>NW_027460280.1:52233615-52561115 GCF_050947875.1 Dermacentor variabilis
GGAGTACTTGTGGCTGTTAACGCGAATTGATGATGAACGGATTCATTCGCTATTTTTCAGACACGGGCGTGTACGCGCAACATTCCACCACGTCGTCGCGTGTGCGTTTGATACACGTGCCTCCAAAAAAGCGCTTGTTATACCGCTTTGCGGGCTTCTCACCTACTGCACGCGATTCGCGCCACCCCAGGTGGCACTTAACGGGATGAACTCCGCATGCGTGCGGTGGATTGAAGAGGTGGCGGGTGTAGCCTGCCCGGCGTGCAATGACCACAAGGCGCGCGGAGAATGCAGGAAAACTGTCCCAAGGCCTCAGCAGCCTCCGTTGTCCACAGACCACGCAGTCGCTCGCACAGCCTCTATGAACGCAGTTCGCGGAGGCGTATGTACCGCACGGCGTTTCGCCCGCGGCGCCGACAACCGTGCACATGCGAGCTCACTTCGTGAAAACATATTCGACGCAGCCAGGCGGCACGACCCTCAGTCCTCATCTCTCGCTCTTTCTCGGTGCCTTCGACGCGCACGCCTTTGCGCAGCGACGGCTCTCTCCGGCGAATGGGTCGCAATTAGACCGACATTGGGACGATGCAGGTCAAGATCCCATTGTAATACTCATTCGCCGAAGCGACCCAGTTGCGAGCGCTGGCAAACATGCGGGCGCGCGCTTCTCCAAACCACCCGCCTGCTCCGGCCCGCGCGGGTAATTTATGGCGCGAGCGTTTTTTCCCCTTCAACCCGCGTCGTCGCAGCGCCTTAATTAAGTTGACTCTCTGCGCACGCTCTCTGCCCTCCCTAACTCTCCCTCGTTGTCAACGTCCTTCACTCCCAACTCCCACGTGCTCAGCCGCCTCCCCTTTCATTTCCCTTAGGTTGCTGCACTGCCGCTTTTGTTTTTCGATCATGGGCGCCTCTTCGCGTTCCTTTTTTTTTTTACCTCTATCTCTCTATTTCCTATAACCACTCAAGATGGTTCAATTAGCGAGTCTTGATTGCCTGACGAGAGTCGTTGGCACTCTCCAGTGTGTAGTCAGTCTCTTCCCTCCTACGTATATATATATTATTTTGCTTTTATTTTCGTCCAAGAGAAAAAAAGTGACGTGTTAAGACACAGGCTGATGCTAAGCTGCTGTAATTTGTTATCATTCTTGAGAGAAAGCTGTGCGAAAATTAATTGGCTGGACATATCAGCTCCCGCGCATATTAATGCCAGCTATACCGCATAAAACATTTGTGCAGACGAGAACTCTATGATGAGAAAAAAAAAGTGGAGAAAAAAAGAAAGGGTGGCGCGGAAATAAAAGCCGCAAACGATAATAAAAGCGGTCTAACTTGTACGCGCACTTGCGAGCAGCTGCTGAAGCGGAATTGCCGGGTGCGATATATCACTCCCACTGTCACTTCACTATAGAATTGCTTCCCGCACGTTTCATCTCTCAGCAGGTGGCCAACAATTGTTTCGGCATACTCGGCTACTGTTACAGCTAGCAGAATGCGACATTTAAACCTCTTGTAAGTAACGCTTCCGTATCTCAATTAAGAGTGAATCTCACGGAGAGATGGGGTGAAACCGTCTAAACGCAAACAACAGAACAGTTCATAAACAAGCGGACAAAGACCTTGGAAGTTACGCGCCATTCGGCGAAAACAGCCGGAAAGGCTCATCTTCGAGCGCTCGCATAATTCATGAGACGATGTTTTCTTATTCGACAAAGATATCCACGTTATCGTAGTGTCCGTGAAGTTCTTGGTGGCGATTTATATGTATACATATAAAAAGATTATGAAAGAATCTTATGCCGCAAATGAGGCAACACCCATATTTCTTTTACCAGCGAAAAGCTGCGGCGGGAGTTGGCCCATCAGGACCGCTCCGACTACGTGGATGTGGTTGAACAACCATGCATCCGCGCGACATGTAGGCTACTCCAGTGACTACTGCTTTTTATTGCTCTATAGTTCTCTCTGCAAATTACTGTAGTCGCCATCTCCTGCCAGGCCTTTCCGCCTTCTCCGAAGAGCGCGAACGTCTCCTTGCTGTTCTGGAAACTGAAAAGCTTAGGGCCGCGCGAGGTTTGTTCGCAGGGGCGCATGGCGGTCGTGACCCCTCTGGCACATTTCCTCTTCTTCTTTTTCTGTTTTTTTTTTTTTGCAGCCTTCGATGAATGAATTTGGGCACTCGACGCTTGTCATTTCACCCTCCACGGCCCACTTCATGACGCGGATCACGCATGCTCGCTCTCGGACGAGCTTCTGTGCAGCCGCTGCTCGAGCTTCGGCACTCGTCGTATCCACTCGGGGAGAGCGGACAGCGGCCGTAGTAACACTGCGTCAACACACTGGCAGCGCGCGAGCCTACAATTGGCTTCCCCTTGCACGCTCTATCGCTTCCTTTCTTTTTTTGAACGGCTGAGCGAATTTTCTTGAAATATACGGATCAGTCCTGTCCTCCGTTCGCATCGGCCTTGAATGCTTTTGTCCTGAATTCTGGGATTTTACGCGCCAAAACCACGATTTGATTATGAGGCACGCCGTGGTGGGGGACTCCGAATTAATTTTGACCACCAATGGATCTTTGACGTGCCCCCCAATGCACGGGACACGGGCGTTTTTGCATTTCGCCCCCATCCAAATGCGGCCGCTGCGGCCGGGATTCGATCCAGCGACCTCGTGCTCAGCAGCGCAACACCATAGCCGCTAAGCCACCGCGGCGGGTATGCTTTTGTCCTACGCCGCACGCGTGCAGATATCCGCAGTGACCTGAAGAATTGTTCGCGTCAGCTCACCGTCTTCGAAGGCACGCCACAGAGAAAGCACGTACAGCCATGCGGCAGATACAATCAAACGCTTCGAGAAACAGCGCGTTTTTCTCCTCCGCGCGCGCGCCTCTCTCGATGGAAGTGCTGCACCCAAGTGGCACCCGTGGGCGCGCTACCGGCGTTGAGGCTGTTTTTGTGTCTGCGGAGCGCCACGTGCGTTGCTCGTGCCAGGTGCGCGCCACCACAGCCCCTCCCCGCGTCAGCTGCTGGCCGCGCAACCCCCTCGCATGAATTTCGCCCACCCTCCGGGCATAGCGGCAGATGGTGCGCTAGAGTGCGCTCGCTGGCCCGGAATACCTTTTCCTCGCGATCGTGCGCCGGCTTCAGGTGGTCGACGGGGAAGGAGACAAGTCGCACTGCGGTTGATCCCCTCCCCATTGCACAGCATCCGGTGGCCCAAGGAGCGTGCGCCACACGCGTGCGCCAGGTGCCCAGCAATCTGGATGCGTGCAGAATGCGCCCCGGTCAAAGCTCGATTTACCCTAGAGTACAGTGTACCTGTATATGCTACAGGGACTCTAGCCCAGCGGTGTTCCGATTAAATTGTTGATGTAGTGCGGGCGAGAAGATGTGTATGGAGTGCTTCATGCAGCTAACACAGACGAGAGACTGCAATTGATTAGCCCATTGCTGGCTGAGAGCAACAATGTTTTAATTGGGGTACCCAGCGATTAAGAAATTCCAATTATACCTGGGCTCTACAGACTGCTCAGTATGGCACATAAGAAAGTGTGCACTCAAACATCACTGAACTGCATTACTTTCTATTTTAGTGCAGGTGCAGTGCGCTCTTATCTTGGTATTTTCTCAACAAGACAGTCTTAATTCTGCTCCACTCCACAGGTTATAATTCTTTGTTTGGATTATAACCTTCTCCTGGAAGAGTTGTGGCTGCTTGAGCCATCATCAGCAGTGGAGTTTATACACAAACTAGAAAGAGTGCTCATCCATCAGGCCAGAACATAGTCATGAAGAGACTGGGCAAAACAGTTAACTCGAGCTTATCAACATAATAAAAATTAAATAAACAAACTGATTGGTGGAAAGAAAAACAAAG
This sequence comes from Dermacentor variabilis, assembly GCF_050947875.1. Lineage (NCBI taxonomy): Eukaryota > Metazoa > Arthropoda > Arachnida > Ixodida > Ixodidae > Dermacentor > Dermacentor variabilis. The sequence continues at coordinate 52,237,489 of NW_027460280.1, forward strand.
CTAGTCGATGAGGAATAAGGAAATTGGGAACACTACTATGGCCAGCTATATAACTTTAAGAATCAAATCAAAAGGAAAAATTTTTATGATATTCCAAAGGACAGTGGTCCTACTGTTCATAGGCAGATTTGGGTGCACGAGCACAAACCATCATAAAAAATTTACTTATAACTAGTTTAGTAGTACTTGAAGTTACTGGTAGTATGTGAAATTACCATGGAAACTACTGATCACGTTCCATTACAATGTCGCAGTATTCATCTATAAATAAACTGAGGATGTAATTAGCCTGCCCAAGACCTCAAATTTTAAAGGTAGAATATGTGAAAGGTGAATGAATATATGGTAGAGAACAGTAAAAAAATTGCTGGGAGATTGGTGAGGTAAAGGTACAAAAAACATAGAATAACAAGAACATTACTTTTTTAGGGCAATTGTTGCAAATTTAATTGCAGTTCTCACAGGCCAGATTTGATGATTTGTTATTGCAAACTACTGACCTTAAGAACAAGCTTTAGCTTGGGGCCAACGCCTATTCCTCCTGTTCAAATACATGTAAAGCACATAAATACTTTTATGAGACACCCACTGGACTGATCTGAATGAAACTTGTTGCATTTGAGATAGAAAGTTAAAATTTTTGTGGCTCAAGCAAGTAGAATGTTGATTTAAAGCCTACCATTTTTTACAAAATTTCCAGAAAATGGGAAGCTTAAAAAAAGCTGAAGCATGAAGTTTCTAAATCCATACTTCTCTGCCAAAAACACATATCGTAGTTATCTAAACTGCATCCGTTACAGCATCTAAAGTGAACACATATGATATATGAATTTACAGCTTATGTGAAATTGTTACATTGTTTACAAGGGTTTTGCAAAACACTTACTCACAAACTGGTGGCATATTTTAAGAGAGGTGTATAATACATTCAATTTTGCCCATTTTAGATGTAGTATTAGGAGCAGTCTACAGAATTGTGATATCGTTTTTCGTTGCATAGCTACTGAGCTGCAAACTTGATAGTTTGCATTTTGAATAATTTTTGTACGAAAACTTATGGCATAAATAAAGGATCTCCTGAAGAAGTCACTAGATTTAAACTTTTTCTCTTAACTTCAACAAACCTCATCAAGATCGGTGCCGTGGTTGCCAAGACAAACGATTTCTCAGTTCCCATGTGTTCCGAGCTAAAGCTTCTTCTTCAGAGGAACCTAAATTAGTAAATCACCGCATGGATAATGCAGAAGACATGGGTTTGGCTGCCACCTGCGGCAAGCTATCTTTCTCTCCACTTTCACTTCCCCTTTACCTTACTATTTCTACATTTAAATGAAACATGACAATTGATTAACCCTATGCTTTCTCTGGCTTCATTTGTCTGTTTCTATATCACAATGATAGCAGCGAGCACAATTGTCCGTCATCAAAATTTGATCTAAGGGTCAAGTGCATCGGCTCATTATACATCATTTATCATACATTCCAGCGTAATCGCTGGTGCTCATGTATGTTTCGGAATGTACACCACTAGTTGCTTTGTGCATGCAATATACTTAGACAATATTCTTTCGCTACAGAATTTATGACAACATTCGAGAAAGTTCTGATACCTGAAGGCACGCCTTGTTCCAAGCAATTACTTTGCAACAGTGGTTAGCAAGAGAAAAATGGTCACCAGAAAAAGATAAACAATGAATGCATGTCAATATGGTTGCATAAATGGAGTTATTAAAAATAAGGAATGCTGCCACTGCCCCTCCTTCAAGGCTTTTTCTTTTTTTATAATTGTTTATCATTGAGAAAAATGGTCACCAGAAAAAGATAATGTATGCATGTCAATACAGTTGTATGAATAGAGTTATCAGAAATCAAAAATGCAGCCACTGCCACTCCTTCATGGCTTTTCTTTTTATTATTGTTTTATCATTGCGCTCGAAGCTTTGCTACTGTGCCCACAAAGAACAATACCTGCCCTACTCTGCCCATCAGTGAGCTTAGCTTTTGTATGGGCATGACCTTGAAATCATGTAGTGCAATGCTTTGTTTCTGCATCTATGGCACCTATCTTGAAAGCCATAGCACTGGCACAGTGATATCAACCTCTACCACCAAATAAGGCCACGACCCTATTAGTGATGCAACTTGTCCACTTTTTCTTCTGCCGGAGGCATTGCTTAGTCATGAAGTCTAAATATCTGATCAAAAGCTATTGTTTTTAAGAGTGCGCAGGAACATACCCAAAAAGTGGCGGAGATTTCAGGAAGTTCAAATCAAACTGTAGGTTGCCTGCTGCAAGTACAGAAGTATTACCCACATGACAGTATTGTCTAGTGACTAAGCATACTTATTACCAATGAGAAAATATTGCAGGGTAGCCCTTTAACACCTCTTGCATTGAGACAAGCACCTCAATGAAGTTCAAGCTGAATGGTTCAGTGCCATTCAGGCAGAAGAAAGCCACTACCACAATAAAAGTCCATGTTTCATTTGAACAACTCTTGAACATTTGTTGTGGTCTCTTGCCACACCTATATCTAAAAGCACTAAATGGCAAATATGCTAAGACCAGGCTTCTATTTGTAGTCTTTTAGATTTTTCAAGGTTTTTTAGAAGCTCCTCAGCATTTTCTTCTGTAAGAGAACCACACTTGACAACAGTCTTGAGGGCATCCCGCACACTAGGTACCATGTCCTTTGCATTACCAGCAATGTACACGACTCCACCATCGCACAGCAGCTTCCAAATCTTGCCTTCATGCTCTTTGATTCGGTGCTGGACATATCTGAAAAGGCAGGAAGTCACAGTTATAGTGTCTAATAGCTACATGCTAGCAAATTGTATGTATGCTTGGAAGAGTAAATGTCTGAATTTTTGGCAACAGATGATAATCAACACATTTCTGAAGCACTTACCAACACACGCAGTCAGAAGCAATGAGCTCATTGCATAATGTGTACTGTATTTTCTGTTGCATGAGCAAATAACTGTAAGCATGCAGACAAAAAGTAATAATAACAAAAGCAGAAGACAAAACAATGATGGCCACATGGGCACTTGTTCCATATTACTGTGCTTTTGACATCAGTATTTTGGAGTTCGTTAATGCTGCATAATGCAAGCTGAAATTAGCAAGCTGAAATGTTTATCTCATTATTTATGTCTTACATTTTGTGGTCCTGGTCTCTTGAGAATGCAGTCACCAGGTCAAGTAGTCCCATGGTCACAAGCTTGGTCCACTCCTTCTCAAAGAAGAAATCTCCTTTAGCATTGCGGGCACCGAAAAAGAGGAGGTTCCTAGCAATGCCCCTTTGAGCACGATCCTGGATCATGCCACTGAAAGGGGCACACCCTGTCCCTGGCCCCACCATAATGGCAGGAACACCATCAGGGGGCATTCGAAGGCTGCCTTTCTTTGTGGTGATGGCCACTCTTGTCCCTTTGGAAGGATCAAGGCTGGCCAAAAATCTAGTGCAAAGGCCCCTGCATTGAGACATGTATGTCAGGACTCCTTGATCTCAGTATTCTCACTCTGCCCAAAGCAGTCTTTACAACTACCCTTTAATGTCACGGAGAACCTGCTTCCTACAGGAAAACTTGTAATATAGGTCCTTTTGCACACTGCCTTTTGCTTTGATATTCTTGAGCCTGGACACTATCTCTGAGTATTTAAATTCATTTTCTGATCACAGAAAACGGCTTTGTGAGTTCTCAGATGTGAAGCGTTCTATTTACTCTGAGTGTGATGACTAAGGGAAACTGACGGGATCAGTTTTTAGTAACAGTAACAACCATAAGCAGCCAACAGATAATGAAGCTAAGGAAAGCATAGTGGAATGAATTTTTTTCTTTTTACCTTTAATAGTTAATTGTGAGAGTTAAATTTAGAATAAACTTTATATTATTAATAAAGGAGAAGGAAAAAAAAAGAAACAAGAGAAGACAACTTTGCCACTAGAAGGAGTCGAACCCAAAACTTTCCTATGATGCGTGCAATGCTATACTAATTGAGCTATGTTAGAGAGAGAGAGAAAACACCTTTATTGAGCAAAAGGATGGTAGCATCTTCTCTATACTAGTTAACAATACATAGATAAAGAAGGATTACACTACACTTTTAGGGGAACCAATACTCAATCTGGCAAGTTTGGAGAATATTTTTCTGCACGAAAATGACTGAAATGCACAAAATTACTTTGAAATCTGCGACATCACACTGTTGTATGAAGGCTGCAATTTAGGAACTAAATTTAAAAAAGGGATCTTTTGCAATGTTTTCCACCACTTTAATCAACTTTTCCCACCAATTAAATGCTCAATAGTTTATAGAAAGAATACTTTACAACTCTAGGTTGACTAGTGTTGCTCTTTAATGTCCCTTTATGGCTGTAGGCATTTGAGCTCATGTATAACTGAAACAAAAAAGCTTACTTTTTAAATTATAAAGTCTCTACTTCTATTATTGAAACTAGTTGCAAAAGAGCTTCTTTGCCTCCAGAGGGGAGCCGAACCCAGAACTCGCCCATGAGGTGTGTGATGGCATATACCAATTGAGCTATGTTAATGGCAGTTTGTCAGAATCTTCTTTAGACAAGTTAACGGTTCATAGATAAAGAAGAAAGTCACTGCTACAACACAAACTTGCAAAAGAGCTTGTGCTGCCACTTTTACCACATTTTTTTCTGTGATAACAAAGGGCTTGCTTAAACATGAAAAAAATTTGATGGTTTTGCACAAGTGCATTGCTTTAGTAAAGGAACTTGTGAACATCAAAGGCCAACTGCTACAAAATTTTGCTTTGGCTAAATTGGTTATAAATGATAAGTATATACTATTGAAATGACCCTGGCGAAGCTGCGGAGCTAGCAATCGTCAAATGTCCTTATTAGCAGTGTATAAATAGCGCTTAAGCAGATTATTCATGTACATAGCGGTTAGCGGATACGACGTAAGTCCCAGCATGTTACCTCAGAGGTTTATCAGTGCACTGTGGGCAGCCACGGTTGGCACCCAATCTTAGATGTCATGAGGTGCTGCGCATTCAGAGTCATGCATCACTCCCTGTGAGTGGTAATAGTGGTATTTTCTTCAGTTTTGGTAGAAAGAACGTCTACTTTTGCAAGCCTTTCGTGAAGCACCTATTTATATTTCAAATGTAATATTTTGCATGGAGCCTACTCTACATCTGCACTAGTTAACACAAATTTTTTATGCTGTCCAAAATTGGCCTTTAAGGGCTAATAAGGTGCTCCTGTACTCAGTGACAACCTAACAATTCATTACAAGCTCTGCCCACAAAACCACAGTGCACCTCTCTACTTTGCCTCCTTACTTTGATATATAATTCCTAAAAGACGCATATAATGAAAGCTCACCTCTGCCGAGGCCTGAGTGAGCATGATTGTTAACACTCCAGGTTGGACAGCAGCGCATTAGCCACTGCATTCTTATGTCATCACCGTCTACAGTTCCCTGTACAAAGGGGCCACGGAAAAATGGAGGCTTGAACTGATCAGCAATGAGCAAACAAAGGAAGCCTCAGTCCAGAGCCAACGAAAAGAAGTGTCCTTAATAAAATGTTGGCTCTTGGCTGGAACTTCCCTTGTTCACTCACTGTTGATCCGTTCTAGCAAACTGAGTAATTACAAACGTATCATAATGATTTACCATTTCTGCTGATTAAAGTCATACCTCAGTGCATGTTTTCTTCCACTTCTGTAGAAGGTATAGATGACTTCACTGAGGTGAGGCATGTATATGCCATTCTCCCAATTATGGCGAAAGTAATTTTAGGGAACCATTTAACATTTCACCAAAAGGTGGTTGTCAATAAGAATAAGAACTGCCAATAAGAATTCAAAGTAAACAACCTTGTGCAATCTGAACTTTTCTTGCATGTTCTTCAATTAAATGCGACATTGGCTTTCGTTCAGCCACAATATTGTCATATGTATGATGACTATACTTTACAACGCATCACATCAGTCAGTCAACAAGATGTATTGCCACAACACGCCTCGTCCATCGGCCCAGCTACCACTGCATAAGCTACAAAACTGCACTTTGAACATATATAAGATGTTATTTTCAGTTTGCTGCAATTTTTTAATGTTATGGGAGCAATTTTTTCAATTCTTTTAGCAGTGAGGCCAAGTTAACGTGGTTGTTAACACTGAATGCATCTGTGAAACCATTTTCATCCATGCTAATTGACCACAGTATTGTGAATTGGCTGGTACAATTAGAAAACACCAGTGTTGATAGCCCATAACGGTGGCACTCCAACGCTTCCACAAAATAGTTTATAAAGGTATCCAAAAGTTTTACGTGACTGCACAAATGACTGTTCATTTCCCTGCCTTGATTTGCAATATCTCAGCAGCTATGAAATCAGGCATCACAAGACCATTCTGACTCAACCTATTCACTGTACCTGCGAGGTTTCTTCAGCTTGGTGCAGAAGTTTACAATGGCTGCCAAGATGTGTATCTGTCCTGGATGGCAGAGCAGTGAGTTTGCAATAGAAAATGAACGTGGACGTATGGGTGGAATCAAATCAAAAAGGTAGGCTAGTGGCACATTGGCTGTAGTGTGGGGGAAGTCAGCAAACACTTCCAGCACAGTCCGTCGTGGCCGGATGGCATAATCCACAAGGTCCTCCTGGCCAGCAGTAGTGCTGAACTCGCGAAGGCGCTCCTTCTCAAGGTCACTGTTACCAAAGTGCCAGAAAATCTCAAAGAATGACCTACAAGGAAAGGAGATGTTATAACCGGCGTGTTAAAATGCTGCCTTTCTGGAGTTCCGAGACAGATGTTAATTGAACATAGCCATGAAATGCTGCTGTGTGGTGGATTGTATTTTTTGAAAGGCCTCATGATGCAAAGAAGAGTGCTTTGGGTCAAACTACAGGCCCGATCAAACATAATTATGAGTCAACTTTAACCTCCAGCTTGGTGCTGCAGCAGAACAAAGATAAATTACATTTTTAATGATGTGTGTGTGATTGGGAGGGGAAGGACAACTCTGGAACACAAGATTCTGGAAGCATACCTCATTAAAAAATACAGCACTGGAGTATGTGTCAGTGACCTGTCTGTTATACTCACTGTTAAAGAACGCAAGTATCTAGAGCAACACTTGAAGTTTGAATTGAGTTAGATGTGGTTGCAATGGTCTGGCACATGCATAAAATGTTAGCTTATGGTTTTCCTCAAATAAACTAACAGTTTTAAGTGCAGCATTCGTTCTGTCTGCTTCATTGCCTCTGTCCTTTCTTTTTTTTATGCTGGTTTCACATTCTTAATAATATGTTACAGATTATGCAAGAGTTTGCTACTTCTTTAATTGTTTTCAGTTATAGAATTCAAAGTAAACAACCTTGTGCAATCTGAACTTTTCTTGCGTGTTCTTCACAGCTGCTGTGCCTGCCGTTCACTTATTGAAAGTTTCCACATTAAAAAAAGGAAGAACACAGTATATTAAGCTGAGTAGTAGAACTGGCGGCAGTGTTCACATTAAGGCGGCCCTGAACCATCCCTCCAGCTAGGTCGAAAAACAGTCTGCAGATAGCATACGCTATTGTTAACATCTCAGCCAAATTTTGCAGTCGTGCACGGTGCGTAGATCTCGCATGCGGAGTGAAAAGTCACCTATTTCTCAAACACCCTCTTTTCAACAGAAACTTGCTCCTCACTCTTTTCTCGACACATTATTTCATAATATAACAGGTTACCATACGCGGCTGCTATTGGCCAATAGCTAATAGCTAACATCAATCAAGAAAGGTGTTTGCATCAATGCACTTCTTCCTACTGTTGCTGTGTATATTTACTGACGCAGTTTAATAAACAGGCTGAAGTAAGTGAAAATCAGCTTTCATATTTCGACATACTTCTAGAAGAAGCCGACTACTGTCTGCTCATGCTCGGCCGCGACCACCCGCGTAGTGACTAAACTTTAGCCACCCTGCTTATTGGTGTCGCAGCTGTTGAGACTCACTAATTTCGACTAGTTTTGAACACTCAACAAGCCTTGAACCATGCAAAACTTAAGATCAGACCACATGCACGCATGTGCACACATGCACACATGCGCAGCGCGCGCTCACTCCTGGCCACTCCTGGTTACACACCTTGGCAGGCTTTGCTTCGTATTGAGCTATTGATAGTGCTTCAAAACGCGCAAGTTGGATGTGGCTACTATCGGTCGGTCAAGCTGGTGCAGGACAAAGCCAGTCTGCACCACTTAGCACAGTCAGACTATAAATGTGAGTGCACGCTCTAGCTCTGTCGTGCACAAACCAAACGCTGCAGTTGCAAGTAGCTGTGGTCTGTAACACTGCAGCTGCACACTGCGGTAGATACTGCGGCCGCCGTCGGGTGCCGGGATAAGTCCACTGGATGAGTGCACTATGGCTCGCTGAGGACAACCGTGTTTGGCACATCTGGCGCGTCGTAGGTGCCAAAATCGGAAATAGTGCCGTCTACGTGAACATCCAAAATCAAATTTTAACTGTGAGCCACGTCGACGTTCAGTAGGCGGAGCATTGTGGGCACACTGCCTCTGCCGTAGCCTTTACAGTGCAAATCATTGAAGAAGGAGCGTAAGCACTGCAAGCAGTATGTTTGCCAATAACTCCACTTCTGCTGAACGCATTGAAGAATTTTCTTGCGGCAAAGTATTTCTGAAGTAGTCTAATTTAACTACAAATGCATTTGTAAACTTTGATCAGAAGTGGTTCAGGGCCCCTTTAATCAGAGAGTCTACTAATCCACAACAAACAAGCTAAATTTAAGCATATACTTTGACCAGCAATCAGAGCTTCTGAGCAGTCCACACCAATCATGGTTAAATGAGCTTCTTCATAACAATCAGTGGTTTTATACATTATCAACAAAAAACTGCTGTACTTTTGCTCAGTGCTGTCTTCAGATGATGTAAGCTAGGAAGTAAGCTAATCCAGTTACTACAATATGCATTATTAGTAAAGCCTTAAAGGAGAGAAGCTACTGCTTTAACACTTAAAGACATCAGGCACATATGAATCTCACCTCTTAATTCCATCCTAAATCTCAGCACATATGTCTTTTCTGCATTTTGTACACGTCAAAGTGCAGCTGCCATGCCTGGAAATGAAACACTGGCATGGTGCTACTGAGCGACTTCATGCTTAGCTGCATAATGCCATGGTCACATCAGCAGGCAAGGGACACTTTGGCACCATATTCAGAGAATAAATGGTTTTTGCCTTTGCCTTCCTCACACAACTGCAATTTCACCACCACCACATCACAAATCGCACAAATTTGTGGAAGAGCTTACCTCTTAGGAATGTATGTAAGGTCAAAATATTTTTGGGCACATTCTCTAATTGACACCTGTGCTGATAAAAAGTTTGGAAGTGGTGTGCCTTCTTCTGTTGGTGTGACCTTTAAGTACATGTCAGCCTTGAAGCTGAAGAGCCTGAAAAACTCCTCGATGTCCTCTTCACAGTTCTCTGGGTAGACCACCACCACATCGCCTGGCTCAAAAGTGATTTGAGAATCTGTTGGCAGGAAAGGAAAATAAAAAGCAGAAACTGATTCAGTTCTACTACCTATCATGACAGTATTATAAGGGGTTAATGCTCTTGTTGCACATCAACCCATAACAAGTCATTCCTTTCTTTTTTTTTCTCATGCAGACTACACTAGCCTCACTTAAGAATGTCTTCCATGAGGCTGGTGTGGTCTATGCCTGGGCTGTGACGAGGCCCGTTATTGTGGTTGGTGTCTGGAAAGGAGTTAACAAAAAATTGCACTAAGCAAGAATGACATGAATTGTAGAGGCATTACCCATAACAAGAGCTGGGCATTGACTAAAAATATTAAGCTTATTAATCAGAGCCTTTTATTTAATTTACTAAATGATAAATCAGATTTGCAGATTTTTGTACATCAGATAAAAAAATTCAAACATGCTCTTTGTACATAAACAGACAATTTAATATCACATCAGCGACACCTTGCTAGAGTGTACATATATCAAGCATGTCAAACTCACTTAAGACAAATTCATAGGACTTGAGCTATTCACTGCAACAATTGTCCTGCCAACTTGAAGTGCAGGACGCATGGATGGCTTTTGTCCTGACTTCTGAGAGACATGAATGGGCAGGTGCAGTCTTAGCCGGAACACTCAGTCTGTGGTCTTCTCCCTTGCTGTTGAAATAGCGAAATGGGGACATCGGCACTGACACCTGGCCAATTTCGCTCATGCTATCTTAAATAACTAAGGTAAAAGTTAATCACACTTATAGCACTCATTAATTAATTGATAGGTTAATAGATCCAGCCCTACTCTTAATTCAATAACAATGAAAGTTCTCACAGACATCCCTAACAATGCGCAATGTCCATGCTTATTACCATGTTCATACATGCCTCTAGCCAGCATGTTCTCCTGTTTAGCTGCCAACATATTTTTCCCGGATGGTTCACTCTCTTGCCTAACTTTATAAAGAAATGCGATGCATGAGAATCTTGAAATTTTCTGGGTTTAACACCCTGAAAGTGCACAGTGCATTAGTGCCGCACTGGAGGGCTTCAAATTAATTTCGACCGCCCGAGGTTCTTCAACATGCACACAAATGTTTTTGCATTGTGCTCTCATTGAACTTGCAACCTTGTGCTCAGCAGCGAAATGTGTGGTGGAATGTTAAAGAAAGATGTCTGAAGACATGAACCACACTCCTAACAACAGATGAATACAATGATTATATATTTTATGATTATATTCATGCAGACTTTTCTGTACGTGTGTTATGTTCTTATTTTTACCTCTTTTTGTTTTCGAAACTGCACAGCTTTTGTGTCATGTATACTTTGTTTCTCTGTATTCAACCATAATGAATCGTCCTTTTGTGTCTTCAATACTCTGGGTCTAAATATATTGCGTATGTTTAATCTTCATAACTACATTAGAAGCTCGAAATTTTTACCCTATTGTTCGTTTTTCTCCTTCGCATAGTGCTGATAAGAAAGATAAAGATAGGGGGGAAAAAACACGAACCTTGAATATCTAACTTAAGAAGTCGTACGTCCTGAAAATGGTCGAGGCTAGTGACACGCTGATTGGAGATTACAGTGGCTTCAAATAACTTCTCGTATATGATTCCAGGACCGTCCGCGCATGCCGTCTCGCAGATGATTCCGTATTTCGGCGCCGGCAGTAGTTCTTCACTGATTGGCAAGCACCCGACAGGAAGCGGGTGCAAGTTCAAGAGGATTTTCCAGAATTCCCCTAGCCACGGATCCAGCATCCCGTCGGTGCCAAGTTCATGCTGCTCATCGGCGTACAAAGGGTCGAGCAAGCAATTGGCACCCAGTTGGGCCAGACGCCTTTGCAGGCGCTTTGCAGTGAAATTGAACTTCAAGTAAGAAGAGTCACCGAGGCCGATCACGGACTGGTTCATTGTCTTCAGCGAATTCAAGGGCAAGCTTTTCCGTAGGAGAAACGACCAGAAACGTTTCATGTTGTCGGGCTCTTCGCCCTGTCCTGTCGTAGCACAGACAAACAAAACACATTTTTCCTTGATCAGTTCCGCTACAGGATAATCGTCCATAGCCGAGACAGTGACGCAAAATCTATACCGCCTCGCTTGCCTACCGATTCTTTCGGCAACATCCTGAGCAGTTCCTGTCTGACTGCCGTATAAGATCAGAAAACGCCGGTCCATCATATCTGCGACAGTTCTTTCTCGCACACAGATGTTGCCGAAACTTTCAGCTCACATGCGCTACCACCAGCGCTACAAGAAGCCGCAAAGCCTCCACAGAGTCAAGTCGGTCAAGTTTCGCATGTCAACAAATTTCATTCATCCCAGTTATCACGACTTCCACGACTTCCATTTATGTTATTTCTAGTACTTCCTACCACGCGTCTTTGCGTCACTACTCTATCGCGTATTAATAAGCCGCAGTATAGAATGTATGAAGTATGTCTAAAAGTGATGTAAGTGATCTTGCAAAAGGTAATTTTAGTCTTTATTAATTATTAAGTTAAATAATCATATAGTAACTGGTAACAATTGTATATAATTTAGAGCTTGGGTTCTTTAAGAGTATACCAAGATGTAAAAAGGACAGCAAAAAGCTTTGTTTGGGTCCGGTAGGATTTAATACTACTTGCGCAGTTGACTCGCGATCGTTGGATCGTCGTAGTAAGCACTGTAAGTATATGTTTGATAGGTTATTAGATTAAAATGCTTTTGTTTATGTTCAGAAATCCTTGAGTTAGTACTAAAAACCTTGAGTTAGTACGTAGAGGATACTAATGCTGGTTTGCTTTCAACAGTGCCGTCTTGGCGCTTTGAATTCAAGCTTGCTTTTCATGACCGTCAGCGAAGCCCTGTTGACGTTGCTTTCTACCTGCATGTTGCCTTTGATTTACATTAATTACGGGCTCAGATAGTTACATTTTCAAGTCATAACGCGTACTTTCTTCACTGCCGCTTGCATTGCTGTGTACTTAGCCGATTATTTGTATTCCAGCAAGTATTTGGATGTCGGCAGACTGACGACGAGCACTGCTCAAAGAAAATGAATCAGACGAATCTACCCGTTTCGGAGATCATAAAGAGCAAGGAGGTTGACGAGCCTAAGAAACAGTCACGAGAGGACTGGAGGAAGGCAAAAGAGCTCGAGGAGGCCAGGAAGGCTGGCACAGCACCAGCCGCTGTCGATGAGGAGGGAAAGTAAGTTTCCAAGTGGGATTTTCATGTGCACACCGAACGGACTGTGAATGCTAGCTCAGACTTGGCGATATTGATTGGCTCTGCCTACTTGCGTTTTGTGCAGAGACATCAACCCGCATATTCCTCAGTATATATCTTCGGCACCATGGTACTTTGGGGCAAAAGGACCCACTTTGAAGCACCAGCGCCCGCAGCCCGAGAAACAGAGGGAATTCAGTCGAATAAGCGACTACTATTCTCGAGGAGAATTCGTAAGCAACACGTTTCTGAATAAAATCTTAAGCCAGAAAGAGTTCTTCTGACGGGCCTGAAAGCCCCCCACTTTGCAATATATATATATATATATATACGTTTCTTCCAGGATGCTAGAGCAACCAAGTATAGAAAAGGTGCCTGCGAAAACTGCGGTGCCCTGACCCACAAGCGGAAGGATTGCTTAGAGGTAACTTGCTTATGCTACTGCAAGTTTTAACTCGTGGAAGGCACGGGGGAGCTGCATATTCTAACATATGAGTGGAGTTTCTAGAAAAGGCTGCCAATAAAGTAATTGGTTATAGAAAAATGCTATCTGCATCACTTTCCGACATATCCTAAGTGATTATGTACGTTTGTGAAGGCTGTTCTCTGCAAGGGCTGCTTATTGTATTATGTTCTTTCTATCTTAAAGGGATCCTGAGACGTTTTTGATAATTTTGTACAAGTGTACTGAGTCATTAGGGTAGGCCCTTCTGATCATTAATCATTGACACATTTAAGCACTCTGCGTAAAGTGTCCATTACAAGTTTTTTAAAAATTTGCATCACTACCGATCGCAGCTGTGCCACTTCTCTGAATTTTCACTTGCCCTGTTACCATCTACGTAGTGGGCGTGCATGACGTCAGTCGGGTGAGCGATCTCATTGACTGCTCACGTTGTGTCGATAGTTTTTCCAACTTTATGGTGAACAAATGTTTGTAATTGTTGGAATGTTAGTTAGTGTGTTTGTATAAAAGAAAAAAGTAACAGAAAGAGAATACGTAACGACAGTAAGCACTCAAACACTGCAGGCACACAGCAAGTGTTGTCTGCTTGTGTTACAACATGCTCCGTGTTGATGCAAGCTGTGCAGTCAGTGTCGATCTCGAGATCTCTCCGCAAGGACCATGAATCACCCTTGTTGTGTTGTGGTCTGCAAACCTAGTTTAATTTCAAGCTGCGACATCGTGTCCCTCTGCAAGGCAACAGGCGAGTGGAATGGCTGCAGTGTACCGGGCTGTCATATCTGATCGGCACCAGGATGTGTGTGTTTGAGGCCGTCACTTCACATCACAGTATTACTACCACGATAGAGGGTTTTAGCATGTCTGGTATTCCGGTAAACGCAGGTAGACTGGTCATTTTGCCGGATGACCAGAGGCACAAACGTGAGCAGTCTGCACGGTACAGCCACCTGGTGGTACAGAGCTGAACCAGACAAACACAGAGCTAATATAGCAGTAACCAAGTGTATTCTACTTTGCTGCTGGTGTACACTTTAGGCAGCAGTGTAATCATGAATATACTATCTTTTTAAGTGTTTAAAAATGTTTTACACTTAGTTACAGGAACGTTAGCATGGTTTTTGGCTGGGTAAGCTCTGTACCACCAGGTGGCTGCATTGTTCAGGCTGCTCACGTTTACGCTAAAACCCCTTCCTCACAGTGGTAGTAGTATGGAGGTGTTTTAGTTTACGCCTCCACCCATCAGTCAAAAGACCCAGCACTTCTGCAGTTACCGGAGTAACGGACATGCTCGTTGCTGCGACCGAACGCTTGCACAACACACTGCTTGGACAGCTCTCGCTGAGGATTGACGGCCAGGCGGCTAGCGGAGAGGTTGGAGAAGCTTTGCGTGCTGGTTCCAAGACACCAGAAGTAGACGACATGACATCACATCATGACGCAGAGCCAGTGAAGGCAGAGCCTAGCCCCAATCACGAAAGAGTTGAGGAGAAAAAGCATGCCTAGGGAGGAGGGTAACTTGTAATCATCCATAGTTTTCTTAATGTGAGACAGTTAAATTGTGGCGCAAATGTTTTACTGTAGCTGCACCCTACTCATCAACAAAATTTGTCGAAACCGTTTCAGGGACCCTTTAAAAGAGTGCTGATCTTGTTCTGAATGTATGTAATTGTATACATGAACATTCTCTTTGCTTGTTTAGAGGCCTCGAAAAGTTGGTGCTAAGTTTACAAATGATGATATTGCACCTGATGAAAAAGACCTGCCAGGTTTGAATTTGGACTACGATGGGAAGCGGGATAGATGGAATGGTTTCGACCCTGCCTGCTATCAGGCTGTTATAGAAGAATACAGGAAAGTCGAAGAGGTAATGTTGTGGTCCCTCTATTATTTAATCACACATCTTCCTCGCACAGGGTACACAGTTTACTCATATGTCTTTGCTTGCAGGCAAAACGGCAGCTGAAGGAAGACAAGCTGAAGCATGACATCTTGAACTTGGAAGGTGTCAGTACACGAGAGGTAATTTTGGCCAACATGCTGCATTTTACTTTATTGTTAAACACTTCAAGCTGAATGTTCAATTTTGCAGCATAGCAATATTAATGGCTAAATTGACTGTTCTGTGATGTTTTCTGGCAACAAAATAGTAGTACATCACCATTACTCATCTTGGAAACGAAGCTCTGCACAGGGATTTTCCAATGAGAGTGAATACAATGAAGAAAACCATGCAATTGCAACCATTCAGGTGCACAAAGTAACAATGTTAAATTATGTAGTATAAATGGTTTTGCAAGCCTCCTTCAGAGCTTTTCAAGTCAAAACACCTGTTATGAGGCAAAGTGAACATTTGAAGGTTCCATTGCATGCACACTTGTAAATGTATTTCAGTTATTATTAATAATGGTGCTCACCTTCCTAATGGGCTAATTTAGTACAGGTTAACCACTGAAAAGACTTTACATACAGTCAGCTTTCTCTAACATTGCAAAATAGAAGTTAGTAAACACATGCCTTTTTTAACCTCCAGTACTCAATTTATATGCTTAAAATGCTTGTTAACTTGAGAAATCTAGCTCATTTGGACATTTTGTTGTGCCACCGACATTATTTTTTCTATAGTTTGTGTCTAATTTAACTTCTGGTATATTGTCGTTTTTATACTTCCCGAGTTTGTTTCAGTTAGTCCTGTTATGTCTTTGAAATATTTTGTGTAATGCTACTGTGGTGTACTCCTGCAGAGAGATGACAGTGATGAGGAAGTAGATGGTGATGAAGACAAGTATGCAGATAATGCAGACATGCCTGGTACAAAAGTGGACAGCAAGCAGCGCATCACTGTGCGAAACCTTCGTATACGTGAAGATGTTGCAAAGGTGTGTACCTCTTTGCACATTATTTTCTTTGCCATCCAGGCCATGGAGTGAGTTTAAAAGTACGTGCTGGCTCCCCTTCCTCAGAGGAAGCAGATGTTAGCAGGGAACATATAGCTGGACAATTGAGTAGGCAGAAGGTCTATGTTACTCTTTGTAGTTCTGTTCTTAGTGACCTCTAAATGTTTCTGGGAAACAACTGGTAGTCGCTTAATGCAAACCTAAAATAAGATTGGAATTTTTTTTCAGTAACTTGCTTATAAGGCAGTGGCCGACATCTGTACATTCGTATTCCTTAACCTTCTTCCTGCTGCAAGAAAATCGTAGTTGTACTTTATAGTCACAATGTTTTTATTTCACTGCTGTTATTTTGGCTGGAAAAGTACAATGTAAAGCAAGTATGCAAAGTTACACCTTCGGTTCACTTGTTTCCATTTGATGCAAAGAAGTGTAGCTGAAACTAAAATTTTAAATCTAGCATCTCAGCTGTGAAATTTATCCTACCAAGAAAGAGCAGCATTTGTCATCGGCTGTATCAGCATAACTCGCCATAACAAGCACGACTCATCTTCACTGGATAGATTTAATGAAAATGTTAACCTACCAAAGTCCTTTTACTGTGCTTTGTTTTCAGACTAAGACTCAGCCCACAATGATGTAAAGCACCGGTAGAGACCTGCATAAATTGTGTTACCATTGTAATGTGTATCATTTTCTAAGTAAATTTATCCTTTCCTTTTAGTACCTGAGAAATCTGGACCCAAACTCTGCCTATTATGACCCTAAGACACGGTCCATGAGGGATAATCCATACAAGAATTCGAACAAGACTCCAGAAGAGTAAGTTGACAAGAATGAAGCCATTCAAAGGCAAACCATATGTATGTGTCTGTTTGCCTTTCTCTCACGCACACATGCATGTGCATGCGTACTGACTTTTACAATGAATTTATTGGTACCTGTCATGTCAGTGTCCTTTTCCTGCAGTAGCTGTATGAACTAACCTTGAACTGGAATGTAGCACTAAACTGTGATGGATTCTTATATTCAGAGTAGCATAAAAGCGAGGGAGAGTTAGTGATTGCAATAAGTTTCGGAATTTGGCCCCGAACACAGGACAGTGGCCTACAATGAATCGCCTCTCGAGATAACTTGGCTTTTCGCTCATTTTGATCATACAAAATGCATTATGAGAGCATGTTATTGTTCCCCCAACAGTTGCCCTGAATTCATAGATTGTTTTCACTGATATTATTTGCCAGATTAGTACATTCAAGCATCCTGTCTTGTGATCTTTGGCAGTGACCTGAAATATCCAGCAAGAAAACGTGCTTGTAGATTCTTTCTTCTTTAGTTCTTGTGCTGTACTTGCTGCTAAAATATGATATGAATTTGTAATAAGGAAGCAACAGCCACCTGTTGTATTCTGCTCTTGTCTGCTTTCTTGTGTGTGCATGTACATGATTCCTTAATGATAGGCAGTATCTCTTTGTTTTTTTCCAGGTTGCATTTTGCTGGTGATAACTTCGTTCGATACAGTGGGGACACTCAGAAGATTGCAGAAGCTCAGTGTAAGCATGGCTGCATAATTACTGTAAAATCTTTCTTGAAGTTCTTGGAGGGGCTTTAACACCATAGGCTTCAGTGCATTGTTTGTGAACCCAGCTGCAAAATTTCTTCTACACAGAAGTTCAGCACATGTGGGCCGGCTGCACAGCCTGACTAGCTACAACGAAATTGCACTTTCGCTTAAATAGATTACTAGTATATACTATTACAATAGCAATCTACTACTACTACTACTAGCAATCTTGGCAAAGCTACGGGGCTGCTAATTGTATAATTTTCTTATTGGCAGCCTCTAAACTGCACCTAAGCAGATTACATGCACACCTTGTGCTTAGCGGATATGACGTAAATCCCAGCACATCGCCTCTGATATTTTTTATCATGCTGTGAGCAAACATAGATGATGCCTAATCATGGAGGTCATGCATCACTATCGATGAGCAGTAGGTACGCTTTTTTTTTTGTCAGCATCAGAAGCGTCTATTTTTGCTAGCTTTTCATGACACATCCACTTGTATTTCGAACGTAAAATTTTGCACAGAGCCTGCTCTACATCTGTACTATCTGAAATTAAACTTTTTATGTGGTCAAAATTTCGTTCAGATTGGCCTTTAGGAGGTTCACGTTAGTGGCTGCACATAGAGGAGCAGACTGCTCCTTTCAGTTGCAGGATGCTTGTGTTAGCTGTGAGGAAGTGTTGTTTATTCACAGCTCCGTGTGTCGCGCTACAGCAATGTGTGTTGTTACATGCTGCCATGTGATGAGCTTCAAACTTCAACTTGAGCATAAATTTGTTGGTAGTATGGTACCTCATAATCAGATTGTGGTTTTGGCACATAAAACCCCAGAGCATGATTCTGCACTTTTGTTAGGTGTGTTGAAATTGGGGGCAGGAAGAAATATTCAGGGTGTTGGCCATACCCTCTCACTCCCCTCTAGAGCTTACCAACTAACATTGCTCAGATGTTTTTAGAAGCTATTGATGGAATTTCATTGTAATGTCACTATCAGTCTCGCTTTTTGACCTTTGTTAAGGTTAAAAGTCTCAGCTGTTGGCCTGGAAAAGCAACAGCGTAGGAATATATTTTAACTTATTTTCTTAGTGTCCCTTTTAAAGTGTGTTTGGGCTACATGAGAGTGCTGAGCAGTGGTAAGTGATTTGGCATTGCTTTACAACATTACTTTTATGTTTCTCAGTGTTTGCTTGGCAGGCCTACGAAAAAGGTGTGGATGTTCACTTGCAAGCAGAACCCACCAAGGCTGAACTGTTGAATAAGGAATTCCTTTCAAAAGAGGAGGAGTTCCGTCACTCCATGAAGGACAGCATCCTAGAAAAGTATGGTGGAGCAGAGCACTTACAGGTGCCTCCAAAGGAGCTCATATTTGCCCAGACGGTAAGCAGTTGTTTTATGAATTGCAGTTGTTAAAGTGAATGTTGGTAACTAACATAACTAACAGTGTGGTGCAGTGATGATGACCTAAGGAGTGAAATTAGCTCACCGGTGGTTTTTCTGCGTTGATGTTCTTGTTAGGGCTGCTCTTGTAAACCAAAATTGATTGCTATGTCACAAAGTCATTCTCCCTTTTTTTTTGTTAGGGGGGGGGGGGTGTTCAGAGGGAATTAACACAAAGGAAATACATGCTGTAATAATCTTCAGTGTTCGCTACTTCTTTATGATAAATTCAGGTTCATGGTGTTTACCATGTGGACCTGAATATGGTTTCTAGCTTTTAAGAAAATGTTAACTGAACTTTGTCTTCGTGGCTGTAGTTAACAGTTTCACAATGCTGCAGGAGGACTATGTTGAGTATTCGAGGCATGGTGAAGTGATTCGTGGTGCTGAGAAGCCTGTCATTCGGTCCAAGTATGAGGAACATGTCCTTATTAACAACCATGCGGTAAGTCACTTTTCTTTAGTTTTGTTAGTTCTCTTAATTATTGTTTTTGGATATTCTTGTGTCTTCAGTCTTTTGCACAAGCCCTAAGTAGTGCAGACAGGAGTGAATGGTTATATGAAACAATTCAAAAAGTTTATGCTACATTGGTGCATAGGTTGAGATGACCATGAGCAATAGTTGTCTTCTCTGCCTTGTTATGCATATTGTGGGAACATGTCAGCATTCTCCTTTGTCCCGACTAAGAACACAAGCAAACTTGCAGGGATGAGCATCCGCTTGGCTGCAGACTGGCCTGGCAGACCTGATATGTTGTTGCCAGTTGAGTACATACATGTATTCCCTTGCTTAATAGTTGTTGGCAGGTGGCAGATAGCACCAACAGGGTCTCATGGTGGCAACTAGTGTGATCTCCCTCAGAAAGTTTCTGGCTTACAAAGTTTGAACGTGACAGCCTAAACTTTTCAACCTTACTTACTGCAGACTGCAAGTCTGTCATCAAAAGTTACAGTTAGCATAAATTCAATTCGAAACCCAATGATGGTTGGAAAGGTGAAAAATTGTCCTACCAATATCTGTCATATGGCTGTTAATGGGCTTCGAGTCCCTTGGGCAGTACAGTCGATCCCAGATGTATCAAACCTGGACGTCTTAAATTATTGTCTATATCAATCAGTTGCGACATCCCCTTGGATATCCCATGCAAAAGTATAGCAATGTACTATGCCTGTATTCAACTCCTATTCTCTGCCACATTCGATATATTGAAGGCTGTGCCCCTGCAAGTGCACTTCTCCTAATGGGGATATGATCACTTCTCGCGTCGTCGGAAATATTTTACGCCGATGAAACGGCACTGTTTTGGCAGTTGCTGTCGCACAAGACATTGAATCTGAAGGGTATTCCATGCCGTGGAAGAAACATTGCTAAGCTGTGTGTCTCAGTATTGCTCTCTGCAAATATAGATGGCTCTTGCAAACTGTGCCTGTTCATTATCGGCTAGAACAGATCACCACACTGTTCCAAGAATGCAAAAGGCCTCCTAGCCCGATATACATGTTCCACAAGAAAGTGATAGTGGCTCCGGGCATCCGGGCATGGGATGCCAAAGTGCAAATGTCTGTTGCTGTGCTTTCGTCTTGTAGATCAAGGGTTTCCACAAATGGCATAGGGTTTTAACTAAACCATCGCATGCCACATATGCAATTCAGTAGCCTTTGCAGAAAGACCATCAGGCAGTGCCGTGCAACACTCGTTAATGTGCGGTTCGTGATCTCACAGTCCATGCTGAGCATGTTTCATTCGTGGGGTTGCGCATGAGTGAGAATGTACTTGGGTGTTCTGCAAGCTGAAAGCCGCTTTCAAATTTAACAATGTCTGGCTAGTCGACTCATTACTGATGTATGATCAGGGGTGCCACAGCTGCGCCAATTGCGCCAAAGTGCTGTATTTGCGACGCTATGCCAAGTAGCACCAAAACAGTAAAAATGCCTTGAATTGTGCCCGAGATGCTCCAGAGCACTGTGCGCGACCACAAGAGTGCGTGTTCAGGCACAGGAAAGTGGCAGCTAGGTAAATAGCCTGGGTTTTGTCAACATTATCCTCAGTCTATCTGGAGCATTGGGGAAGAAGAGATAAGGTGTCTGAAAGAGACTGTCGCGCCAACAGTTTTCTTTTTTTTTTTTTTTTGTGGTTTATGTCTATTTCAACTGATGGCGCAGATCACTGAGGAGTCAACCACAGCAGCTGGTACAGTGCACAGGGCTCCTCAAACATGGGGCTCCTTCTCAATAGAATCGCTAGTAACTTGTCTCATAAAATGCCTGTGTACCAGTCTAAGTGTCTGGCAAGCCTTTGGGAAGCAAGCTTAGGTATATCCTCCTAAATATCTAAGCTTAGTAGCACTATCCAGACCTTATTATGTTTCGCAACTTGTGAAAGTCCACTGTAGAGACAGTGTGTTTAATAGTGCTCGACTTTGGTACAAATGCAAAACCATCCAGCTATTGCATAGTGTGGAGTTTTTCAAGTTGTGCTCATAAGGCGAGAAACAACGGCTTGCCAACTGCAGCAATGTTCATGGTTAGCATGCATGCCAAGCACACACATAACTTCTAACCGTGAAAGTTACTTTTAATATTTGTTATTTTATCCTAGAGTACCTTGCAAGTTACTCTATTCTAACCTTTTATTTATGCCGAGTAGTGTGCATCTGGTCTATTGAATGCTAACACGGCATGCTGGGGCGAAAATTTAAGAAACACAAACACACGGCTGTACAGGCATTTCCCAGCAGGATATATATTAATGTCTGAATGATGCATGTGATAGCTAGAATAATGTGATAATGATTGTTCATAACCAAAACAATGTTTGAAAGTATGCAGAAATTCCACTGGGGTTGTCTAAGTATACGTAAGCATACCCCCAAATTTATGTTGGCCCACCCTCAAACTTCGAGTTGGCCCACCCCCAAATTTCAAGTTGACCCACCCCAAAATTTAGGTTGTCCTCCCCTAAATTTCAAGTTGGCTCCTCCAAATTTCAAGTTGGCCCAGCCCCAAATTTCAGTTGGCCAACTTCCAAATTTCAAGTTTGCCCACCCCCAAATCTAAGTTGTCCCACCCCTACTATAATCTTCCCCATGCATTTTCTACAGAGCCCTATTATCCCGGTGGGTATTATCTCTGATAAATTATGTATACATATTCTTTTGGTTTCACTTGTTCTTTATCGCTATAAACCTACTAATCATCTGCATTTACACTATTATAACGATTGAAAGTCTTAACTTCACAAATTACGCATTTTTGTACAAATACGAGGCATTACACTTTTCTCGTGACGGGCTGGGGTAGCAGATGACAGGAAATGATGACCCTCCAACACTGCAGCACTCCTGCCAGCAACGGGATGATGCCCGAACAGAGTTTAGTCAGCTCGCTCTGCAGACAGACGGCACCGTTCAGGCACCTTATCTGTTCTTCCACCGTGACCTGGAGTCACTGCAGTCATCTAGTCTCATGCCATTACATCCTGCCTAAAAGTGCATTTATGTGCGATAATGTTCAATCATATTAGAGTTATAGCAAACCGTGATCAGCAATCTGCTGCCATGATGGCATCTCCATATGTGCAAGTCGGATTACAGAAGCGGATAACAGGAAGGGGGGGGGGGGGCTGTAACTCCGATGACTTTTCATATGGCAACTGTTATTACTCATTTTAATTATTCAATCTGTTTATTTTATTTATGCATGGTTGTTTCACTTACTTTGGTGTGATAGGGCATTGTAAAATGTAAATGAAAGTTTTGAATGGGCTGCGTATCGCTTGTGAGGAACACCGTAGCAGCGCACAAGTCGTATTTTGAGACTAAGGATATTAGTTTCAAAGTCATTTTAAGCGCCCACATTGATTGTTACCGCTTCTGTCAAATACAAGTTTTTTCTCACCTGGAGGGCACTAGTATCGTTGGGCATTCAGTACTCGACAGACTGTGTTGCTGAAAGGCATTCTGTCAGTCTGACAGGCTTTCATACCAGCGATGCCAACAAAACCAGTCTGTTGGCTGTTGTACAGCCTGTCGTAGCGAGATCAGCCATTGAGCGAAAACATTGCACTGACAACGTGATTGCTACAGCAACACTTGTACCGTTAAACCTCAATGTAATGAACTTCAATATAACAAAATTCTCCATATAACAAAGCATTTAACTTTTTATAGCTTCTTGTACATAGAAGACAATGTATTTCAAACTTCAATATGACGAAGTACCTTTATACACGATTTGAAAATAAGAAAATTTCACTGCTGCCACGAAGGAATACGAGAGGGTATCCGAAAATTTTAATTATCACCATGAAATAAAAAGCATACAATAGTCACTTGCAGCAGTCAAAGTTAGTTCTCCATGTTGTGTCCCTGCAGAGTCACACATTTTTGCCAGCGTTTCTTCACCTGTTTCAAGCCCTCTTTGTAGAAGTCTTCCGCTTTGCCCAAAAGCCACTGTTCCACTTCGAAAATGACATCCTCTCTGTCATCAAATTGCTGACCACTAAGTGATGCATTCATCTCGGGAAAGAGGAAGAAGTCGCTTGGCGCAAGATCAGGCGAATAAGGTGGATGCTGCAAAAGTTCATAGCCTAACCGGTGGGCGGCGACAACGGATGCTTGGGCCATTTGAACGGGTGCATTGTTGCCCAAGAGACGGACACCTTTGCTGATCATGCCACAACATTTTTGTTTCAATGCTTCACGCAGTTTCTCCAGAAGGTTGCAGTAGTAATCACTGTTGAGGGTCTCACCCTTCGGAAGGTAATTGGTTAAGATTACCCTGCAGCTATCCCAAAAAACGGACAGCACCACCTTCCCGGCAGATTTCTGGACCTTCGCCTTCTTGGGAGGGTGGGGAGGATGGATATTTCTACTCCTTGCTAATTTATTTGGTCTGCGGGTCGTAGAGGTATACCCAGCACTCACCCATAGTGACGAGACAAGCAAAAAAAACGTCTTCATTCCGCTCCAACAGAGTCAAATTCTTCTGGGAGAAGTCGTGGCGAGTTTGCTTTTGAAGAGGTGTCAGCAAGTGAGGTACCCAGTGTGCAGACACCTTATTGATGTTCAGTTCTTCATGAATAATCCTTCACGCAGCTCCATAACTTAGTCCAGTCTCCGCCATCACTCTTTCCATGGTCGATCTTCTGTCGTCGAGGATAATGGCCACCACTTTCTTCACCGCAGCAAGATCATCCTTGATTCTACCAGCTCATGGCTCATCTGTCAGGGACATGTGACTACTTTGAAAGTTCCCCTTCCACCTCACAACCGTTTCATATGATGGGCTTTCATTCCCATAGACAGCTTTCATTTCGTCGTGGATTTGGCATGCGTTGTTGCCCTTCAAATGGAGGAACATTATGACACTTCGGGCTTCAATTTTGTTCATCATGCACGTTGATGTTTTCTACATCCTGTAGAAAGAAAACTACTTTAGACAAAGATTTGATATTTGCACAAGTGTGCATGACAATGACACTGATTATGTGCAAAAAGTTTCATTTAAATATCTCTATGACTTCTTTACTATAATTAAAGCTTTTTGATACCCCCTCATACTGAGGCAATAAACAGAAACTGCCGTAGGCACAGATGGTCAAATGGTTCAATGACACAGGGCTGCTTGTGACTGCACTTCTCAAATCATGTGCCACGTGACAGAAAGTGGCCGCGATTTGGCCATGAAAAAACAAGCACGTACATATAGCATATCTAGTGCTCGTGCACTGTCAGTGATTTCATTTTAGCAGATGTGTCAGTTTTAGGGTACTGATTGCATATTGCCATGTGTCATCATTTTACTTTTTTCCTGGTGTTCCTTTTCAGTGGATTAACACCGTTATCAAGTTGTCGCTCGGTACAAAATGCATCTGCCATATTAAACATTTATTGAACATTGTCATCAATTCTATGGTAAAGGAAGCATAATGTCTGATCAAATTGTGTGCACACCATGAATAGTGTTGTAAATTCTCAAATGCTTGCAAGTACAAGTGCTTACTCGGGAATTTGCAATGAGGCATGTTATACGCATAACTTGAACCAAGGATTTTAAAAAAGTAATTAGCCGCAGCTGAACGAAACCAACAGCATATGGTTTGCCATCATGTGGCACTCCTTAGAGTATTTATTATATTCAGCTGAATTAGTTAATTAAGATGAATTATGCAAAATTTTTAATATTCACTTGAGGGCCAGGTGCGTTTCATTGCGTTGTAGAGGGAATTCAGAAACAACCGATCCAATTTTTTGTGGCAGCACACATGCTGCGTGGTGACTTTTTTCGGCGTTTATAGAAAGCCAGCGAAATACGAAATAAAACCACATGACTGTGCTCATGTGCTACTGTATTGCATTGCTCTCAACCATGCTTAAAGTGAAAGAACCATGCATGCGGACCATGGCGAAGTGAGTGGCCGCGGCTCTAGGCATCGGCTTCGCAATGCATCGGCATCTTTGGAGGTGGCACACGGAAAGGAAGCACCGTTGCCCCTGATAAGCAATAGGCTCAACGCACGGTTTAGAGCACTGCAATATATAGCGCACAAGCGCAGTCATGCAGTTTTATTTCATATTTCACGGGCTTTCTATAAACACCGAAAAAAATTACCACGCAGAATGTACGTTGCCACAAAAAATTGGCTCAGTCGTTTCTGAATCCCCTCGACAATGCAACGAAGTGCACTTGGCCCTAAAGGGAATATTAAAAATTTTGCATAATTCATCTCACTTAACTAATTAAGTAGAATATAAAAAATACTCCAAGTAGTGCCACATGACGGCAAACCATATGCCATTGCTTTCATTGAGCTGCGGCTTACCATTTTCTTAAAATCCTTGGTTCAAGTTAGGTGAAACACCCTATAGATAGTGCACATACTTAGTCCATGAGAATGGACTCAATGGCCGCTGATTGCATATTAATAATATATCAACAATACTGGCTTCTTGTGCATAAAAAAGTTATGTGTCTTGTCAGTTTTTGTGTAACATGTTTAAAAGGAGCAGTATGGCAGAAGTGTGATCTGCAAAATAGATTTACTTAGATTGGTCAGCTAGGCTGTTGTGCATTATGTAGAAGCAGTGCCACACATGGAGCAGAAAGGAAAGATGTCTTAAACACATTGTTGTTTGCATAGACAAATTGCTTGTGTACTCAAATGTTAAACATCTACAGCCTCCATAACTAAGTGAGAAAATGAATCTTTAGCATAATTTTTCAAAAGCTCTTACATATATTTTTTGTGTGACCTTTGTTTTTGTGAAATCTTCAAATCGTGAAATTTGTGGAAGAGGCTGTGAAATAAAAGGGTATTTTAATGTGAAAGGGTTTTTGTAAACCAGCCTGCTTTTATGTTTGAAGTTTATGTATGTGAAGGTATTAAACTTTACCCTCACTTTTTAGAGTTCATATTCCAAGGTTTGACTGTGTAGCTTCTCTTTCTATTGGCGCATTAGTTTGTAGGACTCTTGTTTGCATGTTTGCTTTCTTGAGAGACTTCCTCTGTGTGGCATTGGTTGTGTAATGCTGTACTTTTGAAAAGACAATGCAATCTGTCCCTTTGCAGTCTGTCTGGGGATCCTACTGGAAGGACTTCCAGTGGGGATACAAGTGCTGTCACTCATTAATAAAGAACTCGTACTGCACTGGTGCCAGTGGCAAGGAAGTGCAAGCTATGGTAAGTCTTATTTTTAAACAATGAGAAGAAATGTTTCTCATTTGCAAAATAATTTTTTATGTCTGGTTACAGTACAAGAAAAAGAAATGGGCATGGACAGGACATGTAATGAGGAGGGAAGATAACCAATGGTCATTAAGGGTTACGGACTGCATTCCAAGGGAAGGGAAGGGAAGCGTAGCAGGGGGCGGCAGAAAGTTAGGTGGGTGGATGAGATTATTTATTTATTTATTTATTTATTTCAGATACCCTCATGGCCCACAGGGCATTATTGAGGGGAGTGGTACACACATTGCAATAAATTTGTACAAAAGGAGACAACGCATATATATAGAACATATATATACCGGAACAAATACATAACTCACAACCCGGAACATGAAGCGAGTTCAACATTATACAATTTCCAAGAAACGTTAAATCACGCACAAAAAAAGTTGAAAATTGCAAAACGCCACCATTAGCACAAACACGAACACAGCAAATCTGGGGGGAAAATACAGAAGGACGCGCATGATAACGAGAAAAATTGAAATGGAACCAAAGCTATGACAAGCAATAATGTGTTGATAATTTCTTCTTAAATTCATCAAAATCTTTCGAAAGTGCAATATCCCATGGTAGTTGGTTCCAGTCCAACGATGTTTTTGGAATGAAAGAATTCCTGCAGGATGTTGTTCGGCACTGTGAAACACCAACTTTGCATGGATGATCTAAGCGGGATGAAACATATGTTGGCGGCGTGAGTAATGTGTCTTTAAGGGTGGAATACAAGTGGAAAATTTTAAAGAACAGACACAGGCGGGATATTTTTCTGCGCGTTGCGAGAGGGGTTAGTGACAATGTGTTTTTCATTTCTGTGACGCTGGACAAACGATCATAGTTACGAAGGATGAAACGGGCTGCTCTGTTCTGTACGGCTTCGAGGGCGTCGATAAGAGAGTTAGTGAAAGGGTCCCATACTGAGTTAGCATATTCTAATTTGGAGCGGACAAGCGATTTGTACAGAAGAAGTTTAAAAGGTGTCGGGGCTAAGGAAAAGTTCCGTTTCAGATATCCAAGCATGCGGTTAGCGGACGCGGTGATAGAAATGATATGTGCCTTCCAAGCTAGGTTTGACATTATAATGACACCGAGGTATTTGTAAGATGTTACCGGTGTTAGCAGTGAAGAACAAATAGTGTAGGGAGCGGGGCACGGATTGACGCGACGCGAAAAACGCATTACTTTGCATTTAGTATCGTTAAGTGTCATCTTCCATTGTGAACACCAGTTAGATATAGTAGCTAAGTCTTCCTGGAGCAGTACGGTGTCATTAGTATTTTTTATTTCCCGGTAAACTACACAGTCATCTGCAAAAAGTCGCACTGTGGATGTTACGTTGTTAGGCAAGTCATTAATATATACCAGAAAGAGCAAGGGACCGATAACAGAACCTTGTGGGACACCTGAGGTCACAAATACCGGTGATGAGTTAATGCCGTTAGTGTGCACGTACTGGAACCTGTTAGACAAAAAGCATTCAATCTATCGTAGTACATTTTGGTCGATGTTAAGTTTACTTAGTTTGTGAAGAAGCAAGCTGTGAGAGACTTTGTTGAATGCTTTGGAAAAGTCTAAATAGATGCAGTCAACCTCACTGCCACGATCAAGTATGAAGTTAATATCATGTGTAAAATTTATTAGCTGTGTTTCACAAGAAAAGTGTTTTCTAAAACCATGCTGCGCATGAGTAAAAAAGGATGATGACTCAAGAAAGTTTGCTAGGGATGACAAGATGACATGTTCCATTACCTTGCAAGGAATGCTGGTTAGTGATACTGGCCGATAGTTGAGCGATAGGTGCTTGTCGCCTGATTTATGGAGTGGAACCACCTTAGCCAATTTCCAGTCGTCTGGAAGGTCACAAGTTTGAAGGGATTGCTCAAATATTTTCGATAGTACGATGGAAGAATATACTTTAGTGTTTTTCAGGATTTTAGTGCTGATATTATCGGGACCACATGAAGAGGATAACTTTAAACGATCTATGATACTTATAATGCCTTCAAAGTCAAAACGAATGGGATCCATAGGAAATATGATAGCGGGAGTATAGTCTGGTGGTGATGCGCTAAAAGGGAGAGAAAATGCATTAGCAAAAGTCTCGTTAAGTACATTAGCACTATCACTGTTAGGGATGGGATTTGATTGAGAATCCAAGAGAGAGATTGATGGCTGATCTGACCCATTAACAACGTTCCAGAATTTTTTAGTATCAGTTAAAAGAAATGATGGCAGTGTGACATCAAAGAAATGTTGTTTAGCATCTTTTAAAGATTTTTTTATAAGTGCCAACTGCGGCTCTTAGAGCTGACCAATGCTCCGATCTTCCGGACGACCTCGCCCTGACATATAATCGCCTTTTTCTGTTCCCGAGGCGTTTTAAGGAACGAGTGAACCATGGGGATCTACGATTAGTCGTGATGATTTTACTAGGGACGTGCAATTCGATTAATTCATGCAGTTTTTCTTTAAACATGCACCAGTTGTCGTTAACAGATGGTTCGGCAAATGCCAGGACGAAATCGTCGAGAAAAAACCGGAGGCTATCATTAATTGAAGAAAAATTTGATTTAGCATAATTGTAAATGGTTTTCGTTTCATTTGGCGTTTTATTCGACGGTAAATTCAACGTGATGTGCAGTAAACAATGATCACTTAAGCCTGGCAAGTATTTTACCTCAGAAACAAAATCTGGGGTGCTCGTTAGCAAAAGGTCTAATACGTTAGAACTGGTAGCTGACGTCCTTGTCGGCTGGGTAACCATTTGTGTTAGCGAGAAGAAGGAGCAGAGGGCTGAAAAACTTGCCGACTCGGAAGATCCGTCACCGTCCACTGCAGGGCTTGACCAGTTAATGTTCGGGAAGTTGAAATCACCAAAAATAAAAATAGGACGACCAGGAAACTTTGTTTGAATTATGTTCAGAATATCATGAAGGTCGTTAGAAAAGCCGATAGGCGTAGATGGTGCGCGGTAGCATGCACAAAATAATAGAGCTTTATGGTTAATTGTTACCTGTACACATTTGAACTCCAGTGTAGTATCAACACTAACTTCAAAGCATTATAGATTGTCGGACACAGCGATTAATACACCACCGCCGCGACCAAAAGAACGGTCACAGCGAAATACACGGTAACACTTTTCTGTTGAAAATATTTCATTATTATGCACAGTTTCATTGAGCCAAGTTTCTGTTAGTACAATGATGTCAGCTGCTGTAGTATCGGCCGTGCAAGATAAACTATCACGATTGCCAATGACACTGCGTATATTAGTAAAAAGAACTGAGACGTTATGTGGTGCCTGCGCAGGTCGGTGCTCATGTTCGTTGAGCTATCTAGGAGACAAAGGGCCAGAGTTAGTTACAACACGTTTTTCATCTTTTTCTTGAACGCTATCAGTTATAGGGCAGCAGGTATAGCATTTTTTCTTCAGAATAAGCTTGTTAAAACGAAGACTAAACGGTTCACCGGGCTCAGTTTGCTTCGCGAATTCAGCAAGCTTCTTCCGTGCATGCCTGGTGTCCGGAGCAAAATCTTCATTAATCGAGAAATCGGACTCTTTGAGCTTGCTTTTTGCGCCCATGACCTGTTCTTTAGTTTTGTAGTGCGTGAATTTCACAATTATAGGTCGCTTTTTACCCGTTACGGCCTTACCGATCCTGTGCGCGCGTTCAATGTCCAGTTCGGCTAAGGTTAAGGACATGTTCTTTTGAACAATACCTCTTATTTTTTCCTTGGATTCTGTCAATGTTTCATTGGGTCCCTCTAGAACATTATAAAACACAATATTGTTTCTGCGAGACCTATCCTCAAGGTCCTTTAAACGGATTTTTAGTATCTCATTTTGAGCTAGTGCTCTTTCAGCATTTTTGCTCACTGTGGCATGTCCTCCCGAACTGCGTCGAGCAACTGCAATTTATTTTCAACAGCGTTAAGGCGGGCGGAGATTTCTGTAATGTTTTTACTCAGTTCCTTCTGATTTGCTGTAAGGCTTTGCAGGGAATCAATTATGCGCGCCTGTCCTTGTTCTATGTTGGCGGAACGGTCCCGAAGATCATGAAGCAGCGTTAAAACTGGACTGTCATCACCTGAAGCTTTCGCGGATTTATTAGAATTCGGCCCGGGATTCAGCTCGACATCCCCGGACAGCAACAGTTTTATCACGCAGAAACACTCATGCACATGGTTCAAAAGCAGCTGTGGGCATGGGAACACGACAAGGAACGCGTTATCTGAGCGTTTAGAAGATGTGTAACAAACCTGGAACAGGCAGAAGCGGAAGATACTTGTCAGCCGCATTGTAGCGTTGTTCCCATGCCCACTAAACTGCTTCGGACGGTCCCAGTAGTTTAAGTAGAGCGGGGGTGTTGATGTCGATGGTGATGCAGTAGACCATCCAGGGAGAGTCACAGGAACTGGCGCTGGCGTAAAAACTCGTGGGTCGGCGGAGGATGCGTCACTTGGCGCTGGGTTTTCAGTGCGCAGCACGTGTGGCAAAGCGCCATTGCAGCACCGATAAGGCACCGCAGCGGTGTTTGGGCTGGATGCTGTCACGAGCTGGAACAGGCAGAAGCGGAAGATATTTGTCAGCCGCATTGTAGCGTTGTTCCCATGCCCACTGAACTGCTGCGGACGGTGCCAGTAGTTTAAGTAGAGCGGGGGCGTTGATGTCGATGGTGATGCAGTAGACCATCCAGGGAGAGTCACAGGAACTGGCGCTGGCGTGGAAACTCGTGGGTCAGCGGAGGATGCGTCACTTGGCGCTGGGTTTTCAGTGCGCAGCACGTGTGGCAAAGCGCCATTGCAGCACCGATAAGGTGCCGCAGCGGTGCTTGGGCTGGATGCTGTCACGAGCTGGAACAGGCAGAAGCGGAAGATATTTGTCAGCCGCATTGTAGCGTTGTTCCCATGCCCACTGAACTGCTGCGGACGGTGCCAGTAGTTTAAATAGAGCGGGGGCGTTGATGTCGATGGTGATGCAGTAGACCATCCAGGGAGAGTCACAGGAACTGGCGCTGGCGTGGCAACTCGTGGGTCGGCGGAGGGTGCGTCACTTGGCGCTGGGTTTTCAGTGCGCAGCACGTGTGGCAAAGCGCCACTGCAGCACCGATAAGGCGCCGCAGCGGTGCTTGGGCTGGATGCTGTCACGAGCTGGAACAGGCAGAAGCGGAAGATATTTGTCAGCCGCATTGTAGCGTTGTTCCCATGCCCACTGCTTAAGAAGATTAAGAAGTTTGCATGGACAACATGGCCACAATTAGTACATTTGGAGTAATTGGTACGGTTGGAGAAGTATGGGAGAGGCCTTTGCCCTGCAGTTGGCGTAACCAGGCTGATGATGATGATGATGATGATGATGATGATGATGACAGTATGCATCCGCTGCTGAGCTCGACGTCACGGGCTCGATACTGGCTGTGGCAGCCGCATTCCAACAGGGGCAGAATGCAAGAACACTCATGTATCATACATTCGGTGCATATTAAAGAACCCCAGGGGGTCAGAATTCATCCAGAATCCTCCGCTATGGGCATGCCTTGTAATCAGATCGTGGTTTCGGTACATAAAACGGCAGAATTTTTTTTGTAATAGTACAATATGGCAGCAAGATTTGTTCACACATTCATGCTTGCATTTCTCAGCTGTTGCATTTGACTATATTTAGATGTTGCTTATACAAAGTTGGACAATCAATACCAAGCAACAGAATCTGTTAGCTTAACATGTATGAAGAGACTGAGCAGGCCAAAACCTGTGTTGAAATCTAATAGAAAATAAATAGCCATCTTATTTTCTGCCTCATTATGGTGAACCATGGGGTCATCAAAACAGTGCACTTAACGTGCCATTATAGGCATCTTGAAGATATTTTCATGCGATAGTGTTAAGGGCCCTGTCTCGCAGAAAATCTGGCGTCAGCGTCTGACGTTGCTTCAGCCAAGAGAATTTTGAACCAAATTCCCCCCCCCCCCCCAAACCACGCATACCCAACCACTTTTTTACCACCAAAGTTGCTCATACCTTGTCTTTCATTCTTTACAAAGTTATTCCTCAGAATTTTGAGAACTGCAGCCCACAAACAAATGCAATGAAAAAAAAAAAAACATTGACAGCACACATCTTTTATGTTAGCTCTTCTCAGACTGAAATATTAAAGGCGTGAAACAATAACAGGAGAGTGACCCACGCAAGAGGCCGCATTTCTACCAGAAAGCTTGCCTTCGCGCATAGCATTTGCCGCGAGCATTTCCAGGTAAATGTTATGGTTACATAAGCTGCAGTTGCCAGGTAGCATGAAAAGTAGTCAGGGGTTTTGAATGCTATTGTGTTCCACTCTTAAAAGCGAAGCTTAAGCGTCCTCCAAATTTTTTCCAACTGCTGTAATCTGTGCTTCAAATTGGCCCTTTGCATCAGTTTGGTGCTAAAGTGATACCTGCTGTAGTGGCCTTAGCGTGGTGCGGATGAGCATGACGTTGTGTGTTTGATTCCTGGCCACAGCAACCGTATTCTGATGGAGCACGAACCAAATGCTTGTGTACTTAAATTTAGGTACACGTTAAAGAACTCCAGGTGGTTGCAATTCATCCATAGCCCCCACTATGGTGTCCATCATAGCCTATGTGTTGCTTTAGAATGTTAAGCTCAGAGTTACTTAGAAATTGTACAAGTGATTTTCATATTTGGAAGCGTATTGTACAAATGTTTCCATAGTTGGCAGTATAATCGGTAGCACATTTGTAGGGGGCAGCACAAAGAGCCCTGCCAACACTTGGTCACTGTTGTATGTAGAGTAAAACCCTGTTTACTCAAAGCTGTAGAAACTAGACAAATTTTCAAGATAATTAGAGTTTTGATATAAGCGAGATCACAAAAATAGAAGCCCTCTGGTTGTGCCTAGACCACATGGAGCCTTTCTGTAATGCCACCACTAATACTCTCGGTTCTTATTTTCTAATACACACATTTAAAGAAAAAGTAGGGCTGTGTGAATATCAAAATTTTCTAATATGAATGCATAGCTTCGAATATTGAATAATTATATGCACATGCATTTATTACCAAGTTGGTTTATTTTTAACATATTGGAACATCGCAATTACATTGTCAATGGTAAAAGATTCGACTAGCAAGCCATTATATTAAATGATTGTGTATTTGGCTCATGCTAACTTGGAAGGTTGAGTAATTCATACTAGCTGTCCTCGCCAACCTGTGACTTATCATACACCTAATACCTATAAACTCGGAGGCATTTGACCTTGTGTCAGCCATCACTCATCAGATTTACTGTATTGTATTTACTGGATTTACTAGATTTGCTGTACTGTATTTACTGGATTGGGGGTGGTGCTGCAAAAGAGTGTACCCTTGCCGTCTGCAAATCCATCACACTTGCTAATGAGAGGTTGGCTTTTCTGCAAAGCTTAGCTGTTTAGTGGCTAAGTGTGCTTTACAAGCAAAATTTTGCCAGCAGTACAAAATTATCACGAAATTTGGCGCATATTCTTAGATAAGATAGAAATAAATGCTAAGAACCGTGTTTGCTTCCACCCAGCAAGCAAAATATTCGGTTTGTTTCGAATATTCGTGTCCAACCGTGTCTACAAAACTTTTCAAAAACCTACTTTTCTAATTGAATAAGAAAATTAAAAATATAATATTCGATATTGTGAGCACATCACATGCCTGACTTTCAACTTCATCATCCCCACATATCATCATCCATTGTACATTTTCATCTGTATATATCATCACCAGCAGCACAGCTTGATCCTCGTGGTAGTAGCACTAGCTCGGCTGGAATAAAGCGGTTCCTTACAAGTGGTGCACGGGGCTTTTCATTCCCCAAGACCTCTCGCATGGCAAGAGGTCATGTCCGATTCGCATCTACCGTGCTCCAACGGCCTCTGCATTCACCAGGTACCAACGTATGCCAATGCTGCGGCACTCTCTCTACTTACCACAAGACTTACGACCGAATATGAAGTCGTTGCTCTTGGCCTGGCCTGTCTCCAGCCGTTGCGAAATACGTTGCATCCTGTGTTCGTTGTCAAAGCCGCAAACGACAGACAACAGCTCCTTTGGCTCTTTACAACCTCTTCCTTGTCCCACTTCGCCTTTCGAAGTAGTTGGAATAGACTTGTACGGTCCTCTTCCCACGACCTCCCATGGCAATCGCTGGTTTGTAACGGCCGTAGACCATCTAACACACTACGTGGAGACAGCCTCTCTACCATCGGGGACTGCTGCTGAAGTCGCCGATTTCTTTTTATGTAACATTTTCTTACACCATGGCGCTCCATGCGTTCTCCTCAGCGACCGCGGCAGAGTCTTCCTCTCTTCTATCCTTACCGAAGTTCTGCGCGCCTCTAACACAGTTCACAAGATGACTTCCAGTTACCATCCACAGACCAACAACTTGACGGAGCATTTTCATTGTACCCTCTCCGACATGATTGCAATGTACATCCACCCCGACCACACAAACTGGGATGCAATCCTGCCGTTCGTGGCATTCGCTTATAACACGGCTATGCAACGTACCACTGGCTTTTCACCTTTTTTCCTCGTCTATGGCTGTTCACCAAGTTTCGTTCTTGATGTATCGTTCCTTTTGACTCCTGTACCCCCAGCAGCTCCTTTCTTGGAGCAGTTCCTGTCTCGCCTCGCGGACTGCCGTCACCTTATCCGCCTTAACACCGGCATCTCCCAAGATACTCGCAAGTTTCGTTACGACTCGACCCACCGTGCTGTGACTTTTTCTCCAGGCGACAAAGTTTTTTAGACTCCTGTGCACGTTCCCGGCTTATGCAAAAAATTTCTCAATCGTTTTATTGGGCCTTACAGGGTCATTGAGCAGCCATCACCTGTCAGTTACAGCGTCTCGCCCCTTAGAGCGCCAACCGATCACCGTTGCTGTGGGAGTCTCTCACTTAAAACCATATAGTTGACGCATTTCATAATACTTCCGCGCGGCCACTTCCACAGTGCAGGGGAATTAGTGTGAGCGCAACACATGCCTGACTTTCAACTTCATCATCTCCACATATCATCATCCATTGTACATCTTCATCTGTATATATCATCACCAGCATTACAGCTTTATCCTCATGGTAGTAGCACGAGCTCGCCTGAAATAAAGCGGTTCCTTACAATAATTTCAAATATTCACACACCCCCTAATAAATAGTCACTTCGTGCATATGTCGTTAATTCAACGCTGCCATTCTTCACTTTCCCCTTTAAGTTCTTTGCAGAGTAGTTTGTTTTAATTAGCATTCACATTGACTCTCCTGAGTTAATAGAAAGTGTTAGGTTCTGAGTATAGCCTCAACATCTTGAGTTCAATTGGGTTGAAGTTATCCAGTCTTTCTTTTAATGCAATAACATTATAGGTGGACCTCACCTACTTTGTAGGTATCCATCTGACAAAAAGTATCAGCCACTCCCAAAGGCAGTGCAGTCTCGCAAAGCGTCTCAAAGTGCTCGCGGTTGTGAGGGAAGAATGCGAGAAACTGGCACATGACGCTCGTGCCAGGCGTTTCAAAGAGTGACTTTGGCACGAGAGAATAGAGAATACATGCAATTGTTGTTAGAACATTGGCTGCTTCGCTGGAAGACGTTTGATCCCACCATTAGTCACGCATTTCTTTATGGCATTATGGGCCGACTTCACCTACTTGGAAGGTGTGTTGAGCTTACATGAGGGCATCACGGTTGGCTCGAAATCGCAAATTTCTAAGAGATGTGAGGTATAGAAAGATCACTTTGATAAACGGGAGTGTGCGAAGTCGCCCGTGATGTGCACAGCTGTCGAGACATCACAATAATCACATTCTAAGTATGCTGTCACATACTTGATGCTAAGTTCTGGCTTAGTTTTTTGTCATTCGTGCAGTGCCTAAAACCTGGGGGGAAGGATGATATTGTCTTCATGGACATGTCATGGTGTGACTTGTCATGGTGTGACATGTCATGGTGTGACTGAGCACTGCCATTGTGTCAAAAGTAGGATGTCATATTTGGGCCACATGTGCTCAGTTTGATCATGCCCAAATGCAGTTTTTTTCAAAGCAACCATGATGGCTCATTGCCAGATCGCCTGTAGTGCAATGCCTTTTCTCCAGAACTGAGACCACACTGAAGTGAGTGTGATGCTTTATTGCGAATACTCTTTCCATGGTCCACTTATGGTAACCCTTCAAGATTGGCAATTGACAAAGGTGCCGGGGAGTGACAAAGAAGTGGTGATAGAGTGGGTGGGACACATTAGAAACCACCACTTCCCCATCTGCTAGAAGATAGAGGGGCGTGTGCACGTATGCACAAGCTTTTACATGAACAATCACCCAATAGCTGGTGTCTGTGAATTGTCACGCAAATCTATGACGACATAGGCAGAGCATAATAGAGGAGCTTCGAAAGCTGCAGGAGAGAGAGATATCATTTATGCGGGATTGTGGGCTCCCTGCTGCCTGCACCGGAATAATTTTTGGCTCATATGTCCATGGCAGCATTGTCTACAGATCGCAGACATTTTCTTACCATGTTCAAAAAGTGTTGCTGACCACAGTAAGTAGGATATCATATTGCACCACATGCCCTCTGCTTTAGCAACACGGATGCAGGTTTTGAGATTTTTTGTGGGTTTTTGCACAGCTGTTTATATAGCTCATTGCTTCATTGCCTTGTCCTGGTGACACATTTACAGTTATTGTGTTCAGAGCAATACTGACTGATGAAACGCCAACATTTTTGGAAAGGCAAATGATTGTTCCTATGATGTGACGTATTTGTGCACTGTATGTAGAATTGTCTGCACAACAAAGGCCTAAGTCATCTCACTGAAACGGCATTGTGCAGTCACAGTGATCATTTGCATTCAGCATGTGGTTTACGAGTGAGTGATAGTGCGATTTCATTGCTTGAGCATGTTGTAACTTGTGGCCCCTGTCATGACTTTGAATTTTAAGCCTATAACAAACGTGGTATTTGTGACACAAATGTGCTTTACATTTAAAGGGTGGCTTGCAGGTTTCTAACTACTGTAGGATCTTTGGCAGTATCCTTTTACAGTGATAAACTAATGCATTCGTTCACTATAACTGATTATATATATTTACTGATACTATGAGTGTCATGCATCTTACATTCAGGAACCAGAACAACCATCAGTAGATTTGTTGTAGCTTGATTCTGGTGATTTTCAGTGGGCCCATGAAAATTGAGTGACCTTGCTAAAGCTTAGGCTTTGTCATAATTATGCTTTGAACAAGGACATGCCTTTACCTGCATTTGTAAAAACCTTTACCAACCTTCATAAGTTAGCCTTATTAGCTGCATAATGCATGGTAATTGGCTATCATTTATTTCATCTGCTTGTTATGGAACATGTTATGAACCACTCAAAACAAAACTGCATTTTGAGTAAAAGAAAGAAAAGGAGGAGAAAATGGCATCTCTTGTGATAAATGTAACAGAACCTATGAGGCTGTATGAAATGTATCATTCTTATCCTCTAACGTTACTGCCAACTTACTTTATATAGAACATGAGCTCAGTTTTTTTCAGTTAGGTTCATGTGTTCTTAGAGCAATGGTTGGCCATTTGTGACGAATGTGTAGCCTGTGACACTACATGTAAAGTTGTTTGCACTACAAACCTTGCCTTTCTATCATTGTCTGCAGGCGGGAGGTGCAATGCTTTTACCAGCCAAAATAATGGGAGCTCCTACTGTCGGCACTGATGTTGTCCATGATGAGAATGTTGATGAGAAGGCGGATGAGGAGAAGGCCGACGAGAAGATCAAGCCACCAGAGGAGAAAAGCATGCAGCCTGCATCAGAAGAGCAGCGGAATGAACCACCGCCTGTACTCCCCGTAACTGTAAGTTCCTTGTGTATTCACCGAGCCTTTTTGTGTGATTGCAACGATAGCGTGATTAGGGATGGCTATTTGACCGGAATGGGAGAAAGTGATCGGATAAATGTGTTTCGATAAAGAGGAGTTCTATTTACTGAGAAAGATGTCCACGAGTGGCAGAAAGATGCAGTTAACCCCCTCATTAACTCAAAGCTGTAAAAACAGAAATAAATTTTGAGCTAAGACATTTGTTGTTGGTTGGGGCGCCATTTACCCCCCTCAATAATATAAAGTAAGGTTTGCACCGTGTTGCTGCAGGCTTTGCATAAGTTGTTGGAGAACCTATACTATTGAGTGTTGACTGTACAGCCTTTCACCAGAGACAGGATAGCATTGTGTTTTCAAAAAACATTTTGCAGGTCTGTGTACTATTCCAAACGTTGTCTACATAGATGCGAGTAAATGTTTTGGTTTAGTTGCAGTAAATTAACCTATCACCCTTTGCCCATGCAAGAAAGAATATGTGATTGCATGTCCTGTCTTTCCTCATAATCTTCAGGGTACTAAGTCCCCAGAAAAGGTAAAGTCAAAGAAAAAGAAGAAGAAATCCAAGAAGGCCAAGAAACAAAAACGAGTGAAAAGCAGCAGCAGCAGCTCAGACAGTGATGACCCTGACGCCAAGGCAGAGAAAGAAAAGAAAGAAAAGATTAAGAAGGTGAGACAATTGGCATTTTTATTTGTCATGAAAGATTGAACTCTTTTGCGTGTGTGTGTTCTTTCTTTTTAAGTTGTACTAAGTGATTTAAATTAGATATTGAACAATATCAGATGCACATAGATTAGAGATTGTGCCATTTCAAATAAATTTTCACCATTATTATTGCAGACCAGCCAACCTTACAATTTGAAATATACTACCATTGAAGAAAAAATAAAATAACCTAAAATTTGGTGAATGATTATTTAAAAACTTAAGATGTTGCCTGTTTATTAAAGGTTTACAGACTTTGTAGGGATGCCGTGACAAACACTCTTCTCCATAGTTGCAGCAAGAAGGGTCTGCACCACATACACAATAAACATATATTCATGAAAAAAAAAAAGTTTATTCATGAAGTCTTTATTCCTAAAAGGTAGCTGAAATTTGAATAGCCATTATACATTGGTTCTGTAGGTTTGATGTCACTGCTGTGAGTAGATCTGGAAAATTGAGCTCTAAAAAATTGGCCATCAACAGGGTTTGTATTCTTAAAAATCAGTTTTGCCTTGAACTAGTCTCAAATGAAAAATTTTAAAGTTATTGGTGCTGATATGATGATTGTAAACAGGCTTTAAAGAACTAGTATTTTGCTATAACATTATAAATGCTTGCAGGTACGTTATTGTATTGTTGCATAACCCCAGAAGGCCCAAACACCACGCCACGCCAAATAACTCAAACAGCTTTTTCACCAAATATTTCTTACCATGCGGAATACATTCGTACGAAATAAAAAACAACAATAAATGTTATTTGAGTTTAAAATAGTAAGTATAATTATGAAGTGTTTATTAATTTATTTGCCGAGACATCCATAACTGAAGCTTCGCTTTAGCGCATCATAAACTATCCATTGGGCAATGTGAGGTTAATTATGGATAATATTCCCTCAATCTTTGGAGAGAAAAACTTCTTTGTTGCTAAATACTTAGTGTTTTCTTTTTCTGCCACGTAATATGCCTAAAAATGAATGCTTTTGTTATTTGGCTTAAAGCTATTTACACATGCAAGAAGTGGTTATTGTGTGGAAAGAAGAGAGGAGGAAAAATTCACCAACGATTACAATACTCCCTAAAGCAAAATTTGGGTGCAGCTGTATACATATTTTCATTTCGCAATATATTAGATGGTGCGGACAATAAGTCTCGTGCAGCACATTGCAAATGGAGGGAAGTGTGGCTCGACTGCCTCGCTAATCGTGACACGTGGGCACGATTCACAGCAGCCACCACAGAAAGACCTCCGCTCGTGCATTGCTATGTTTCTATACAGATGACATGCGCAACTCTGGCGCCACCTCTTAACCATTGTCGCCACAAAGCCCGTCTTGCGCGGCATTATACTTTTCGTCTTACATGCAAGCTGTAGGTCCAAATGAAAGCTTTCTGGATCCAATTCCGCAGGTTCAGCAGAAGAAAGTTGAATTGGAATCAATAGATATCTCCAAACCATTGCATCAAACCAGCCGCGCAAACCTGTAATCGAATGCATGGCCATGCTTGCCGCCGCGCACACAGGCCTTAGACTGTCAGCGCGAGCAAGGACTGTGCACTCAGATATCACCATCGGACTCTGTCATCAAAGCTATGCTACAACAAATAATCGATGCCCTGCAGCTGCTACTGTCCGGTTTAAATACGCCAGTGGCGCTAACAGCGGCAAAAATTATGAAAGCTATAGGCAGTCTCCTAGCCACACTGCAGTAACATCCACCTCTGCCTGCAAAGACGAGTGTGCTGTGCCGTGAAGCGTACACGTACACATTGCAGAGAAACAGTATGTTGTGCTGTCCTCATCATATCCACCATACCACCATCCTCCTTCCTCTTCACATCCTATCTCCTCAAAACCCCTTCCCCAGTGTGGCATAGCAGGCTAGAGACACTTCACTCAGGCCAGCCTCTCCACCATTCTGCCATTAAATATTATCTCTCTCTTTCACCATATCCTCCCCCTCCTCCACTTTCCTCCTCGCACTCTCTTTGCTATCGCCCTCTTTCATCCTTTTGCTGTGCACGTTCGCTCAGTTTCGAATATGCCGAAGGACGACGCCAACACTCGCCGCAAGAATGGCCACCTAAGAGCTGCGCTCTAAAAAGTAAAAATTCACACAGAATCCATTTTTTAGGAATGTTTATCATCATTAATTCAATTGTCACTCAAGTGGTGAGCACCAAATTATGTATGAGCTATGTACTGCAGCTGGGCCCCTGCTCTCACGCTTCGCTCTGGACATACTGCACCATCTAGTAGCTCGCACGTGGCAGTGTGTGCTAATGCTGTGAATTGATCCCTTGTTGCCCAGCCTGTAGTCATGACCAAACGTGGATGCACCATCAGGCGGCCCTGCTGGGAGACCCAGGTTCGATACCAACCAGTACCAAAGTGTTTCAAGTCTTTCTTCTTTATTAGAAACAGTGCTGGAGTAAAGAGGCTAGAAGCACGATACAAACCGCAGAGGAGGGGAAGTAGAATGCTAATCGCATTAAAAGTTTAACAAGGTTGCAGCCTCATTACACATTTCTCTATGCTTGATTCTCTCTTACACAGGCCATGGAGCAAATTGACAAAGACAACACTCAAGAGACTGATGAGCGCAAGCGGAAGTACAACAGCATGTACGATGTGAAAGCACCAACTGAAGAAGAAATGGAGGCCTACTACATGAAACGCAAGAGAGATGATGACCCAATGGCACCATTTATGTCATGATCATTTTTTATTGTACTCACCTTCTGTGTCATCTTATGACATGTACATATTGTTACATCTCTATCCCAGTGCAGAAGTGTTACATATGTCAATATGTGGTACCCACTTTATAGTGTATTATTGAATTAAGTCAACTTGAAAAGCAAAAACTCTGCGCTCTTTATATGTGTAAATGCATATTTCCTTCCACAATATGGCGTGGGCATAAATTGGCAAAGCCAAAAAGTAGTCTTAATTTTGGCAGAACATCGCATGCTGTAGTATGCGTACACCTGTGAAACAAAAGTATACGGACCACGGATTGCGCGACACAACTCAATTTCTCCTCTGTCTGTGAATGCAACTTGAAATTAAAGACTGCAGTCTAGCCTTGGCATTACGAATTGTCTAGTGCACTTGTAAGTTTCCGTTTATGCGTGTTGATTACGATGAAATTCAGTTTT
Organism: Dermacentor variabilis; assembly: GCF_050947875.1. Classification (NCBI taxonomy): domain Eukaryota; kingdom Metazoa; phylum Arthropoda; class Arachnida; order Ixodida; family Ixodidae; genus Dermacentor; species Dermacentor variabilis. The sequence goes on from NW_027460280.1 coordinate 52,280,104, forward strand.
TTCGGCAACCCTGTGGTCCGTATACTTTTGCTGACGAGTGTACATGCTGCTTATGCTAATATTAGTTGTTTGTAATTGTTCTTTCCGTTGCTCATATCAGATTTGCTGTTTCCATTTTTTTTAATAAGTTAGATGTGTATACTTTCGAGATGCTTGTTAAATACAAAAGCTGTGATCACATGCCAGAACGGTAAGAGCAGAGAGTGAATGAACCATAACTATAGAAGTGCTTTTTGCATTTGGCATCTGATTATTCTACATCTGTTATGTTTATGTACATAGTTGTGCTCTAAGGCAATTCTAAATAGCAACAAAGCTCAGTTCATCCAGCTTTACATTATTGTTTGCGTACCAAATGAGAGATGTAAAAATGTCTCCACACATATATGTGTTAAATAAACACTGACGAAACGAAACTGGCTTGCATCTTTTTGAAGTGCGAGTGAAGTTATGTAAAAATGTGTATATTGCAATCCTTATGTTAAGTATGTCTTTTTGGAACCCTGAATAAATTGTAAGGATACTGTTTCTTGCTAAGCAATGAAAAGCTTATTGTCGAAAGATTCCTAGGAAAGTTGCATCGAGCAAGCAAACAAAATGAACATATTTTTTTTATTTGTGAACTGTCTTGTGTATATACATTTAGATGGTAAAAATAATTATGGAAACATTGCATCGGCTTATTTTTCTTGTGTGCTTGCTTAAACTTGGCTGGCCTGAAAGTCCATACACAACCTGACCTGGGGAGCTTGGCTCAGGTCACTCAACGCACTACTGTCTCTGACTTGACCCAGGCTAACATGCTATTCTGTTATGCAATCCTGCCCAGGAACATAATGCAGCCCGAGAATGATGCAAAAATTGCTCATATGTTTCTTGCATGCAAAACAAAGGACATAAATTTGCAATGAGCAGAATTGAAGGTGCTCCAATGCACTCGTGAGGGACAGTGCAGTGTGTGAAGATGTGTTCGGTAACAGAGTAGTGTATAGAGCACTATGCTACAAAGATCATTAAGTGGCTTCTGCCACATACCAAATTTCTTCGCTGCACTACTTTTCTGAAGTGATCTGCAAAAGTTACATGTAAACTTAGTCTTGGCTTAAGCAGGCCAGTATTTGCAGTGTTTGCAATGTGAAAACAAATTGGCATCCAGCTTGATACTGTGATCAGCTTATTCTTTTGTGTTTGAACTTGCACATATAGGTTGTGTTAGCCCTTCTATAAGCAGCACAAAAGGTTGCAAAGGTTGCCCCTAAGTTGCATACTAGAAAGGTCTGTTGCTTAGCCCGCAACTTTATACAGGGCCATCACTGGGCTGGCTCCAGTGCACAAGCCATCAGACTTTGGTTAGGCTTGGACTCGTGATTCCAGCCTACTTACAGCTCTAACATATCAAGGACACTCGATGTGTTTCTATGCCACGTCCACAAAGGCGTCATTTAGATCAAGTCAGGCATGGGATTCAAGTTGCGTCCTCGGCATATTCATGCCAGGCGTCATTTAGATCAAGTCAAGCATGGTCTTCAAGTTAAGATGCATTTCTGAATACAGGGGCAAAAGTGACCGTTTTATTAATATAGCCTACCAGTAGGACCAGTTGTACCATTTTGTGCATAAAGAATGAACACTCAACAAAGAGGGCAGCAGCAAATTTCTTAAGCAGTCTATGCAGGTGTAATAGAAGTGCGCTTTTTACTTTTGATTGAAACCATATGGACTGCTCTCAAAATATGTGCCACTTTGGCACATATTTTGAGACTAACTTCTACTTCAGAACAGGAATAAGCAAATGCACTGTTATGCACTATGTGGAGAATTGTTTGTATTTTTCTTCCATGTTACTGACTTGGCTGTACTGTATTAATATTTTGGTTGCCCTTTGTGTTACATTTCCCTGTAGTCTTCTCACTTCTATGTCATGTGAGGTAACAAACATGTCACAGCTGCAAACACTCTTAGGTTAAATGCAAGTATATTGTTTTTTTTATTGATTTATTGACAGTGGCCAGGTGCTAAGTAGGCTGAAAGGATTCACTACAGTTTTTGTTACAATCCATTACAATGTGCATTGAGCTGGGAATCTATACCTTTGAAGGAATCCCTAGCCAAAATTTCGTAGTGACATTTTTCATGGTTGATAAAACCAGTAAAACCACCATAAACTAAGACTGACTATTCCTACTCCTGACTAATGTGACTACATTATTGTGAGTATAGGATGTACTCGTAATAATGGCTTATGGAAGTATTGATTGAAAGTTTTAAGTATTTAAAGTGGCTGTGCCGCTCACAACGCATCTTATCATACTGCAGTTTCCCATGAATTGACAACGCATTTTCTGGTATTTCAACAAGTTCAACTTGCATATCTGTACAAGCAGTTCATATCACTACACAGTGCAAATTGAAAAAATAAAGATGTAAAGAGAAGTGGCTTGAAGTACAGCTTCCTTTGGAACCTATTATAGAAAGCACTTACATGCTCTTTTACGCTTAGTGTGCTTATGCTTCTTAACATGCTGATTGTCTTTGCAAATGTTGCTGTCATGTAATCGTGATAATCACCCCCTAAGAACAACTGCTTTTGAGCATACAGAATTTACATTAAATAATATTGCAGTTTGCCTAACTACTTGCAGTTGTGTGTGATGTACAGTTCCCTGCACATTTATATTCTAACTGGCCCATGTGTGCTAAAATCTTTCATGGAGTTGGAATTTTGGGATCTATTCTCATAACAACACATTTGGCATCAGTGCTTGTTTCACTTGTCCAGCGGAAATGAAAAACACCTATCATATTCAGCCCTGGCATTGGGGAAAGTTAGCCAAATAGCCTCGACACTTGACCTGTCTGTCAAGGCCCTCTGCCACCTATCTTTGTGTTACTTGTCAGTGGCAATAGAAATAACTTGAGTGACATAAATACAGTTGCAGGGCCTCCCCAACAGCAGGTGATAATGTCGGTACACTTAGCATATCCTGTTAATGTAGCTTTCTTGTGTGCCACAGTCATGAGTGACTGATCTATCATTTCTGCCAAACAAAACAGGTGAGTACTGATGCTGAAAATGTGATTTTGCTCCATGTGCAATTTGAGCATTATTAAGTCAGTGGCACCTCAAGATAATTTCAAAAGCTGTGGCAACAAAAATTCAGGTGACTGTGTTAACACGTGCTTGGTTAACAGTGACAAAAATGGGCAGAATCAAAGAGTAGAAAATAAGTTGTCTGAAAAATGAATTTCTGTATGTTGACCTAAAGAAGAACATAGGATGAAATTAGTATGGAGATGTAGAACTGTACATCTTATTGGAAAATAAAAAGTAAAGGCCAGCCACTAATTGTCAACAAGAGCTGACTGGCCTTTATTTTCTTGTGATAAGCTGTATGTGGTGGTGTCTTCCAGTGAAATATTTCTTTTATGATGCATATTTGGAAATAACGGTTTATTGGTTAATTGGGCAGCCATGAAGTAAAATGTTAAAATAAAAAAAGTATGATTCATGCACCAGCATTGTAAGACAACTGGAATTTCATGGTGCAAATTTCAGGCAATCATTAAACTTCTTAGGAAACTGTGCATGCCATGCTGATGCGCTTGCTTTGCCAAGTTGGAAAATGTTATCTGGCGAACCAAACGAGAGTATGCTAAAACGCTTCATGCGAGAGTGCTACATGGTGGTCGTGATTTTCTCTCTCATGGTTTGTGCTGCAAATCAATTGGTATAACTGCACAGCACAAAAAAAAGAACGGCACAGGTGAAGAAAAGACAGGACGATGTTTCTGTCATTAGTTGGATTCAAACCAAGAGCTTACAGCTCTGATATGGACGTTCTATCGCTACTACACGACCACATTGTCGGTGCATCTTACCTGCAGAAAAAAAAAACAGTTGAATTATAGCCTTATTCTCCAAGCTCACGAAATGGTTTTAACTTTTCACGTAAGGGGTAGCATCAGAAAAAATTGAATTCCCCTTTTGTTGTGTGTTTGTGTGATAGAAATTACACCTCAAAAGCACTGTTAAACAATATATTAATAAAGAAAAAAAAGTCTGTTACGCTCATGGCTAACATATGGGGCAGAAATTTGGAGGTTAAGTTAAGGACCGTGCAAAGAGCGATGGAGCGAAGGATGTTAGGCGTAATATTACGTTAAGGGACAGGAAGAGAGCTGTGTGGATCAGAGAGCAAACGGGGATAGCGGATATTCTAATTGACATTAAGAGATAAAAATGGAGCTAGACAGGCCATGTAATGCACAGGGCAGATGCCGGTGGACCATAGGAATTATAGAATGGGTGCCAAGGAAGGAAGTGCGGTTGAGGATGGCATAAAATTAGGTGGGGTGATGAATTGAGGAAATTTGCAGGTGTAAGTTGGAATTGGCTAGCACAAGAATGGCATAATTGGAGATCGCTGGGAGAGGCCTTTGTCCTGCCAGTGGACGTAAATATAGATTGATGATGATGACACTTATGGTTTACAAACATTATGAAGCAGAGTGCGCTGAACTGGGATATACGTGTACTGTCAAGTGGAGCTTGCAGAAAAGTATATTACATGGCCTTGGAGATTTACAGCGACATGCTGTAGGGGCCTCGATGCGCAACCTCCCGCATAGCTCAAGTCTACTGTACATACGCTGGTATACCTCCAATCAAGCTGAAGTTACCAGACGAGCCAAGGTCATTGCCATCCCTGCTGTATGTCGCTTTGTTTAGGTGTGCATCTTTGGAGGGGTCGTTCCTGACTCATGCATATGATTCACTGGAGAGCTTTAAATTTCGCCATGTTACCGTACCTGAACTGCCACTTGACGAACAAACTAGCCCGCTTACGGAAGCACATAGTGACAAGTTATTGAGCACTATACAGTGGCATTCAAACAAAGAACCAATTTTGAGCATTGCGTCTGTAAACATTCACTCGATCGTATTGCTGAGGTTGGTGGGCCATGCGAAGGAGGGCAGGGTAGTGGAGTGGCATCAGTCATTGACCCCTGGCTTGTGAGTCTGTGTGATATTTATTTTTTTTCAAAGTAAATGAAAATAGAAGCTCAAAAGAATACTTCCCTACAGTAAGCTGTTGCACTTCAGTGTCTTCTAAGAAAGTGGTGGTGTCCATGCATGATGTCACCAATGGCTTCTCTACTGTTTCTGGCACTTATTTATAAGGTCATATTCTTACTTTCATGTGCTAATATGAAAAGGTGTTATGAGGTTTGCTTGCATTCAGCCACAACTTTTATGCCTAAAGCTTTACTCAATGGGACAAATTCTGCTTTTATGATACAATCAAGCTTTTAAACATGATGTCCCAATTTTCTGACAGCAATAATGTTTGCAGTATGCCAAAACTAAGGCCTCTGAGATTAGGTTGCATACAGTGATGTGGAGGTAACAACGTGCCACAATCTCAAAAAACTTTCAGCCCTGTGACAAAGTGTTACGAAGTTGGAAAGTGCTTTATGAAAGCAGAAAACCTGCGCAATGCTTCATGACATGCACTACCACATGAGCATGCTAAACCAAAGTTTGCAGATCCTCCTACATTTGCCTTCCATTTTTTTGTTCTAGTGGGAGCTGGAAGCCCCTTCAGTGCAGTTTGGACACATTTTCTCCAAAACAAAACTACTACACAAAAATAAATAATTCTGGTAAATTTTTGATTGTACAGCAAACAAAAAATGCAGCTTTTCACCAGAGGTTACTTAGCGTCTTAAGGAACACGAATTTGGTTTTACTATGCAACAGACATATGGATGGAGAACAAGTACTCAGAAAATAGCAATCTTAGACAATTTCACCATCTTGGCAGATTTCATAGATAAATAAAGAATTTGAATTTGCAGCATAAGCTCAAAGTATCTTGCATTCGTGGAATTGGTATGTGTTTACTCAGAAAATAGCAATCTTAGACAATTTCACCATCTTGGCAGATTTCATAGATAAATAAAGAATTTGAATTTGCAGCATAAGCTCAAAGTATCTTGCATTCGTGGAATTGGTATGTGTTTTAACGCAATAGCAGAATCGTGTTGCAGAAAATCTGGTGTTGGTGTCGGTGGAGTTGTCTGTGAGCAAAAATTTCCATATATAGGTATTTAGGTATATGTACATGCCACGCCTTGCTAGTATATGACGTGGTATATGCCGGTTATACTGCCACGCAATTATTTCGCTAAAGTTGCTCATACCTTGTCTTACATTCTTAACAAGGTTATTCCTCTGAATTTGGAGAAAGAAAGCCCACAGACAAATTTCATCAAACAAAACACCAACAGCACATGCCTTTTATGTTAAATCTACTGAGACTTAAATATTAAAAGTGCAAAACAATAACAGAAACCTGAAAATGGTATAATTCCTTGGCGCGGCTGTGCACTACCTCCTGGATTGGCCTATGCAAGAGGCCGTGTTTTTACCAGAAAGCCCGCCTTCGAGGATAACATTTACCACCAGCATTTGCCAGTAAACATTGCGGTTACATAAGCTGCAGCTGCTGGGAAGCATAAGAAGCACTCGGGGATCTTCTAATGCTATCGTGTTCCGCTCTTAAAGGCGAAGCTTAAGCATCTTCCAATTTTTTATCCAATGTTTTAAACAGGAAAAGCGCAAGGTCATCCTATGTGGAGTAAGCAAGCTACTACAGACAACTCAATTGAGACTCCAGGTCAGTGAAATGTGTGACAAACTGTGCGAAACATTTGAGAACACTGTTTAACTCTGGAGCAGAACACTTACAGGTCCATGAATTGGAGCTGAGAACCAAGGCGGCCTAAGCTGGTTTGATACTACATCTATCAATTGGCACCCGAGGTGGCCTGCTATGCCGTATTTTGGTTACCAGTTGCTGTGGGCATTCAGTGATACAAGGTTACATGGACCTCATGGACTGTTCCAAGAGTTTTTTAATGCATTGAGCTTTCTTTGTAAGCTAACAGCGATTTTTCGTGTCTTAACTAATTTCATGGGCTGATCCCATAGATAGTGCAGTCTAACACAGGTGTAAAAACTGCACGATGGTACGGTACTGGTGGTACCGGTACTACTGTGCAGCACCACACAGTGATAAGAAAAGCATAACATTATTGTCATAAATAACCCGCTCCCCAAGCATGCTAAAGTCAAATAGCAACCAGAGTTGCTTATTCATAATTCTTTCTTCATGACAATTCGTGATCATATGTTTAAATGTGAGCCTTTGCCCATGATAGCTTAATTTTTTGCATTAGTACAAGTGTGGTTCCTATTATACTGAAATAAATATTCCAGTTGTAAACATGTGCATTTGCCTTTGACAATTCAATTCGTATTCAACACTTATTATTTGCCTACCTCTATGAGAAACTAAAAAGTCAAGCATTTAATCTTCCCATTAACAACTAGTTTAGTATCTATTTGCATATTTAATTTGTTATAAAGAAGAGCTAGGCAAAACTACTAAATTAAATCATCAAAAATGGCATGAATATTCAGAATTGGCAGCTAAGGAATTAAGTATAGATCACCATAAGCCCACACCTTCTGCAATTAGTGGCAGTATTCACACTTTATAACTGTACCTTTTGGTGTTGCAAATGTATTTAACTCGTTTTTTTGCAAGAACAATCTGTCGTACGTGGCCTGCAACTGCAATTCACCTCTCCATTGTCCTCATTTTTTTTTGTCTGTGACTGATATCATCTGAAGAATTTTGTAGACCCAGTTAACTTCTTTAAAAAACTGGCCCAAGCTTAGACTTAATACAGCTGTCAAAAGCTCAGTTAATCACCAGAGAAATGTGATGTAATAAAGTTTTATAGCTGGGTGCACACCAGAGAACTGTGATGTAATAACCCAGGTGAAAATTCGCAACTGGGATGCTACGGGTCGCAGTTCTATTGGTTTATTAGCCAATTCCCAGCAGGTAGGGACCAGTAGATACTGGGGCCAGTAGATACTGGGGCCAGTAGCTACTGGAACCAGTAGGTTCTGGGACCAGTAGGCACTGGAACCAGTAGGTACGTATGCCGAGCTGTTAGTGCCAAGCTGGCCGCAGCAGCCAACTGGCCACAGGCCTCAATATATCAAGAGATGCATAATCAACACTGTCCAGCTTGCTAGGTTTTATTACAATTTGAGCCAGCGCTTTGATTTCAAGACGTCCTGAATCTTCTCCGACAGCAGGCGGCCCAGGTTCAGTACTGTCGATTCTACGTCCATGTTCTTTTCTGCACCCCAGTGCTTCAGCGTGGCTGTGAAAAGAGCAAATGTAGAAACAGAAACAGATTAAAATGCTCCAGTGACAGGTATCACAGCACAACTCAGAAGAAGCTTGAATGGAAGCTGCAATTAAGCTAGTGTATGTACGTGAATTAAACCACTGGCACTGTTTGTGGCAGCCGTCAATACATTGCAACTTAGCAACAGTTCGACGTTTTCTAAATATTTCTTTTCATCAATTCACCTGCAACAACAGCAACCTTCTCGGGTGTCAGTGGCTCTTTAGCCGATTTGCCCAGGCATTTTTTTCGTGGCGCCACCATGCCTGTAACGGCCTTCTTTTCTAGGACATCTTTTCCCCACACAGCTTCAGCCGTGTCTTTAACAACAAGTGTTGGCTTGACGTTGCGCATTATCTTGAAAGCAGCTTCAGCCCGCACAACAACTCCCTCGGCAAGGTAGAACTACGAGAAGAAGCAATATAATACATACAAAGTCATAATGAGGCAGCAGACCATGAGGAAAGTGAAAGAAAATTTAAAATAATAGAAGGCATCAGCTTTCTGCCTAAAGTCAAAGGTGTACCTAGCTGGAATTGTGGTAATGGCTTATAGACTAATCTGCTTATACTCACAGTGCCATCATCCAAGTACATGAAGTTAGCAGCTGTTGTTGCATTGCTGCTGATTTGGCCTGCAAAATAAAGGTCACTTGATTACGTTTTGTTTTCGTTGCGTTCTGCAAATTAGTGCAATGAAGTAACGTCAGTCCTATTAATACAATTTTGGCCCTTGCCAAAATTGTAATTGGCCAATAAAAGCAAAAAATGCTTTCTAGATAGAAACACCAGGTGAACACCTATTGGCGTTTCCATCTAGGAAGTAATTTTCAGATTTTATTGCTCAATTTATTTGCTCGAAAAAGCTATAGTTATGCAATATATTGCATCTTCATTTGATCAGCACAGAAAATTGTGTCCCTGATTTTGCTTTTAGCATTGCCAACACTTTTACAAATAAGCACATAGCAACATAATAGGTGGCTGCTCACTGCATGAGAATATGCAGTAAAGCAATGAAGGGGGCTAGTTGGTGAACGTTCATGGTTATATTGCGCTCAGTTTTACAAACACGATATTAAGGAAGGAAGGACGTCCGTCCACGTCCTGTCCTTCCTTAATATCGTGTTTGTAAAACTGAGCGCAATATAACCATGATGAGAATATGCATTCACCACATGTGTTCCCAGCGACAGGGATAAATGTTAACTAAAATGTGACGAGGTGTTTAAGGTTCACGTACTGTAGACATCCAAAACTACAAAAGGCAAACAAGAAAACATGAGAGTGCATGGATGGGTACTGACAATGTCTCACCCTTAGCAAGAACCTTTACTTAATGATAACAGAATGGCAACCAATGCTTCACCTGACTGTATCGCATGTTATATTTATTTACCAAGGTGTTATGCTCAATGCATGTGTACTATATCTTAAAGCTTCTCAGCTTTAGCAATGTTGATAGCCAACAAGGAAGCCCAACTCTAAGTAACATGGTGGTACATGATGAAAATGAACAGAGACTAACACAAGTTGCTATAGCTGGGCACAAATGTGAGAATGCAGAGGAAGCGCAGCTGTTGCTGCATTAGTATTCAAGAGGGTGCACGCTGACTGAGGTCATCATTTAAATTAAAATGTACAAAAATTGCCTTACATTTAATTTTTACTGTATTTAACTGAGAATATTGAACCCTATTAGGCATGCTTCATAGGCCAGAACAAGGATAAGCATACTTGGTGGTGCAGGCAACATTGGCTGCTGCGAAGCAGGAGCTGTGGATCCAGGGGAACCTAAACACAGAGCCAAACGTGGTGTAGAAAAGCACATGAAATAATTGGTTCTTATTCACCCTGCCTTTGGATGTGCCAGCCAGAGAAGGAAAAGAGACTCACCACAAGCCAACTCCTCACCAAGCGAGGTTTCTGCAGTAAAACCAAATGTAATAAAGCGTAAATTTTCAGACATGTTATATCAGTGCTCTCAGCAGCAATATTTCTTAACTTTGGCTGCAGCTCTGCTCCATGGTCTCACAAGTTAAGAATGCATACACAGCTAGGTGAAACGATTGCCAAGTGATTATACAGTTTACAGCTAGTACCAACAAATGTAGGATATAAGTAACAAGAGGTCAAACCTCTGTCAATGCTGCTCTTTTCCACTTCCTTGGGGACTTTGGCAGCAGCTTTGCGTCTGCCCACTGTCACAGATGGGGCTGAAATGCATAAATTTTTGTAGGATCAGCACTTCTCTAAAGGAGCAACTCCCCTGCATAGCAGTATGTGCTAAACCCCACTAACAGAAAAAATTACCATATACTTCCAAGTATGCATCGTAATAATCCAAATGGCCATATACATTCACTTCATTAGAAGTAATAATAAAATATGAAACCTTTGCTGCTGCTGCAGCCTTGAGAGAGCCGCTGGGGTAGTGTGGCTTCCACTATAAGAAAAGCAGTTAAAGGGGTTAGCGGTTAAAGAGTAAGCAACAGTGCGCTGCTGCCGCATCTCAGGGCACTTATTGAACGAATTAGCAATAAAATGTCACACTTACACTGAAAAATCTTACTCTCGAGGCATTTCTCTTAACGAAACGACTCGTTCTCTGAGAAAATCTTTCTCTTTCTTGAATTCCATGGCCCTCACCTTCCATATCTGCGCTTTTTCTTGGGCTGCCTTCAGCTCGCTAAGCGTGCGCAATGAATCGGAGTTGCTGTCGGAGCTCCCCGACTCCCTCACAGTGCCGGCCCGCTTGCGCTGCAGTCAATAAAGTGGGTTATTAATTTCACTAGCAGCGCACACAGTTCTCAACTTTTTCAGCCGAGTGTGAGTTCATTCACGTGACTTAAGTGTTTAAAGCTGGGTGTTAACACCCAGCTTTAAACATTTTATTACATCGCAATTTTTCATACGACTGAAACAGTATAGCATACTTGTACTAGTTTATTAAAGTAAATTTATTAAAGTGCATGTAATGTCTTGGCTAACTATACCATCAGAATTTTACTATTTTTTCCACACTGTAGAATTAATTGTTGACGGCCTAATGAACAGTCTATACTGAAATTTAATCTTTGAACTTGGGACGAATTTGTATTCCGTCTGCAATATTGCACTGAACTCTCAGTGATAGAGCCAATCTATTGCGTATGCTTTAGCGCATAACACTGACTTCACGAGAGCATTTGACTCAACTAACGATTTATTACTTATGTAACAGTGTGAAAAAATAAGGAAGGGACAACGATAGAGACCGAGTGAAAAGGTCGCTGTTTTCACTCGGTCTCAGCTGTCATCCCTTCCTTATTTTTTTGCGCTGTTACATAAGTTGCAATCATAAAGGAAGGGAAAAAATGGTTGCAATGAATAAACTAGCCCAGCAAGCAACCATTCTGCGTCAAGTACTCTTCAATAAGTTAATCTGTGAAAAGGTTGCTGTTTTCACTTGGTCTCTGCCGTCACCCCTTCCTTATTTTTTTGCGCTGTTACATAAGTTGCAATCATAAAGGAAAGAAAAAATGGTTGCAATGAACCAACTAGCCCACCAAGCAACCATTCTGCGTCAAGTACTCTTCAATAAGTTAATCTGTGAAAAGGTTGCTGTTTTCACTCGGTCTCTGCTGTCACCCCTTCCTTATTTTTTGCGCTGTTACATAAGTTGCTATCATAAAGGAAGGAAAAAATGGTTGCAATGAGCCAACTAGCCCAGCAAGCAACCATTCTGCGTCAAGTACTCTTCAATAGGTTAATTTGGAACCTCTAGATGTTTGTGGTCCTCCTGTAAATCTTTTGTGTAATTCAAGTTATTGCATTTGTGGACTTCGTGGTCCGTTACCATGAACTGGGCGGATGGCATCACGCCTCAGTGTAATGCTATATCTATTCGCGATCGTTGTCACGTGCTGCGCACGCGACTTCCTCTACTGCATTGTGATCGAGATTTTGATCAGCGACCACATGCCTTTGTGTTTCTTCTAGTTTTTTTCTTAGACCTATTCTCCTTTCGGTGAATAAGTGCTTTCTCCAGCACGAGTGTGCAGTGCTACGGACATGGGAATGCGTGGGCGTGTTTCATGGCCCGAGTTTGTACCCTCAAACATCCTTTTTGCAAGACGGCTTAAAGTAAACCGCCTACACTGTACCGAAACGCCTCATGTCCTACTTCGCCGATCGCTTCAAGCGGCACCTTTTCGTTTTTTGAACAGAAAAACCTGTGAAAGGAAAGCCACTGCCACTGGCATTGTCGTGCGTCTGCTTGACACTAGCGAGCAGGGCACCATAGAATAAAGAACCAACTTTGAGGGCACTGGAGCAGGGCAATGCCGACGAAGTTACATGTTGATAACCTCTACGTATGCCTCCACCGCATGATGGGTCAGGTTCTTTATTCTATGGGACGACGGTTACATGGCCGCTATCGCCATTGCCATTATGACATTTTTGAAGATGTGGACCTTTTATGCACAGCTTGCGGAGCTGAAATTGAGGCCACCTGGAGACCACAGAGCACAGACTTTCGCCCGACTCTGGCTGAGGGAACAGTGACAGATATGGAAGGGGCATTAGGATTTCCCGGGGAACGAGGGCAAATAGACGAGAAAAGAGTGGCAGTAACGAAGGGGAGGCTAGAGGATTGGTGGAGGAAGTCTAAGGAGAAATAATACCATAAATCGGGGAGCTAATGTTTTCTATACTACTTTAGATATTTATTTTGGGGAAAGGAGGGGAGTGAAAACTAGTTTAAGGAGAAGGGGATATAAAGAAGACAAAAATAGGAGGGGGAGCAAAAGGCTAGATGGCGCCAGCCGCCGCCCGTTACAAAGGGTGTAGCCGCCATCCATCTATCCACTCATCTATGTTGTTAAGTGAAGCCAAGTCATGCCAAGCCAAGCCAGGCCAATATGAAGTGTTTGCTTTTTCTGTTTAGCACATGCTCATCTACTGGACGCACGATCGCCGTGTATAGACGTCACCGGCAAAGTTACATGCGTCGCACGTGCTCGTGAAACATTGTGGTAATGGGCAAAAGGGTGCGAGCAAGCAGTTCAAGTGAAGAACCATGTGCGAAGTTAAGGTATTTAATTCACAAAGTAAAGTTTTTCAAGCCAGCACCGAAGGCTATCACTGTTATGGCCTATGACCATGTGGTTGAAAAGCTAGCTGTGGTGAGGTACGTATGGGGGCTTCTACCTTTCTATAATATGTGTTTAGTATAGCAACCGTCGCTAGTGCTTGAACAGGTGGATTCAGTATGCATGTTGTATGAAAATTCTGAAGTTGAATGCTCCCAGTGGAACATGTTGCCGGCTCATTTGAGTTATGTCCGTGTTTATTCCTGCTAGCTCTCAGATGCGTGTACATAGATGTCATAATTGGTCCAGAAGATGCTGAGTATTTTAGGATGTCCACAAGCGGGCGTCTATAATGCATGATCATCGTGCAGAATGTTAAGTCGCTGTGCTTGTCACTAGCATCTGCGGTGGCTGTTTTTAAGAGATTTGAAGCTTAAAAATGAGCGGCATGCTCGCGCAGCTTTCACTTTAATTGTTTATAGACCTTATTTCCTTGATTTCTCTTGTCGCCCTTCCCCCCTTTCTTTTTCGTTGACTGAACAACGCTGACCACAATTGTGGTCACCGCGGTGCATTGAATTCTTTCTGCTTCTCAGTCTGCGGCCTGTCTCTCTGGGCACTTGAAAGCCTGCAGTCTCAAGTGATCGAAGACACTATTTTATAAAGTTATCAAAGATCGAAATTTTACCTCCTGCACACCCTTAAAGTGCTCTTCACATAACAGAACTGCCTTTGCCGGAATAGTTGCACCACTGTTGCAGCTATTGTAAAACACCTCACTGTCAATGTTTAACTTGTAGTAAAGGCTCACATCCACCGCCGAGGATAGGCCAAAAATCAGGTACATACATTTCTGAAGTGCAACTTTTTAAATATATTTACGATGCATTGGATTGGATTAACATTTATTAAAAGTCCTACAGGATGTGCGTCAGCACGCAATGGGCGTCTCCCATAGAGGGACCGACAGGGCGGCCTCTATGGTACCTGGCGGCCGCTGTGCGGGTCTGCTGGACCGCCCATCGCTGTTGATACGTTACTGTTGCACTTTCCAGGCTGAAACACTGGTCCTATTCAGTTCACTTAGCGTCACGTGTATTAGCCTCCAGTGTGTTACATTTCCCTTTTTGTTTATTACATAAAAAAACCACATACAATGGACCACAAAGTGGCATCGTTGTCAGCACCTACGTTGACTGCTACATGTCGTCACTGAGAAACTTGGAGGACGCTTAAGCTTTGTCTTTAAGAGTGGAATGCGATAGCATTCAAAGATCCCTGACTGCTTCTCACGCTTCCTGGCAACTGCGGATTATGTAACCATAATGTTTACCGGAAAACGATGGCAAAATGCTATGCCCAAAGGCGCGCTTTCTAGTAGAAACGTGGTCTCTTGCAGAGGCAGATCCTGGAGGTAGTGCACAGCTGTGCCACTAAAATTGCATAATTTTTAAAATTTCTGTTATGTTTTCGCACTTTTAATATTTAAGTTTGAGAAGATTTAATGTAAAAGGCGTGCACTGTCATTTTTGTTTCATGACATTTGTTTCATAGCATACCTGATTAAATTAAGCAGGCTAGGTGACTATTTGTCACCATTCCATTTCAGAGGGCATACCAATAAATCATCATCTTTATTTTTGGCTGCTTGAATGCTTGCACTGGAAGCATGGCTTGCCTGTGTGCCACATTTCTGGGAAACTTGGTACAATTTTTGTCCTTTTCTGTGGTAGGGAGTAACTCACATAACTTGATTTGTGTAATAAGTATAGCTCAAGCTTTCTCCTAAACACATTCGGTAAAAAAGAAAAGTCACCACTATATTTTTTCCTTATTGTAGTAAACTACAAGCAACTGCAATTTAATTTTGCACTCATAAACAGTGCATAAAAATAATGCCTAAGTACATCATGAGGCGGAAATTTAGTGGGCACATGGTTTGTATGTACAGGCGCCCAAATCTTTAACTGGCGTGCACGAGCGGCGACTTTTCCGTGCGTCAGCGCCGTATGACGGAGCGCGGCTGGAAAGAGTCTGAGGCTAAGCGCATGCGGACAAAGCGCGCTCAGCTGGGCCCATCGTCTGCTAAGCCGTTTCCAGCCTCGCCCCGTCATACGGCGCTGACGCACGGAAAAGTCGTGGCTCGCGCACGCCAGTTAAAAATTTGGGCGCCTGTACCTCGGCTAGTGGTATGGTATGTACTGGCACGAAGGGTTTCTGTTTTGGGGAACTTGCTAGATATCCTTTAGGAAGTGTTGATGGCCTGAAAGGCTCGTGATCAGTTGTGCTACAAGGTCTGTATGTTGAAGGTCAACCAGACCATGGTTGGTCTTCAGTTTACATGTCACCTTCTATAACATGCTTTAGCAATTTTTCTACAGGTGGCTTGCAAATGGATTTTATGACTGCAATGTTGGAGGAACTAGCACTACTAGTGCCTTATTTCAATATTCAAACCTTTAGCAACACTGGAATCTGCGAAGAGGCATTTAGTATGGGATTCACAATGTCATTTGAAATATTAGCTTACCTGCTGTAGTGGCATAGTGGCTTTGGTGTTGCGCTGCTAAGCCAGAGGGCGCAAGAATAAATCCCAGCCATGGCAGCCACATTTCGATTTGGCCAAATGCAAAAATGTCCATGTACCATGCATTGCGCGCACGATAAGGAATCCCAGGTGGTCGAAATTAATCCAGCGTCCTCCGCTATGGTGTGCCTCATAATCAGAACGTGGTTTTGGGATGTAAAACCCCAGGATTTAATTTAGTTTACGCACAGATCACTTGCAGAAAGCAAAACCACCGTCAATGGCAGGCAAATTGATAAAACTGTCACTGTGTCGTCAACTGTGGTTGGCATGGCTGTGCTGCATCAGCCTTCCATGGTTTCATTAAAATCTAGTATAAGCTTTTGGTGGGCCCAGCCTGTAGAATATAACACACAAATCACATGCAGGTGTTGTAGTGAAGATATTGTCTACTTACGTGACGTGAAAACGTATCATTCGTTGCCGACTCCAAAATTGATCACAATGAATTGTTTTCCTATTCATATTTGCTTTTTTCGATTGCCCGATAATTCAGAAAATTATGCGGTCTCTTTTCGCATAAGAAAAATCGATCGGTGACTGTACTTATTTGCATGAAAGGTCAAATTTCAATAGAACGAAATTTCAATATAACGAAGCAAATTGCTGATTTTACCGACTTCGTTAAATCAAGGTTTAACTGTATTTGCATACCTCACACAAATTTTTCATTGCTAAGGTTCTCCTGACATCAATTCGTGGCTTTCATATAAGGCTACGTTCACACTTGGTCTCGAAGCAGGTGGAAGCGGCAAAAACTTGACAAAATCTGCCCTCCTAAGCGGCGAAACGGGCAGAGAAAAAGGCGGCAAGTCCGATCGGTCTTGCACTGATTTTTGCCACAGCGAAACGGAAAGCTGTTCCGCTTCACTGGAAGCTGCACTAGCATGTAAACATCCGGTCGTAAAATTTAACATCTTCTGTTGTTCATTGTCCATTTTTAGGAAAAACAACTAGCTAAAGTTATCAAAACTATGCCTTCTTCCTTTTGCATGGTAGACGAAAGTTAAAGACGACACGTGCATTTACGTGAAATGATAGCTTTTAAGAACTGATGGGTCAATGAATGAACATACCACTTGAAGGATGGATGGATGGATGGATGGATGGATGCTATGAGGGTCCCCTTTGGAACGGGGTGGTGCGCTGTGTCACCAAGCTCTTGTTATTATATTGCCTAATGTCCTACCCATGTTAAAATAAAAAAAAGGAAAGGAAAAAAAAACCCACAATCACTCCCATAACCCAATTTTCTGACCCCCTATTGTGAACTTTGTTTTTTTTACATCTCCGTTTTTTGTCGTTTCCCTACTTCCACAAATATTCCCATTGCCTCTTACTAATCTCTATTGCGGACATGTTTACTTTCCCCCTGCTCTTGCTGAACTCAAGAGCTTCAAGGAGGCCAGTGGTGCTGAAATCGACCGCTGGGCACATATCTTCACATTCTAATAGGACATGCTCCATCGTTTCCCCAGCTTTACCACAGCAAGCACATGCTTCTTCTTCCTTCTTATATCTCGCTTTATAAGTGGGTGTTCTAAGGCATCCTGATCTTGCTTTGAAAAGTAATGAGCTTCCCTTGCTCATTACTCAGTTACCATAAATCGTTTCTTTCCTGATTTCGTTTTTTCCTCTTAAGGAGTTACTCATAGCAGGTTTCCTTTCTATTGCCACCACTCATGAGATTATCTCGGCCTGTGACTATCCGCATGATGTTCTTTGTTGCCATGTTGCTCATCATACAGGTCGCATACTTGCTGGTAAGCTTCCTAGTTCTTTTCCTCCTCTGTAAATCAATATTTTTCCTGTACAAGTACCTGAAAACTCTCCCAGCCCATTTACTTTCTTTCATATTCCTCAATCGCTCTCCATAAGCAATTTTACTGTAAGCTTTTCTCACTTCAAAGCTTGTCCAGACCATATCACCGTGCACAGCTTCATTTGTAGTCTTCCCGTGAGCGCCCAATGCGAGGCATCCCACTGACCTTTGGTTCCCATCGAGTCCTGGTTGTACCCCTGATTTCAAGCAACAAACTGCATTTCCAAAAGTAAGTCCTGGAACCATTACACCTTTCCACATACCCCGGAGCACCTCATACTTATTGTATCCCTATAGCGCTCTGTTTCATCATGGCCGCATTTCTCTTCCCCTTTGCTGTTATTGTTTTTTCCTGTGTTTCCATTTATCTATTGCCTTCGTTTATCCATATACCAAGGTATCTTTTACCTGAGGTATTACCTGGCCCCGAATTGGCACTGTCTGTTCACTGTTTTCAAGTGAATACCATGGCACCTGGTTTTTTGAAAGCTAAATTTTAGGCCTAAATTCTTACCTTCGTGTCCGCAGATATTAACCAGACGTTGCGTATCACTTTGCTTGTTAGCTAGCAACACACTGTCGTCCGCATAAAAAAACCTGGAAGCTGCTGCTCTACTACTGTACCCGCCTGTTTGTATGAGAGATAAAACCCGATGTTACTTCCTTCTAGCGCCCTCTCCATCATCACCATGTACATCATAAACAGCAGTGGGGATAAAGGGCACCCCTGCCTCAGTCCCTTGTTGATATCAACTTTCTTCTCGCTCCTCATCCCTTCCCATTCAACGCAGACAGTATTTTCTTGGTAAATCTCTTTTAAAAGCTGTATACAATCATTGCCCAAGCCTTCCCGTTCCAGAATATCCCACAAAATGTTGCGGTCTACGTTGTCATATGCTCCTGTAATGTCTAAAAAGGCCACACATAACAGTCTCCTTTCTACTATGGATATTTCAATAGACTGAGTAAGGACAAATAAGTTATCATCCAGACACTTACCTATTCTGAAGCCATACTGAAGTTCTCTCAAAATGCCATTATTCTCTGCCCATGCTTGCAGCTTTAATTTAATTGCCTGCATTGCTACCTGTATATTACCGATGTGATGGTCAACAGTCTATACGAATGAATTCCATATTTCTCCCCCTTACCTTTATAAATTAAATTCATTCTACTTTGTTGCCAACTGTCTGGTATTCGTCTATCTTTTAAAGTTTTTTACACTGCTTTCACCAGGGCTTCCTTACTTTTTGGTCCTAGTTCATTAATCAGCCTAACGGGAACGTCGTCTAGCCCTGTGGCTGTGCGCTTAGGAATTTTCTCTTCCGCTTTCTTCCAGTTGAAATTTGTCAGCACCAGCTCCTTTCCCATTTGGGTCTCTTTCATGCTCTTTTTTTTTCAAATACAACCTCGTCATTGCCTTGGAAAGATTTGGCTGTTATTTTTCGGATGTAATTTATTGCTGCTTCCCCTTCTAGTCTGTTTGCATCTTCGTCTAGGATATGTTGTTGTATTGTTGTTGACTTCCTGCCTAATAATTTTATGTGGTTCCAAAATATTCTAGGTGCAGCTTTCTTTTTCTCACGTATTTCTGACAACCAATGTTCACTTTTACTTTTATCTTTGCTTGAACCAGTATTTGAACCATAGATTTTTTCTCCAGTTATATTTCCCATTTTCTGGTTACTTCATCCTGCAACAACTGCACTTTTTTGCCTTCCTGTGCTCTCGGGAGGCCTTCTGTTTTTTGGCGATTGCTTCTCGTATCTCCCTGTTCCTCCAGCTTTTCGGATTATTTTTTCCTTTCCATCGAGCATGTTGCTTCTCGTTCCGTATTTTTGTCATTATTACACTTAGAAGCTCACCATATTCCTACCCTTTGCTTGGCCATTTGCCAAGTTCTTCCTTGACTCTTGTAACTATATTTGTTATTTGCTCAGCGTTCAAATTTGGACTGGCCATTTTGTGCTCCTTGCCTTCTTTCACAACTACATATTTCATTTTCAAAATGATGCATTTATGGTCACTCTCTATGCTGCTATACCCTTCCTTGTCAATGGCCATTTCTCTCAACTTATGAATTCCTTCTTTCATCGGGCAGTAATCAATGGTCGATTGCCGATTTCCCACATGGTCTGCCCTTCACACTTAAGCCCTGTATTCACGATAACGAGGTTATGTTGCTCACAAAGATCTAGCATTGACTTCTCATTGTTGTCGGTATAGCCATCTGGATCCTGTATGTGGGCATTCATGTCACCTAATAGGGCAATTCCAGCACCATTCCCGAAACCCTTAATATCAGCGCTTATGCATTCCACTAACTCTTTATTCTTCTCTGTGCAATTATTTCCGGTCCACAAATACGTAATGCCCAGCCAAGTTCTTTTCCCACTCATTGTACCTAATAACCAAAGATGCTCTTGACATTTTGATTTTATTCTTTTCCATTTGGCTCCCTGATGGATGTGCATTCCGACTCCCCCACCCTTTCTTTCCAATTTAGTTCTGCTGCACCCTTCGCAAACATAAGTTCTCAATCACTGGCGGCTCTTTCGAATCTCTAAGGTGCGTTTCTCTAACCGCATACACCCCTATTCTCTAGTTAACGGCTCCTCAATCTCTACCCACTTTTCCTTTCTTTTGCCGCCCTGCATGTTTATGTAGCCTATTGCATGGCGAGCGCTCTTTCTTGTTTTCCTCTTTTTTCTCTTATTGAAGGCGATGCTATTCCGAGGTTTCCCTAGAGGACCTTCTTCATTACTACCTAGACTGGCCTCCTGATCGCACGTGGGCCCCCCAGCAAAGCAACCGCGTGACCAGCAAGTCGCCAGCCCACTTCTCGTTCAAGCCTGTAATTTAAGTGGATCCCGTCTCGTTGAAAATCACCACACCTCACTTCCCTGTTTACTCTACAACCTTCAAACCTTTCTCTCGGCTTATTGTCCATATAGCCTCATTAGCAGCCACTACGGCTCTTTGTACGTTACTGTCACGTACAGACACCTCCGGCACCATGTACACCACGATCTGCACCTGAGGGGACAGCTCGCACAAGTCGTCTACCCCCTTCGCCAAGCGGTGGGCTAGTCCTGTCCCTTTTTTGTTTAGGACGTCATTTAGCCCATCAGCTACTACGACAAGGTTGCGTCCGTGGGCATTTTCTGCAAGCTTTGCTTTTGCTCGCTCCATGGCAGCACCCAGTGTTTATCCTGGAAATGCACCTACCGCCACTCTTTTGTCACCTTTCACCCTCTCCACAATTGCCTCTCAGCACCTAGCCAGGTTTGACTCGCTGGTGATAATCACCTTTTCAACCTCTCCTACTGTCGAGGCCTCTCCCTACTTCCCTTTGTCATCCTTTTCTGTGCAATTCGAACTTGGCAAGGGGCATTGACTCCTGTGTTCCTGCTTTTCCTATATCGCCGCATCAAGGTAGGTGCAGCTCTTTCCCGCTACTCTTTCCCCACGTTGCGCACATTCCATGTGCTTTGTTGACACTCTCTCCTGTCACGTCGGCAGACAGTGTTCCACTGTCACGACCATTCTCGTTCATGATGGCGGCCCTGTTGAGCCTTTTCTCGGCTGCTTGAAGTCTTCTTTTCCACCGCCTTTTGTGCGTCACACTTCATATTTAGCTTATTTTTGAGCTCTTTGATCTGTTTGACAAGCTCATCCTGGAAAGCATCAATTTTCTTCAGCCTAGCATCGACATCATAGTGTCTGGCGATTGACTCGATTTCCTCTCTATTCTCGTACGTCCTCTTGTCTACCTTTAGGGGACCCCCCCCCCCCCCCCTCGTATATGGCACGCTTTACCGTCTTTCTTGCCATGTGTTGCACTTGGCTTTTTCTAATACAAACGCCGAAGCTTTCAGAGCACGTGCTTTTTAGCAAAGACCGATATGCACAGAATCCAAATCCTTAAAATTGTCCAATTATCACCAATGATTTAGAAGCAATAAATGCCGCACAGACTTAAGATATCACACATGTTCAAACACATTGCCAAGCTCTCACTGTCCTACCAAAGCAGTATGACCGATACCAATGCACACACTACAACCACTAATAGCTAACAGTCTTACGACTTCCAAACTACTATTTAAAGGCTATAAAACTTAATGTTCCATATGGTTGCACATGTTGAAACATGTTTCGCGGAAGGGCGCTCTGACTATCCTGCAAAACCAAATATATACGTAACACATCCGTGCACACGAAAAAGAAAAGCAAAAAAGCTAGCCAGTTACTATTTAAAGGCTAAAAATCGACAAATAAAAACAGAAGCAAGCTCAAAGCATGCACAAAAAAACATGTTTTCGTCGCCGCCACGGAGCCCTGGAAAAACACGTCCGTCCGCCACAAACATCACTGCGCTGCCATGAAATGGTGTCATGAACAGCGCCACCATGTGGACAAACGTACGCAGACTTTGTGGATGTGGGTAAAAGCGGCAGTGGTTTCCGCTGCAGTGGCGAAACAAATGTGAACATCTTGGACTTGCGTGGAAAAGATTTTCTGCCCTCTTTATCCTTTCTGCCCACTTGCCACTTCCCAAGTGTGAACGTAGCCTAACAGCTGTGCTAGTTGTACATTATTATGCTCCTAAGCTTAACCTTAATAGTAGATTCCTTGGCTGTGGTAGCAACATTCCTATGGGGTTTGAATGCAAAAGTACCTTATACTGAGGTTTCGTCTCATTAAATGACTCCAAGTGATCAAAGACAATTCCAGAGTCTTCAGTGTTGTAATTGCTCTCGCAGCTAAGGCATGCCTTTAGTGTGCAGTACACAATCACTTAATTATTTATTGTTCTACGTCAGTTCTGTGTTGAGTTGGCAGAAAGAATTAGGTAAGCCACAATGACAAGCCAGTCAGGCAGATCTTTTAGAGCACAGCTCTTAGGCACCTGTTCCTGCTGCGAGCGTTGGCGTCATACCTCGTAACCGAGTGAACGAGCACAGTGAAAGATGAGAGTTAATGCGGAGCGCAGCAGGCGATGAAAGTTGGCGAGAGCGAGGAGGGCATGGCAAAAGCATGAGAAGAAAAGCACAGTGCCGCGCAAGATGAACTATAGTGACATTGGCTACAAGGTGGCGCCAGAGTAGTGTGTGTTGTTAGGGTGCCTCAATGCGCTCGTTTGCCTCTGCTCTGTTTGCCGGGGCATGTGCATTGAGGCACTCTATGCGACGTCTGTTCACTAAAGCGCTGCATGAGTGGAGGCCTTTCTGCGGCGGTTGCTGTGAATTGCGCCCACGCGTAAGCCTGCCTCTTGCTGCCTCTCGCGATCTCCTGATCGACTTCACTCCGTTTGGAACATGCCACATGATTGAGAAGATTGTCTGTGCCAGCCTATATATTGCAAAATGAAAACACATATAGAGCTGCACTCAAATTTCGCATTAGTAAGTATCGTAATCATCAGGGAATTTTTTTTTAAAGAGCACTACCCAGCAGTGTGCCTGTTTCCAAGCACATGGCCATTTACGATATATGTATTACTCTTTGTATGACATTGTTTTCTAATGCTTGAAATGGTTTCATGTTTCCAGGTCTGACTTTTCTATAGAGATTTGGAACTTCAAGTTCACTCCATGTGTAGAAGGGGTAAGGTTCTTGCGTAGTTATTTCTGCTGAACTATTACATTAATTTTTCTCTGTTTAATAATAATAATAACACTAAAGAAAAACATTTTATGCTTCTCTTTTATTGCTTTTTCAGGTTATACTTGGCAACCCAAACAATTCTGTGGAAGCAGCTGCTTGGCACAATGGGCGGTTATTCACCACAGGCCTGCATGGTCGTATTGTAGAATATGATCTTGTCTCTTTTGAGCAAAAGGTGGGAGATCCTCCTTTCTTTCTGACTTACTGATATCTGTTGTAATAAAATGGTCTGTATTTTTCATGTAACTGTTTAGGAAATAATATCACTGTGACATTTTGATAGTTGGATGACTGTTTTACTTTTTTCCTAGTATGCCTGCTTAAATATTGAGGTGTTGGGCTACTGAGCACGAGGTCGCGGGATCGAATCCCGGCCACGGCGGCCGCATTTCGATGGGGGCGAAATGCGAAAACACCCGTGTGCTTAGATTTAGGTGCACGTTAAAGAACCCCAGGTGGTCAAAATTTCCGGAGTCCTCCAGTACGGCGTGCCTCATAATCAGAAAGTGGTTTTGGCACGTAAAACCCCAAATATTATTAAATATTGAGCAAATCTTTATTCAAGGTGTTTAATGTATTTTGAATGAAATGAACTAAGGGACCTGTTTGTTGGTAGACAAATGTGACCAGTGGGATAATGCTAACAGTTAACAATTTAAAGTATTTCTTTGCACAAAGATAAGTAAATCAGGAGTTGCATTAGTTATAGAAAGACTTGTCAAATGTTTGAATGCCATGTATTCATGTTCACTCACTGTGCATGCAAATGTTTCTTCAATAACTTTTTTGCTTCTGTGAATTTGCTCATTGCATATTTATTACTGATATTATAATACAAGTCCTACCACAACTCCTGCATTAGTTGTGTGGATCTGCCTGTATATATTTACATGTATTAGTTTTGTCACAATAATAGTAAACTTTATTGGCTCTTGAATATCCATGTAAGGATGCAGCTGTTGCCCATAATGTAGACGACCTTCGGGAACACTCAATGAATATTATGCAGCAAGCTGCATCTGAAGATATACTGAATAAAAGTTTGGAGATGTGAGGGACACATTGCTATTGAATTCCTGCTGCACCGCTGTTTTTGGACACAGCCACTATTTTGAATATTTTTGAGAATGTGGCAATATTTTTGGGATTTTATGAGCATGGGCTGGGCTGTTTTTCCGCTTGTGGTCTGTTCTGTATGATGTCACATTTACCTCAGTAAACCAATAGGCAGGGAATGTATCTAAGGAAGCATGATTTTAAAGGGCCCATCACCAGGTTTAGGCACTACCAACAAACATGCATGACTCGTCGATCACGTGATGGTGATCGTGTCTGCGAAGTATGAAATAGCTGTGTGGGGTGAAAATGGTTAAAATTTTAAATAGAAGGCCGTACGTCCTTCCACTGCAGGGAGCCGTGCTTCAAGTGAGAGAGTCGTGGTCACACGCAGTGATGCCTCTATGCAAGACGCACTGCTTGCATCATCATTGACCGTGATACATGTCTTCAATTAATCGTCCAATGTAAAAGGCACCATGCAGCAAAAAAATAAGATAAAAAAAAGAAGAAAAGGAGGCAGTGTTCGTAACGTGACCTCGAAGCTGTCCCTATGCTCCGGCATGGGAGAAAGCAGGGAAGGAATTGCGCTTGCGGATATGAAGCGAGGCAAAGGGAGAGAGAGTCTGTTTATAGTGACACTCTTCTCTTGGCAGAACGGTAACAAGAAGGTCAATTTCTTAAAAGTCTCAATATACACTTCCTAGGCGGCAGCTTACAATTTTTGGTGTATGACCAAAATTTATGATGGGGTTTGGTGAGGGGCCCTTTAAGGTTGCAGTCACACATGCTAATGAGTATATGCTGGCATCATCAAGCTGTTGGTACAAGGCATCAGGTTTATCTTGTCTATTCTCTCTATGTTCAGGATGCAGTAGATTTTTACACAGCTTAACTTTTGTGTAACACCACTACTGGGAACCAAACAAGCAGCTATCTGGCCACTACAAAGTGATTAAGTAGGTGGGCCATTGTTCCACGTGCTTATGGCAATCAAGCATGAAGCACGGGTTGCTATGGTGATGTGGATTTTAGTACAGGTGCATGGAAAGAGTAAAGTAAGTGCAGCTTTGCACATGAGGCATGCAGTGATCAGTACTTATACTGTAATGTTTCTGAAGGATGGTTGAAATAGTGAACAGTATTAGGGAACAGTAAATTACTTGTTCCCCACTTGTGTGTAGGAAATGTGTTGACATATTTTATTCAGTAATATTTAAGTAGCTGTCTATTTCTGTTGAGGACCTTAACCAAGAAGGTGCAAGAGTAGGGTAAAAGATTAATATACAGAAGGCAAAGGTAATGTTCAGTAGCCTGGCAAGAGAACAAGGAGTTTAGGATCGCTAGTCAGCCTTTAGAATCTGTGCAGGAGTACGTTTATCTAGGTAAATCACTTACAGGGGATCCTGATCATGAGAAGGAAATTTACAGAAGAATAAAAATGGGTTGGGAGGGCATATGCCAGGCTTTACCAAGTCTTGACTTGGAGCTTACCACTGTCGTTGAGAAGAAAAGTGTACAATCATTGCATTCTACCGGTGCTAACATGGAGCACAAACTTGGAGGTTAACAAAGAAGCTCGAGAACAAGTTGAGGACCGCGCAAAGAGGAGTGGAACAAAAAATGCTCAGTCTAACTTTAAGAGACAGGGAGAGAGCATTGTGGATCAGAGAGAAAACTAGAGTATGTAGCTGATATTCTAGTTGACATTAGAAAAAATGGAGCTCGGCAGGCCATGTAATGTGTAGGGCAGATAACCGGTGGACCATTAGAGATACAGAATGGGTGCCAAGGGAAGGGAAGTGCAGGTGAAAATGACAAAGAAGTAAGTGGTGTGATTAAGTTAGAAAATTTGCAGGCTCAAGTTGGAAGCAGCGCAAGGTGGGTAATTGGAGATCGCTGTGAGACGCCTTCGTCCTGCAGTGGACCTAAAAAGGACTGATGATGATGATTTTTCTATTTGGAACAAGGCCTGAAAAAATTTGGGGGGAAAAAGCATTGTGCTAGAAGATTTTGCTGCTGGATTGCGATAGCCTGTATTATTTTATGTAAGAAAAACAAAAACATGTCCATTAAAACGAAAACTTAAGCTTTATCTTTCATTGCCAGCCTATATTATATTACCTGAGTTTGTTTATGCAATTTGCTGTTTTGCTTAATTTGTTGTAAATGTAGGCAACACACAATTGATCTGAACCAATTTACAAACCAAGGTTGTTATGAAAGTTTACGATTTGCTCATGACTGCTGCCACACAGTGCTGTTGGTCTCACTCATCGATGATGCTCTACTTTACTTTCTGTAGTTTGGTTCAAGTTGTTTGAAAAACTCACTAGGACATGAAAATTATATGTGGGCTTTACCTACAAATAATCTGTAGACTAAAGCAAAAATACATAAGTGCTCTTGCTTTGATATCTTATCCTTTCATATAGCCAAGCTACTAGAAAAAATGACTGCACTTTTTCCAGCGGTTGTGGCTTTAGCAGCAATTTCACGTAGTATAATATGTTTCATCTTTCACAAGAGATTTTCTCCACTTTGGTGAAATGATCTAAACTATACTCCTGAAGTAGTGTTCACAGAAAGAACTTGAGATTTTTGGTGAAGACTAGTTCAGCAACTAAAGTAATAGAAATAGAATATGGTTGTCCAGTTTTCCCATTTAGTTTAGTTTTATTTCTAATTTGCACTCTTCTGATGTACTTAAGGGGGAGGCAGGGATCAGATTGCGAAAAAAATTTTAGGATCCCACGTGTTTCGGCATTTACAATGCCTAATCTACGTTGTATCAAAATGGTTTGGCTGAAAGTGCACTAAGAGTGCCTGAAAAAAATTAATTTGTCAGTGGACAGGGTGTGACAACAGCTTTAAATTGCACAAGATCACTGCAGTTCGCGGAGCCATATCTTGTCTTCTCCACCATCGAGCGAGTATCTTCGTATTATTCGAAAGCTCAAAGTTTCGCCGTTCCGCTTCTGAATTCTTTTGTCGTCGCCATCTTGTAACAAATGCACAAACACAAAAGCACAGATCTGCTGGAGGTGGTCACACTTGCCCTCCAAAGAAAGTGGCCCTCCGATTGGCTGCTGTGCTGAAAGGCATCTCCCCACTGCTTGCTGCTGCAGCAGAGGGAAAGCTGGCAGCTGCAGTTATCTGCTTGCTTTGGAAACCATGCCGGCGTCTTCATTTGACACGCAAAATTTGAATTTCTGAGAGCACCCAGGTTAGTGATAAATTGCCACTCGTTTGAGAAGAAATTTTGCACGAAGCACGCCTTCGAAAAACGGAAGTGCAAGCCTCCTATGGTGAGAAAGAGATGGCGATTGGCTGGAGAAGTGGTGCACTCGAATAAATATGTGTATTACGTGCCATGCTATCTTTCAGCGTGTGACTTCAGCAGTGAAGCTGACAATTGCACTGTGCCATCGACACCGATAACGCAGTCCACGGCAGATGCTTCAACGGAGGCTCCCCTGCCGCGGCATATGGCTGCGCAAGCCAGAACCAGAACCGTTGAAGTTTCTACATGCAAGGAACTTGTAAATTCTTATAAAACAAAAACTAATAAAGATATCTTAATGACATTTTAGATTTGTCTCTTCATCGCAATTTGTAGTATGTGTGCCAAATTTCAGCCATTTCTGCCAAGAAACAAAAAAGTTATTTCTGATCCCCTCCTCCCCCCTCAAGCTAAATTTTGTGCAGTTACCGAAACCTTTGGCTCATATGCACGATCACATCTTGTATTTAATTAATAATAGTCAAAACTTTGTTCTCAGTACTCTGTTGCAGTAACATCAGGGGCAGCCTGGTGCTTAGCTGAGGATTGTCAGAAAACAAGACTTGCCGTGAGTTCATTGCTCATCATTTTCCATCTCAGCTGTGCTTATGAATATTAACAGGAAATGGTACCCATTACGGGCCAACTTTTATAGTGCAGGGTTCATTTTTGTACTGTATTTCGGCATTGTACCACAACCACATATGCAGCCAACAAACACTGACACCAAGGACAACATGGGGGAAATTACTTGTGCTTAATAAGTGAAATAAAATAAAGAAACTATAAATTAACAGAAATGAAAATGGATGAAAAACAACTTGCCACAGGTAGGGAACGATCCCACAACCGTTGCAAGATCACGTTCTCGGGACGCCTGTGGCAGAAAGGATGTTCCACATCCACCATCAAGGTCTGTGAGTGGTGACGCTGGCTAACACTCCCAGGGTTCTACTAGGAAACATAAATACCTAAGAAAGTGGATGGGGAAACGGCGCCGCGGTAGCTCAATTAGTAGAGCATCGGATGCGAAATGTGAAGGTTGTGGGATTGTTCCCCACATGCGGCAAGTTGTTTTTTTATCCGCTTTCATTTCCGTTAATTTATCGTTTCTTTATTTCATTTAAGCACAACTAATTTCCCCTATGTTTTCTTTTATGTCAGTGTTTATTGGCTTCTTATGATATGACTAATAAAAATTGGGCCCCTCAGTTAACCCCCTTTCTTCTCATTCAATGACATACGTAGTAGCATTTGCCATGCTTGCAAAGCATTCTGATGTACCTACCTTATAGCTCAGCGTTGTAGTGTAATTTGCTTGAAAGTCATTGGCTCTGTGTTCACACATGATCATCTTGGTTCTTTTACTGTATCTTTGTTTACTCCAGCTAAATTGTTATGTGCATCCTATTATAACTAAGGCAACGTCAAAAGCATTACCCCTGACTGCATAAGATTTAAGCCTATAGGTATCCGTGTGCCATTAAAGTGGCCCAAAGCAAGACTTGTTTGATAACCCCTGTGCTTATATATAGGTTCACAGAATTCGTGTGGTTTTGTCCAAGCCTTTAGTAATTTCAATAATACTTTAATGTTTTTTTTTATTGTTATTGTAGGCTGGTACAGAAGACGGCCGTGTGTGTATTTATGAGGTGACAGAAGATAGCCTTAACTTCCACAAAATGTTAAACAAGCAAGAAAGTAAGTACAAACTATAAATAATTTACTTTGTTAAATGTGTGTGGCAATATTTATTGTAACAGGCTTGACTTCTGTAAATTTGACCACAAAAATGCCCATGTACTGTGTATTGGGTGCTCATTAAAGAATCCCAGGTGGTAAAAATGAATCCCGAGTCCCCCCACTATGGCATGCCTCATAATCATATTGAGGTTCTGGCACTTTAAATTTTCGATGCTCAAAATAACTTTGAATTAACCTACATATTAAACAGTGAGTTCTAAATTTGCACCAAATTAGCACTCTCATTTGAAAACTGCAGGCTGTCTCAAAGAGTGGGGGGGGGTACACTTGGTGTTGTGTGTATACGTGCGTTGTGTGCATGCGTGCTTGCACGCACGTGAAAATTTAAAAAATTACCTGTGACTGATAGCTTAATTCTAGTCTTTGAGCTGGATTACTCAAACAGAGTTGACATCACTTGTGTGAGACATCTAAGCGCGTAACCAGCACATTAACATTTGGTAAATTGCTTCAAAGGTAACTTTTAAATATGCTGAATAGTATAGAAAAACACCACATATTTGGGAAACGTGCAGCACTGTCTTTGTATTGAAAGGGCCGGGCCATTTTGCCACTCGAAATATGACTTCTGCATCCACTGGGAGTCTAGCCTAGTCTGCCAGAATATTGCGAATACATACATACTATACATGCTGATAATGGATATCAGATTTACCTGCGTTGATTGTATCATTTTATTCCTATATGGCAGGTTTTCTTGGGAGCTTTATCTCCATAAAGAAGAAAAAATGGCACATGACCTTATGGAAGCAACCTTATGGAAGCAACTATGCGAGCTTTTACAGGGCATACTGTACAACTTTGTGAAGTATTACTTTGGCCTGAAAATATTTAGAATGGTGCATATTTCACCCTAATTTACTGGCTCAGTTCAAGGCAAAAAAAAAGTATCTTGATATAACTACGAACACTGCCATTGGTCATCTATCAGCAATGTTCCTCTGTACCACATTCTGAAGAAGTTTGGTTTGAGTTAAGCACCTGGTAGGAAACTATACGGACTGGCCATTTTACTCTGTGAAGGTTGCAACAAGCATCACCAAGTATGCCTAACTCTTACATTAGATGTTTGTTTAGTGTTATAAAATGTTCAGGCTAGTCACACTGTGCCATGATTGTAAGAAACGAATAATTTACCAAATTTTTTATCTTGACTGCTACCAATTCTTAATTGTAATGAGTGCAAATATGTTTTTTATCCTTTACCTATATGAATGAAGACGAATTTGATGTGAAGTTTGCGCTTCTTAAATGTGGCATAATAATTTGACTATGAAATTCCCAAAGTATAATTCTCCGCCTCCTCTTCTTTTTCCTGTATCAAGCTGTACCAACCTTTCTTGCTCAAAACCATATTTCTGGAAATAAATTCAATGTGCTTTTATCAACATTGCTTAGTTTAGCAGAAGATGCTGAACTGTAAGAATAATTTCTGCTTTTAGCATTTAGCAGGTCCCAAAACTTGTGATCTTTTTTTAATTTGTGATTTACTATTCAACATTTCAGGCCGTATAATGTGTTTAGCTTGGAGCAAAGATGGGAACATCATAGTTTCTGGGTCACCGGGTGCTATTGTCATTTGGGATGTCAACACGGGCCGAGCGGTGGATCGAATTTCGGTTGGAAGGATTGAGAAAAACCAGGAAGTACTGGTGTTGTGCCTAGCGGTTACAAGGTCAGTACTGCTTTGAGTCTCCTTTTAAGGCAAAAATATTTGAGGTAGTGAAAAAGTAAAACCGTATGAACTTTGTGACTGGCAAGTACAACTATGGTGAGCTGAAAAAAAGTTCACATTTTTCATTTTGCTGTGTCGCAGCCTCACAGGTGCTTTGAGAGGCAGAATAGCAAGTTTGGAACAGGAGCTAGCTTTCTACATTAAGTGAGCTACTGTGAATCTAGCATTAAAATGACCTCCTCCTAGGCATGATTTTGCTTCACAGTAGCATAATTTTTTCCAAAATATGAAGAGCATTCCAGACGCAAGAGAGAGTGAAAGGCATGTCGACATCACACTTAGTATGTAAAGTGGCCATATTTTCGACTTTAAAGAGGAGGTCCTAAAGCTCTGCTATTTTGAATTATGTAATGTCTTTACTCCTCATGTAGACTCATGTGTATTTTCAGGAGCGTTTCAGCATGCTTAGTGGTTATTGGGATGCTTAGCAGGCCACAGACGAGTGCTTTGGACAACAAAATTTCAGCTACACTTGTATAAGCATGCTCTAGTAATATTCAAGAACTTAGGTTGCATGTGGGCCATAACTTAAATATTTTGAGGTAAAGCTGTAGTGACATTAATAATGTAAATCTGTGTAAATGGATTTTGTATTTTCTAAAATGCATTGGCCTATAGCTTTACTTTTCTATATTTAGTGACTTCACAATCATCACGGGAGACTCATGTGGAAGGACTTCATTCTGGGATGGACCAACTGCAACATTAATATCTGTAAGTGGCATGATTTAAGTTGGCAATCAAGTTAAATGGTATTTAATATTATTGACACATATTGCTTTCTTTTAAAGCACTGGAAATATACCTTCTTCCAACTTGAAACATATATATATATATATATATATATATATATATATATATATATATATATATATATATATATATATATATATTAAGTATGACCACTGGATATAATCATTTTGCTCAGCAACAACATATTTGCATTAAGCTGAAGCTCTTTTTTTGTATAAATAAAGTTTCCTCAACAATCTAGTCAGTTGGTCAGTAGACCAGCAAGTCACTAGACTGGCACTAGTCACTAGCAATCACTAGACATCTTAAGAATACACAAGATTACTGAAATACAGTCAAATTTAATTTGATTCTGACAGGATCGACGAAATTGATAGAATTATCCACTGGGTCGAATTAAACAAGATGCTGAAAAAGATGCCAAAACACACTGCCCGATTAATTTTGCAATATTTTCTCAATTCTCACACGTCCCTGAATCAAACGCACCCACTTTTTATGTTTTGATAGTAGCTGGCAAGGACCTTCACTCGGGATCGAATTAACGAAAGTCTATTGTCGCATGTTTTCACATTGTATCTGGTGTCATTTCTGGTGATACTTGACATGCCACAAATTAACTAAAAAAAACAGGTGATCAGCACCTGATCTTGCATTTGCATAGATGTGGTGAGACAGTTAGGGTGCCCATTGTAAAATTTTCTTTCTCAGCAGCTTCCGGGAAGGTTTATAATGAAACAATTGTAAAATTTAGCTTGATTAGCTGGAGTCATTGGCAATCAGATGCTGCATCTGTCATACTCTTGTGACTATGGCCCGCTTTTCGTAAATCCCACTGCACTTGAAGCTTTGCTGCCGTACTCATGTGAAATGCCTGCCATGCTCTGTCCAATATTGTGCTAAGTTTTGGCATGAGCATGGCAAAGTTTAGGTGGTGTGACCTGCCCTTGGAGGCTCACAGTGTCGGTGCAGCGGTATTCGCTGCCACCATATGGAGCCATTTTTGCCACAGTTTCTTTCTTCTCCCAGAAGCACTGCTTAGTCACATCATTTAAAGAAATCTGGTCATGTTTATAAGTGCTTCATGTAGTTGAAGAAAGGAGCAAGCAGTATTTCGATCAAAACTATGGGCTTCCTGCCGCGAGCACACCAGAATTTTTGTTCGAGGTGTTTATTGTGTAGTGACCAGGCAAATTTGTTTACCAAGTGTTGTAGGGCCTGGGGAGCACATATTTAAGATGTGCATCTGTAGCACCCTTGAGTTAATTGTGTGTTTTTAGGGTGTGCCTTGGCAATAGGAGTTACTATTCGTGGAAATGAGTATCCAGTGCTTGCTGAAGCACTGATGCCTTGAAAACTCATTCATATTACCTGTCAAGTAGTGAGGTGCTTTCAGGTGATAGGTTTAAAGATAGATAGATGGTATCAAATATGTGCCTGTTCCAACTGTGATGTGACAAGGTTTCTTTAGCTCAGTAGGTGCAGGTTCTTGCAAAGGAATTCAAGCCATTAAAAGGTCCCTGAAACGGTTTGGACAAATTTTGTAGACGCGTAGGGTACAGCTACAGTAAATAATTCGCACCACAATTTGTGGGTTGCATATTAAGAGAGCTGCGGACGATTACGAGTTACCCTCCTCCATAGCTATGCATTTTCTCCTTAACTTGTTTGCCGTTTGCTCGGGGCTAAACTCCACCTTCACTGGCTCTGTGTCATGATGGGACGACATTTCGTCTAATTCCAGTTGACTAGGAGCGGCGCGCCAAGCGTCTCCAACCTCTGTGTCAACTGCCTGCCAGTCGATTCCAGGCAAGGGCTATCGAAGCAGCATGCATTGCGAGCATTCTATCACAGCACCGAGCGTGTCTGGTATTCCAGTAACCACATGCGAGCTGGGCATTTCGACGGATGGGTGGAGGCCTAAACTAAAGCCCCACCATACTACTATAGCTGTGATGAAGGAGCTTTAGCGTAGACGTGCATGAGCGACCTAATCGGTCTGCACTGTCCAGCCACCTGGTGGTGCAAAGCTTAACCAGCCAAGCACAGAGCTAATATTTCTGTAACCAAGTGTAAAACTTATTAAACATTAAAAAAAACAATGTGTTCACAATTATGCCCCTGCCCGAGATTTACACCAGCAGCAAAGCAGGGTACACTTCGTTACTGCTATATTAGCTCTGTGTTTGGTTGAGCTCTGTGCCACCAGGCGGCTGCACCGTGCAGACCGTTCACGCTTGTGCCTTTGCTCATCTCAGGAAACAGCACGGTGAAACGGCCAGGCCCAGTCCGCTTGCGTTTACCTGAATACTAGACACGCGAAACATTGTGGTAGTAATCCTCCGGCGTAAAGTCACGGCTGCAAATGCTGCGCAAATCCTGACACCGATCGGATAATGACAGTTCGATGCGCTGCAGCCACTTCGGTCGTTGGCTGCCTTGCAGAGGGACACAATGTCACAGCTTGACATATTGCCAGTTGCTACGTTTGCAGCCCACAATGTAACAAGGGTGAACCATGGTGCTCACATAAATAAAGATCGAGATCAACACTGACCGCGGAGCTCTCCTCAACACGGAGCATGTTGTAACAGAAGCAGACGACAGTTGCTGTGTGCCAGAAGTCTTGAGTGTAGTGATAAATTGTCCTAGTGCATTCTCTTTTTGTTACTTTCTTTTTTTAGAGAAACAAATTAACTAACATTCCAACTATGACAAAGAAGTTTTGTTCGCTATAAAGGTGGAAAAATTATCGATGACATGCCCTGGGCAGCCAATAGGATAGCTTGCCCTACAGGTGTCATATCGTCACCTCGTGTCACCTGGTCAGGGCCGGCTGAAAACTCAGCCGAGTGGCGTGCTGCAATCGGTAGCGATATGCATGTTTAAAACCTTCTAATAAACTACATGCTTTACGCAGAGCACTTAGGTGTGTCAATTAATGACCAGAAGGACCTAGTCTAACGACTCAGTACATTTGTACAAAATCGTCAAAATCGTTTCAGGGTCTCTTGAAGCTTTCTTTCATTCAATCAAATGGCAATTCATTATAGAAAACAGGAAAAATGTTTGTCGTAATTGTCATATTGAATATCTTGTGAATGACAGCTTTGGGAACATATTTGGAGTGCAGATAACCAAATTTCACATCAGTAATTTCCAAAAAGCTGCAAGGTGTGAGGGTCACTGCAAAAGAAGATTCTGAGTTAGGAAACATCTTCAGTTAAGGCAATGTGCTTCAGCCTGTGTTATCATTTTTTATTGGTGCAGTATTTATGTGTTTTTACAGTCAAAGAAAGTGAGGGTGAGGTGTTGCCCTTGTAAGGTACAGGTGAACATCAATTGTAGTACCAAGCTATGCCAAATAGTGATGCAGTAATCACTGCAGTAATGGGCTCGTTAGGCTGTTAAAAAATCTTTACTAAACCAGCTATAGAAAATCAATGTAGATATACACACCTTCTTGCTTTTTTAGTAATTTCACTATATTTCTGCCTTCGTCTTGACTTACATACTTGCAGTGAGTACAAATGCATGTTCTTTTCTTTTTTGCATTAATATTTGTTTGCATGTTATGAACTAGCAGTGTGCAACTGTTAATTCTTCTTTATTTCCACTCTTGCAGAGCTTTAGAGCACACAATGCTGATGTTCTGGCACTTTGTTTGAGTGAGGTAAGCCGATGTCTTATAATGATGTCACACGACCATTTCTGATCGCGATCATGCCCTATCCGGATCGAAATTCTCGGTCGCGATTGGCATACGCAAAGGAACCAATCACGATCGAGAAATTCGATCCTTGATCGGGCTTGATTGTGATAAAAAGTGCGCCGTGTGACAGACGTATTATGTACTGATTTAAATTAATTTTACTCTGTCTACAGAGGCTTTCACTGATCTCTGTTCAGGTGTTTAGGAGGACTGTGTGTTGATATTTGCAGAACCAATAACATGCATAAAGAAGGTTTATAATGTGATGACCAAGAATCTTGTTTAACAAATCAATTAATTTGCCACCAGGAGGCAATAATCTAGGGGGTAGTATGCACCTGTAAACTACTGAGTACTTGTGTGTTTGTGTGCCCGGTTCTACTTCTGTGTTTTCAGAAGAGAAAGTTTAAAGCTTTCCTTGCATGAGCATAAGGGAAATGGTAGCGTGAATGGAGGTTTTGCACTACGCAAAATCTGTAGGCTCATATTTCTGGCCTATTCAAATGTGGTTTCAATTGCACGCTCAGGTCAAGTTTATTACTGTGTAGTGATTGTGTCGTGCCAACGTCTGAATTTGTGTGCACACCACTTGAGGTCTTGGCACATGCAAGGCCCTTCTCTTGTATGTCTTGCAGTGGCAGTGCAGGTTTTTGTCTTTAGTGGAGTGTGGTGAGGGCTGCGAAAACATCCGAAAAATCAGGCAGTCTAAAAAAATGAATGCATGCATTTTATTGCTCCCAAGGGCTCAAATCACCGTAGGCACATCCAAAACAGCTCTGTAGGCCTGCCAGTATACTTATTAGGCATATCGGTGGTTCTACTGTGAAAGGAGATAGCAGGTGCACATGTACTGTATAGACTCTCATAATGGCTACACCCGTGTAAGGGCTGCATTCCCAACGTGGCAGCCCAAAATTTGGAGAAAAAAAATTTCCGTCGGAGAAGCAATTGCATTTGGTGCCACGCTCGTACGTTGGGGAATTTTCACGTGCTGCGCACGTCTGCGTGCCCCTTTACTAGCTTGTGAGAGCTGCGCGTTGATCTCTGATACAATGGTACATTAGGAGATCCGGGGCGTGCTGTAGTCGCCGGCTGTGCCGGCCCCATTTTCACTAAAAGGTTCGATCCCATGTAAGGGATGCACCTCGTCAAAATTGCGAAAAAAAAAAAATAAAAAAATAACCGACGAGTATGATGCTCCCTAATGCGAAATTTAAGTGCAGCTGTATACATGTCTTCATTTCTTGATATGTTGGCTGGCTCAAGCTATCTGTCTCGTGTGGCATGTTGCAAACGGAGCGAAGAGTGGCAAGACTGCCTCACTAGTTGGGAGTTTGGGTGGGTGACACGTGGGCGCAATTCACAGCAGGTTTCGCAGACAGACCTTTGCTCATGCAGCACTTTGTTTCCATCTATGGTATCGGTGACATCATTGGTGAACAGACGAAGCACGCTACTCTGGCGCTATCTTGTAGCCATCATCGCCGCAAAGCCCGTCTTGCGAGGCTCTACACTTTTCTTCTCATGCTTTTGCCATACCTTCCTCCTCCGCTTTTGTTCCCGCGCCCTCTTCGCTATCAGCGCCTTTCATCCGCACTCCGTGTCCGCTCTTTCATCCTTCACTGTGCTCGTTCGCTCGGTTACAAGGATGCCGAGGGACGACGCCGACGCTTGCCCCAGGAATTGGCGCCTAAGAGCTGCGCCTTAAATATGTGGCCCTTATACGAGACTCTACAGCATGTACCGCATTTACTTGATTCTAACGTGCCCTCGATTGTAAAGCGCACCCGTCTTCCGTGATTTAAAAAAAAAGGAAGAAGAAAACCGCCCTCGATTTTAACACGCACCCGTTTCCCACAACCTAAAAAAAGAAAAGTCCTTTACAGTACCACACACCTCATTCTTTCATACAGGAATACAACTTTCTCTCATTTGGAAAAACAAAGATTTACTCCCAATACACTAAAGTTGCGATAAATAAAAGTCACAGTTTCGCCCGAAAGGCGAAGCATCGATTTCGATAGCAAATTAGTAGGCAGTTATACGAAAAGAAAGGATAGTAGCTTTATCGGCCATAAAAACTTTTAAACATTTGCTTACTCAATTAACAAGCATGGTGTCACGCACGCACAAGCAAGCATGAACACGTCTCACACCATGTCCGCGGAAACTCTTTATCAACACGCTGGTGTGGGGAAGTGCGGTGGCAGGAGTGAGCGAATTGACCTTTATGCGGACTTTCGTTTCAACGCACACTAAGCTACGAGAACACAGCGCGGTGCGCCTAGATGCGTAGACTCTTGTCTCCATCGCGCATCACTTTCAAGATAGTGGCCGCGCCGTACATAGCAGCCGCCAGAGTAGAACGCTTCTCCTGTTTGCGCCAGTCCCGCACGCAAGTTTCGGGAACTTCACCTGTGATGCGGCCCGATTTCTGTCCGTCTCCGCACACGTCACCACTTTCCTTTTAATTGTGGCATCGTGATGAACTCGGCATGTCTTTGCCGTCAGCACTTCCATGCTGATAGAGCAAGTGTGCAAAATGAAGACTGGGAAGACGGACTGTGCACTAACCAAGCACACATACTACAGCACATGGAGAAAGCGACGGCAACTAGGCTTGAAGTGCGTGTGAGGCGGCCATTTTGAAATGCCGATACCGATATGAACGCAGATTTAGGGTCGTACTTGATTCTAACATGCAGGCTATTTTTGGACCCGTTTTATCAGGAAAAGAAGTGCGTGTTAGATTCGAGTAAATACGGTAATTAATACCATATTTACTCTCGTAATGAATGCACCCCCAAGGTAGTCGCGAAAAATCTGAATTTCTTTTTTCCCTCGCGTAATGAATGCACCTTGAACTTTGCTACTGTGCAGACCTACAAGCTAACGGCCGTGCTGTAGTTTTTTGGAGACTAGAACCTTTTATTCTCGCACATGTGTTTAAAGCAAGTGCGCTTAATGCTTAACGCATCCTTTTTGCCAGTGCCGGTGCAAAGGAACCTCGCAGATTCGAGAGAGAAAAAACAATGCAAATTGCTCTCTGCAACATACACAGTTTACGCACTTTACGTTGACGTAATAAAGAGCGCGTGCGCGGGATGCATGGCCAGGCGGTCGGGTGCGGCGCACGGGAGAGTTAAGTGAGGAAGGGTCGGCCGGCACTTGATCGGCATAGTCGGGCGTAGTGTCAAATTCGCGTGACTGTGGCTCGGTTTTCTGCCTGCCTTGGGCTTGGATGTGTGTAATGAGCCTTAAGTTGAGTTATATGCCTGCTGCGGGACATGGAGCTTATCTCTCGCAAAATGGAAATTCTGATCAGAAACCGATCAACTTTTACATGCCGATGAGCAGGACAGTCAAGGAAAGAGATGCACACAGCATGCTTGTCAAAACAGGTGCACAATTCAACGCGATGCTTGTGATAGCAGCAGACGGCAGGAAGCTGCTGCGAGGAGGAGCTGGGGTGCGATCGGAGATCACTGTTCGGAGTGCGTGTTCAGTTTTGCCGCACGCGATTGACCTAGGCCTGCATGTTCAAAGTGATTACTGTCTTACTTTTCAATTTTTGCTGTTTCTAAAATGTCTCCATGAAATTGATCCCACATAGTGAATGCACCCCCCAACTGTGCTTCAGTATATTGAAAAAAAAAAAAGTGCATTCATTACGCGGGTATATACGGTACGTATTGGGTCTGTTCGATTTGCCTGCACCACGGTGAACCAGTTCACGGCGGTTCGCGAGAAGTTCAGAAATTGTGCAGCTCGATTCCTGAGGTGCAGGCCTAGTGAGACACTCGTAATGAATGCAAAGGTGCAGACACGGTGCAGGTGGCATGTTATGTCCGGCTAATGTATATGGAGTGTGCGAGATTGAGAGGTTCTGCACTGCAGGTATGATCGGCTTCTGGGCTGTAAATACACACTACACTTGCGCAGACACTCATAACCGATTCAGAGGCTCTCCCACCATCTCAACTAGGCGCAAATTTCACACTCGCATGCATGGTGACATCACAAGCACAACCTTCGCGATGCCTTCAGCGACCACCGAAACCCTGATGCTATTGGCATTCGAGATTTCACCACAAGCAGCAGCAGGCAAGCCTTCCGATGTTCTGTGCTCACACTTTTGGCGGATGCATGGCCTACTGAAGTTTTGCAAGAGGAGCTCTGCCATCAGGTTTCTTCAGCGCGAGCATCACTTCTACGTCTACATTGTCAGTGACCAACACTTACGCTATCTCCACGCAAGTCCCGCACTGCCAGACGGTCTGCTTTTGGAGCTCTGACTTCTACAGCCCCGAGCATCTACAAGGACCTGCAGCAGGTCACGCTTTTCGCACTATGGCATCACTGTGGCTGCGCCTCGCTCACAACCTACGCTACCAGTGCTGCCTGGTACATCTCTCCCAGACTGCATGAACCCAACACTACCAATGACGACAAAAAAAAAAAAAGTTTTTTTTATGTGCCGAAATCACGATCTGATTGTGAGGCACGCCGTAGTGGGGGACTCCGGAAATTTGGACCATCTGGGGTTCTTTGACGTGCACATAAATCTAAGTGCATGGGCATTTTTGCTTTTCGCCCCCATCGAAATGCTGTCGCAGTGGCCGGGATTCGATCCCGTGACCTCGTGCTTAGCAGCCCGATACCACTGCCACAAAATAACCACGGCAGGTACGACAACACCATCTGCACACTTTACCTGAACTCCTTTACCTGGACTTTACCATTCGACTTTATTTCAATCGCATTTCGCACTAGGAGGGGGGCCCTGTAGCAGTGCGACTTATCTGCCTCCAAAGCCGGCGAAGAAGAAGAGGGCTGATGTGCTGGTAGCGCGGGAATAAAACATGCTAGCGTGCTCGACCTGAGCGTCCGTGGTGTCGGCTGGCTGCTTCCGAGATCCTGCTGCACCATGGCTGGCTGGCCTAAATAAAGTGTGGCTACAGTGGCTACATCTTTGTGCCACCTCCTACACTTTCAATAAAAAGAAACACTGCACCGAACAGCATTAAGTTTTGTAGCGGACATCGAAGCAGCTAGGCTGAACGTTGCTGTGGTGGTGGCTACGGCTGTCAGTGGATTAGTGTGTAAGGGTGCTGGTTCGAGGCTGCGAGATAATCAAAATAGTGGCCCTGGCGACTTCGTTTAATGCGGTTTTGGACCTGCAGTCATGTAAAATGTCACGAAAATAGGACGGCGAAGGGTTATAGTGTCCGCATAGTCTGGCCTTCTTACAGATTGGTTCTATAGCAGTGGTCTCAAGTTCATCCCCGACACTAGGCCAAATCCAGTCTACATAGCTCCTCGACAGTCACACTGCTAGGCTTGTGGTCCCCCCCCCACTGTTTCTCAGTGCTTGCCTGCAATTCACACAGAAATTCTTGCCAATCAGTTAGCACATGGGAAAGGGAAGCACGGTTGACACTGCATGCCGATGGGTCAGTGCGGGTGTAACTCGACTCGAGGAAATGATGGTTTGCAAAACTGGCTGCTATGTAGACGCGGACGAGGGTGCGTCTTCTGCATATGTCTTAGGCGAGGGTGCGTCTTTTGCATATGTCTTCCTTAGCATTTGCCTCTGCCATTCGTTTTATTATACGCTGGAGGGGGATATGTATCAAACCTGCACTTCCAAGCAGACGGTCATCTTTATTCGTGCCTAATCTTGTTAGTGTGCTATTATCATTTTGAAAGGTCTGTTAGTTGGGGGTATTTTATCCCCTATGTTTGTAGCTTTCTGGCACGAGAACTGCTATGTCTACCTTGCTACAGAAAGGAACGCTGAGAATTGGGCGAGTCAGGAAACGGGTGCCAGCGCAGTCAAATTGAAAAGATGGGGCAAACAGTTAACCCTTTGAGGGGCGATTTTTTTCGCCGTATGCGACTGCCCAGATTCCAATTCTTCTTAGGGACTTATTTTGAAAAAAATTTACCGTAATTTTTCTAGGGTGACCGTAAAGTGAGAAAAGAATGTTTTGTGTTGGTATATATGTACCCTTCATTCATGAATAACAACAATAAAAAAGGAAATAAACTTATTAGAATTAAAAATTTGATGCATTGTTATACGCATAGTTCAAGGCTTTGAAAATGCGCACAGGAGAATATTTTGCAAGACTCAAATGTTCCTGCTCTTACACTAATACGTACATCCATAGTGTAATCGAACTGCGTAGGTGCATGCGCTCAAGAAAACTGTGTGGTTGGGTGCCTGTCAAAAAAGCAAAACATTGGACAAACTTCCGCTAATCTTTATCTTGTCGTCAACCAGAGGCAATTAGTTTTCGTGAGTCTAAATAAATAGATAAAAAAAATTTAAAAATACAGCAACGGAACGTATGCACGGCGGCATCCTTCCTATGCACACCCCTGTGAGCACTAAACGAGCGAGAAACAAGCGGTTGCCCTTTCAGCGATTAGTAACGAGATAGCCATCAGTTTTGCAAGCACAAGAAGCCGAAGCCGCCCACGGAACAAAACCCAAACCGCCGCATGCCTGCGTGTGCGCCAATGCGCGAGTGGTAGTATATAGACGTGCAGGAGCAAACTAGCTCTAAAACAAACCATGCAACGAAAACCGAGATAGGGATGCACGCAAAATAAATTCCCTCTATTCCCACTTAGTGGCAGCACATGACAGAAAAAGAAAGTTAGGAAATTGGTGCGCTTTTTAAACATACAGACGGTGCCGTAAATATATGGCATCGACAATTTTGGACTTGTTCGCGGTGCCGTATATTTACGTCATTGACCCTGAAAGCGTTAAATGGGGCCACACTGGCAGCACCTGAGACTTCTGCGGGCCGTGTGTTTGAGACCCCCGCTGAGACTTCTGCGGTTCCGCGAAGGTGTCCGAATTATTGGGCGTGTCAAAAAAATCGGTTGTTGACTGCGTACATGCTTTGCACGGGTCACTTCTAATGGTAGTGCTTGTATATTAACAGTAAACCAGACAGATGTCGTGTAGAGTCATGTATAGCTGGGTACAAAGCTCGGTGCACTTAACTGCAGCCAGCTGTGCAGGTTCTAGGTGCTGTTGTATATAATCTTTATTAAAAATTTCATTCATGGTTGTAGGTGCAGTTATTCAATAACTGCACCTACAACTTAATGAAATTTTTAATAAAAGTTATGTTGAGAGTTCACCTATAAGCCACTTTGTTGTTACATTTTGAGGGGTAAGATGTGTCTTTTAGTGAAAAAAGCAATGAATCAAGCATAGTTGTGCAAAGCCATAGCTGTAGTTGCTTTGTTGATCTCAACCTTTAAACCTGCTGGAGTGGCTCAATGGCTGTGGCATTCTGCTGCTACTGTGTGTGAGGTCATGGGTTCGATTTCCTCTTATAGCTAGACTTTGACTTCATATGTTAAACCGTTTAACTTAATTAAAAACTTTTTAGCCTGTGCAAGTCTATACAGTGGTTTCAGTTTGGGGTGATTAGCAGGTTAATTTTTGTGATGAAACCTCAGTTAAAAGTGTTCATGTTTTTATTTTTAATCACCCCTACATATTGCACAAAATGCTGGAAAAGAACAGTGTGGCTACCTATTACACTGATGTGTATGGTACATGCATGATAGTAATAACTGAACCTGCAATTCTGGAATGAAGTTCTTTATGTAATAAATTATGTTTAGTGTTTACCTAAAGCTGCACTGTTTCTTTTTGGGTTTGAAATGCTACCTTCTAGTGAAGAAAGCAATGAATATAGCTTTGCTGTATGGAGCCGTACTCGCACATTAGTGTGCCCCGCTGAGGGAATTTTGTAATATTGTCTTAAATAAAGAAAGTAGTGCTGCCTTGCACATGTGTGGCTAAACTAATTAAATGTTAGCAAGCAAACACATGGCACAGCTTTGAGGGAGTAGACCTTTCTGCTCTTCTTCCCCTGCCTCAGAAAAACTGCTTCCACCAGTTCCACTGAGCCGCTTTTCCGGTACTGCTGATCAGCACTCATCAGAAGCAATGTGTATGAGTTTGGCTGTGGAAGCAGCTTATGAGGAACACCTTGACAATCTGCTTGCAACTGGTTAAGACTTGGTGCACTTGATTTTGTGTGTGCTTACAGTGCAGTACGAAGAAATCTTTCATGCACCCAAAAGCTCAACTGAAATTTTTCCAAGTGACATAGGCTGCCACATACAGTGAAACCTGCCTGACAGGAAAATGGCATAACTATGTGCTGAACAGCACTATACACTAACCGCCAAGTACAAATTTGAATTTCTTTATGTGTGCCACGACAAGCAAAGTAAGAAATGTGATGCTTCAGTAAATGCTACCTAAAACATGCATCTTTTTTTGAAACTGTTGAAAAACAACCTAAACTCTTTCGCACAATCATGTGGTAGAGGACAGGTGATAGTACCAAGCAGTATCTTGAAACTGGTGAGGAGTACTACAGCATAGCGGATGGTCTATTGACTTTTTCCTACATCTACATTAGTCTACATGTGGTCATACGGACAAAGATATTTTTGCTTGCTATCGTGTGCACTGTGGTTAGTTACTTAATCTGGCCATAATCCGACTTCCTTTTATTTTCCAGGGTGAAAAGGATGTTTTTGTAGCTGGTGTGGACCCACTACTTGTGAAGTTCACTAGGATAGGTCACACGCAGAAGTGGGCCAAGTCAATGCAGAAAACATGTCACAAGCTAGATGTTAAAGCACTTGCTTTGGCCAAAGGACAACTCCTGTCTGGAGGTAAGCAACTTTGCTTTGTAAGGATTTGTCGAGCTTCATTTGTTGCTACTGTTACCTTGCCCTTGGTTTGTGTTTCATGCTTATGTGACTAATCAAATGTCAGCATCCCAGTGATATTTTTTGATACAGCCAGTCACTTTTGTGGTATTACCTACCTAGCCTTGGCAAAAATAGACTTGTTTGGACATTGTTTTTATTTGCGGGAAATTAGATGCATGGATAATATTATTTCAATATTTGTAATAATTTCAGTTAATAAATTTCGGTTGAAATCTTAATTGTTCCAAGTGCTTGGTTCTCTACAAGGTGGGCAACATAACTAAAGCCTATCCGTCAGGCGAAAGCGTCTCACATATTCAGGGATAAAACTGATGCTGTGGTGCCTTCACTCGGACACAAGCAGCTATTTGCAAGAGTG
Organism: Dermacentor variabilis; assembly: GCF_050947875.1. Lineage (NCBI taxonomy): Eukaryota > Metazoa > Arthropoda > Arachnida > Ixodida > Ixodidae > Dermacentor > Dermacentor variabilis. The sequence continues at coordinate 52,324,970 of NW_027460280.1, forward strand.
GCTACAGTGTTTATCATATCAACCATTTTTGTGCCATGCTAGTATCCTGAATTCTGGCCAGAAACACATTTTTTTTTTTTTGCTGTGGAATCATTCAAGAAAAACAATGTACACGATATTTTAAGCCTTTGATTGTGCTATGGTGTTAGGCTGCTGAGCACGAGGTCGTGGGATCGAATCCCGGCCACGGCGGCCGCATTTCGATGGGGGCGAAATGCGAAAACACCCGTGTACTTAGATTTAGGTGCACGTTAAAGAACCCCAGGTGGTCGAAATTTCCAGAGTCCCCCACTACCGTGTGCCTCATAATCAGAAAGTGGTTTTGGCACGTAAAACCCCATAATTTAAAAAAAGCCTTTGATTGTATAAAATCTCCACCATTTATTTGCAAAAGCTAAACTTAACAGCGCTATACCATATATCATGCAATCGGTATAAAACAATGGCTCACTTGTGTCCCTCACATCAAGACACCAGAATGGGAAGTGAGGTGGACGTGTCTTTGAGGGTCGTTCTGTACCTTTTGTTTTTACCACTATATGCATGGGGGTCATCAGAAGTGCTGCTCTCGTTTTCATTTTTCACGATTTGACAACAAGCTGAATGCATGGAAATTCCAAGGGTCATATTTGTTTGAACAGCTAAACATGTCATTTTTGAAGCATTACTAACAATTCTTTGCTATGTTGGCGTTTCTTTGATGGAGTGAACAAAGCTAGCTGCAGCTTCTGGCAGTGCCTTCTTAAAGCCCCTTCTTGCCAATACACTTTTTTACTTTCTACCTACCATAATCAACTCCTGCATGTGCTGCCTCATGTAAAGTGTGGTGCTATCTACTTCAAGTACAGAAAACACTGAGATAAAATCAACTTGTTGGGGGCATTGCAAAGAAATAAAAAGTATCGTCGATGAGCTGCACTCGTCCTTCGCTGTTTTTACCAGAAACACAAAAACAAACCCAGCTCAGCCATGGCTTGGAAGAAAGGATTAAATGTGTATAATTTGGAGGAAGTATGTTTTTGCAGCATGTCTATCTGTTTGAACTTAGTGACATAGTTGCCAAAACAGTGAGAAATATCCTCTGCTGCGGAGAGTGTAATGTAGTTCATTTCCTCACCACTTTGCATTGCTACATCTCATTTCAACATTATTGTAAAGCTTGAACATTACTGTATATAAGTAGATTGTGCATTTAAATTAAGTTTCATGACTGGTATTTTTTTCTTGTCTATGGCTTAGGGTGTGACACTTCCTTGGCTGTGTCAACAGAGACATCACTTGTGACACATTGTCCATTCCAGGTATGTCCAACATTTGTCATGTCCTTAGTGGGACACTCACCATGCCTTATGTGGTTTCTTTAGTGCATGAGAAGCCAACAAACAAAGACGCCAAGGACAATATGGGGGAAATTACTTCTACTTACTAATTGAATTAAAGAAATGATAAATTAATGGAAATGAAAGTGGATGAAAAAGCAACTTGCCACAGGTGGTGAACGATCCCACGTCTTCGCATTACGCGTGCGATGCTCTAACCAATTGAGCTACCATGGCGCCGTTTCTCCATCCACTTCCTTGGGTATTTATGTTTTACTACAACTAACCTCGGGAGTGTTAGCCAGCGTGAACACTTGCAAAAAGAATTGTAGTACGTGATCTTTCTGGGTGAAGGCAACTGGTCAGTAAACCCGCACATGCTACCTGGAGGTGACCTGCGCCAGGTGCAAAGGTGGAGCCCAAATGGTTGGCACCTTGATGCGCATTGTGTTCTTGCACATCTAGTGTTAGCGGTTGCGTAATCTCAAGTTTACGAGACACTGTGTGAAGCGCTCGGTCACATTGTGACAGCGAATGTTTGTGGTCATCGAGTGAGATCTTTTCACGTTTTCCTGAGCACATGTGACCCTGAAAAAACTAGGAACTTTTCTTTGTGTAATTCTCACTTTGCTATTGTTACACACCATTCCCGCATTGTGCATGACGCCACAATGCTCTCTGGCATGGCGCCGAAATGGTGTTGATATTGATGTGGCTTCACACACAAACGCACAGGGCGCTTGGAGGCCATTGTTCTGATCTCTGAGGGTTGTTCTGCCGGACCGCCTGGTGGGGACGACGCACCGCCGTGATTGTGCGACAAAAAGTGAAAACACCACGTGTTAACTGATACGTACGCAATAAGCTGGTACAGTTTATGCGGATACAAAACGCATTATGTTCAATGGCCGCTGAGTCGGGGATTTAACTTTACTACTTTTAAAATGAAACTACTGTTTAAGAGGGTACAGTTTAACAAGGTTTTACTATAGTTGCTGTGCTCAAGCAGCGCTACCATGTGCTCCTCCTTGGCATGGACTTTATGTCAGCCCATTCCGCCCTGTTTGATTGTGGAAGTGGTGCGCTTCAGCTCGACCTGCCCCTTCACTCTGATGCTCCGCCCACACGTCATCCACGTTTGTGCTCTGTCGATCACGTTCGACTGCCACCTCAAGCTGTTATGTACGTGAACTTGGCTTCCCTACTTTCCATTTCTGATCGTGATTGCTTGTTGACTCCAATATCCGATGTTCTGTTGGCCTGAAATATTACCATTCCCCACACCCTCGTTACCATCACCGATAACGCAGTGTCACTGCCCATCTTGAAGTTTAGTTGGTTGACACGAACTCTCCCAGTAGGCATGGCTCCGGCCAATGTCTCTCCCGTCGATGAGCATGCCATTTCTGCATTCCCTGCAGACGATTCGTCGTCTTCCGCTACGGCCATCTCCTCGTCCATTCTACCGATGTCAGTTCTAACAAAATGATGGCGCCTGACTTCATCCCAACACACGTTGCCAATCTCCAGCACCTGTTGATGTCCGGTCACAACATCTTTGACTTTGATGACTGCCCGTTTGGGCCAGACATCCATCGTAAACTCTTCGGATTCATACTGGAGATGCCAGCCCCATCCAACGATGTCCATATCGCATGTCCCATGCTGAGCGGCAAGTGATTCAGTGCGAGGTCGACAAGATACTCGCCTGATTAGGCCTGATTAGGCCCTTGGTCACTGGGTGCTAAAGTTTCAAGAATACAGCGTTGATGTCCTTTACAAGTCCGGCGTTATGCATCAAGACGCCAATTGCCGGTCACGTCTTCCCGTGGACCCTCCCGATTCCACTGCCCATGATTCCGACACTTGCGTCCTCGCCATCTCCGACTTGACTGATATACGCAATCAACAGCTTAGTGATGCAAATTTGTGGCTCATCATCGATCATCCACATGCTAAGGGATCATTCACACCGGCGACTGACAGTGGTCGCGTGACCAAGTTGGTCGCAAACGATCGCTTTTCTTGAAAAGCAACTTTTTGGGCCAGTCGCTCTCTGCGCGATTTTTCAGTCGCGCGACCGTGGTCGCAACACTGATGAACCAATCAGCAGCGCACCGGAAGTGATCTTTCATGTGTCTACATCCGGCCTCCTCCCGCGTCGCGGCAAATTCCGCGTAGATTCCGAGAGTTCTCGCTGAGAACGATAATCTCCGGGATTACGACTTGCGGGTTGCGCTCAGCCAGGCTTGCCGGTGTGAACATCAGTCACCTTCGGTTGCCTTTTGATCGTGAGTTGCAAATGGTCGCGCGACCTCCTCAAGTCGCCGGTGTGAGTGAGCCATAATCCCTCCGACCCATCGCTCCACCTGTTAGTGCATCGGGACAATATTCTCTACCATCACAATACCAACTCCGACGGTCCATAGCTTCTGCTCGTAGTACCTACGACCCTCCGTTCTACTCTTCTCCATCAGCTCCACGATGCCCCAACAGCTGGCCACCTCAGAGTATCCCATACATATGACCGTGTGTGGCGTCGATTCTTTTGACCAGGCCTTTACCGTTCTGTGCGCCGATATGTTTCTGGTTGCGAGTCCTACCAACGTTGCAAGCGATCGCCCTTGCAGCCTGCCGGCCGACTTCAGCCTATAGACATTCCCACTTGTCCGTTGTACCACATCGGCCTTGATCTCGTTGAGCCATTTCCGACTTCTCTTTCGTAGAACAAGTGGATCACCGTAGCTACTGACTATGTGACACGATACGCCATCATACGGGCACTGCCGTCTGGTTGCGCTACGGACGTTGCTGTCTTCATGCTTCACGACGTCATTCCTTCACCACGGCACTCTACGGCAGCTGCTTACAGATCGCAGTCACTTTTATTTCATACGTTGTCGACGATATCCTTCGCTCGTGTCACAAGCTAACCACCTCCTACCACCCACAGACTAATGGACTTATGGAACGCCTCAACCGCACGCTCATCACGATGCTATCCATGTACGTTTCGGCAGATCACCATGATTGGGACAAAAGTTTGCCTTATGTGACATTCGCATACAACTCATCCCACCACGACACTGCCGGCTTTTCCCCCTTTTATTTTGTTTGGTCATCACCCCACATTGCCCTTTGAGATGTTACTTCCATCAGCTCCGCAAGCTCTTGTACTCAAATGGCTTGCAACATCGCACAGGACCATCTCCCTGTCTTGCAGCTGACTCAAAAGGCCCGTTACAATAGCCACCGCAGAACCGTTGACTTCGAGCCAGGCTCCTTGTTCTTTCTTTGGACCCCTTGCCGCCATGTCGGCCTGTATTCGAAACTTCTTTCCAGCTACTCCGGGCCCTACAAGGTTTTATGCCAGCCCACCCAGGTGACATGTGAGATAACCCCGTCGGATGGTCACTCATCATCAGTGCTCCGCGCCAATGTCGTGCATGTGTCCCGTCTCAAGTCGTACATTTCAACCTACAGCCTTTCCCTTGTCTAAGTCCGATCGTCAGGGGTTATGTTACACGCCATTTCTGCATTCTGAAGACCGTGCCCAGCAGGACGATGAAGAGGACAATTGAAAGAGCTCGTTCGTGGTTTGTGGTCATTCTGCCATCTTGGCTATGACTTTCCTGTATATATCTTGTAAATATAATTTTGCCTAATCTTTATCTACATCACACTATCATTATCAGTGCTCCACCTTTCTGGCAAAACTGTGCCTTTTTTTTTTCTGGACAAATATCCATATTTTTTTACACATTTGTTTTTAATTTGTGGGCACCATCTGATGACGGCTGCAGGCACAAAGCACGGTCAGCCATGGCGAAGATTTACTGCACTGTATGACACAACACACGCGAATTTGGGACTCTGTGAGCCACGCCATTGCGTTGCTCTTGGCGTGATCTGCATTGCATGCGCTGGTTCTTCTAACCACTCTATTATGGCCCAACCTTCTTGTGATTTGTTTATAAGTGCTTACTGACAAGATAGATACTAGCCACCAGGAATGCTCTGGGAATTCATGAAGTTGTTTTTACAGCTGAAACTTTAAAACCTCGAATGAATGAAATTCACGATTTAACAATATTTTTCGCTGCGAGTACAACTTTGTTATATTGAGGTTCTATACTGCAATTTTGTCTGACAGCCAAGTGAGTCATAAGGTGAGTTTTTGAATGCCACGGAATAACATCTGTGCATATTCTCGCAGTTCTCATCAGTACAAGTGGCAGCATCAAGTGGCTGTATCCTACTCAACTATGGTGAGCACTTGGAGCTGTGGCGCCTCGACTGCACCACAAGTAAAGAAGGACCCTGCAAGACCTCGACGCCCTGTTCAAAACCTGAGCTGCTTGTTCGAGTGAAGGCACGGAATGGGGCTACCTACCACACAGCAGCTGTGTCACATGACCACTGCTGGTTGGCTTGCTCAGATGCAGGCAAAGCTCGGCTCTATCAAGTTAGTGAGGTTAGTGTGCAGGTTCTCACATATTGCAATTTGATAAAGGTGGAGGTGTGTTGCAGAGGTGTATACATGACATGTTTTACCAAAAAGTACCCTGTAACACTAATTGTCAAGGCACTGTGATGGCTTAGAACAGTGATGGCACTGCCCTGAACGTCCCAGGTCAGGTGGCTGTTGTGTGGCTGTCTAAGGCAGCTATCTTGAACTCATGCCTGGTATTCACGGATGTCTCACAAACTTGGCGAGTCTCAGGCAACTACAGTAGGCTATCACTCCTGCAAACCCGTATGATTCCAGGTGACCGTGGACCTTACATGAACTGAGTGGGTCCCAGCAGAGTATCTTAGTTGCCTGCTCCTGGTGGCTGAGGGCCTCAAGGAAATTGCAAACCTCACTCAACGCAGCTTGTGTATTGTTGTCAGTTGTGATTTGTCTTTCTGTCATGTCTATTGTGTCTGTTGTGCTGTCTGTCTGTTGTGTTGTTGTTTACTGTTTGGTTGCCTATTTCTCCATCAAGCTTTCGGCCATGCCCTCTTTGCATTGCCATATGTGGGCCAATCATGGCATGCCATGTCTTCGCAGCAATGCTTGGCAACCTCAGAGTTGCCCTCGTAACAAACATGTGTTCATGTTCTTGCTCCCCTTCCGGTTGTAATTGGCTTTGAGTCTTTGGCATTTGTTTTTATTTCTCACTTCAAATACAGTAGACTTCCGTTAATTCAACTCCAGTTAGTTCGATTTTTCTTTTAATTCGATCCCAGCCGGTGCCGATGCATTTCTATGTGCCCAAACTTCTGTTATTTTGATGCTAAAATTGGCCTTCGCTGGATAATGCAAACTTGACCAGTCAACACGCACACACTTGACCCCTATGGTGACCCCGATAGCGACCCCTTTAGTGGCAGTGTCTGTCTTGGCAGAGCTTAGAGGATAGTGAAGATGTTGAACACACGTCAGCTCTCGTTGAAAGTGCCTATTGTGCCCCGCCCTAGGACGATTTTCAAGCTATAATGTTAGGTTACAATGTTTGATTATGATATTTACCTGGTTCCAACGCACACCTTTTATTTAAAAAAAAAAAAAAAATGGGCCGGAAATTGCCTGCGCGATGCTGTCTGGACATGAAACCGAAAGCACTTTCGCAACATTCGCATGCTTTGCAGCATAACAAAGATGTGTTGCGGCGAAGTTGGCTTTAGAAAACAGGCCCCTAAAAGGCGCTGGTCCCAGGTTTGAATTCCGGACCAGGACAATTTCTTTTTCAGTTACGAAGCTTTGTATATAAGAAACCCGTGTGGGTTCCCTTTGTAGCTTCGTGCTCAGTGCGGGTGGGTGTAAATTTTTCCTTTCGTGAACCTTCCTCCACCTTGCGGAATTCCACAGAACTGATTTCCCATTACCTTAAGCCTGTGAATATATAATTTCAATGAAATTTATACGGTTGGAGGTGCAAGTTACGTAGGCATGCCAGCAAGGGCTGAACTGCATCATCATGGCATCTACCATTGCACTCTCACTGTTGAGGCCGACACTTTATTCATGTACACAGGCAAGCAAAAGCTTCGAGACTAGTAGTGCTGCAATTCTTTTTTCAGAGCCTGAAAATTTTGGCTGAAGTCAAGTGGTACAGGCTACATGCACTTGTTTGACCAATGCAATGTAGTGAAGCAATTCCATGATGTAGAGCTGGGCTAGAAGAAATGAAAAAATTTTCCACATACTGTGCTCCATCTTTTGGTTGTGTCTGTACATTCTTTCTCATGAGCAGCTGTTTACTTGACTTGTGATGTGTGCACCTGTTGCCTGATAAAGGCGTAAAATGTTGCTTTGTGAGCTCTGCCCGGCTGTGTGACTTATTCGCAGGCCAAAGATGGAGGCATATTATTTGGTTTGGGTTCTTATGTCTCTTGAACTTTCCACTCATGTGCATGGGTTAGTGATTTTTGAAGCAGCACTTCAAGCCTATTATGGGCTGGGAGGTGTGACGAAGGGGAGTCATTGTCAAACTGAAGCAAGCGAACAAGTATGTCTAGAAGAAATAAGGTCACGCCCAAGTAAATCATGACTAGTGACAGCTGTTGCATGATGCTAGATAGCACAGCACTATCAGCTTAAAGCACAGCTTATCAGCTTAAAGCACTATAGCACAGCACAGCCTAAAACATATGCTGCTGACATCGCTTTCTCTAGAATAAGCAAAAAGATGTGCTGTGTGGTCCAAAAGTGTCTGATTTTGCTATACTGCCTGATGATGTGGTGCCTGTTTTGCCATTGCAGGTTAATGGGTCTAGTCTCGACTGCAACAAGGTATCCACCTTTAATGAACAGATGGGCCCTGCCAAGAAACTGATGTTCAGTCCCGACGGCTCATATTTGGTGGCATTGAGTTCTCACGGAAGTGTCCATGTTTTCAGCTTGCCACCCAGACTCCTCTACACTCTTCCATCCAGAGCAGGTAGGCACACCTCTGTTTTTTTTTTTGTTTTTTTTTCTTGGAGCTCGAACTCCGAAAAGGTGTATGACTTTTATTCATACAACTTTACATACAATATAAGCTAATTTTGTGAACTTTTTTGTGTTATGAATTTTAATTCCCTCCAACAGACTAACATAGTCTGTGTAATTTAGTCTTACAAAGTATATCCAAAGGGAAGAGGTATAGACACAAAGTGGACATGCCAAATTTCATGCTTACACCTGTGGGGGAAGAGGAGGGGAGAGAGAGAAAAGTATGCGGTTAATGGGGCCCTGGAATGATTTTTATTGTTACACGTAAATGAATTCACTGAGTCGGTAAATTTCATTCTTGTGGTCATCGGCGACCAGATTCAAGTGCTCTGTGTAAACTGTGCAAGTTTTTATTAGGTTTTAAACATCTATGTTGCTATAGATCACAGTGGTGCTGCTTCCTGTGTTTTTACCTGCCTCTGTTGTACTTACTGTGTGTTTTGAACTCCTGTACACTGACGCACTTGATATGTTGAGTGCGGTGGCAAGCTGCAACCCTGTAGTTGTTCTCCAAAAGGGGCCACAATCACTTCTCGTGAAGTTAGAAAGATTGAATGCAAATGAATGGGCACTTATTTGGCAGGTGCTGCCATACAAGACAGAGCTGAAGGGCAGTATGTGCAATGTAGAAAACATGAGCAAGGTACGTTTTTCAGTTTTGCTCGCTGCAAATATGGATGGCTTGGGCAAATCATGGTCGTTCATTATTGGCAAGACCACGGGGGACAGGGTTTCGCCAAGTATGTGAAGGTCTCCTGGTTCTATACACATTCCACAAAAATTCATAGATGACACTCAATCTTTTCACTGTGTGGGATGCCAAACAATGTCTGACCACCAGGTTTGTTTTGTTCAAGAGCTCCCTAACTGGGATCTGCAAAAGGCATCTTAGGATTCCGCGAGCAGTCACATATACAGTTAAACCTCGATATAACCAACTTCAATATAAGGAAATTGTTGATATAACGAAGTATTTAACTTTTCATAACCTCTTGTCCGTAGAGCGCCATGTATTTAGAGCCTCAATATAACGAAATTTCACTGCCGTCGCAAAGGAATGCCGAGAGAATAAATGGAAACTTCCGCGTACACGAATGGTCGAATGATTGAATTACATGCGGTTGCTTGCAAACGCACCTCTCAAATTGCATGCCATGGAGCTGCATCATGTTCTGTGTAAAGTCCAAGTGCGATAAGATCCTATCCTGCACCGCGCACTGTGTGCTTTAGGTGCGAGTGAAAGTGTGCGAGGGTGAGACAACAAAGATGGTGGCTTCACGAGTGCCGCCTTCCCGTGTGATCAAAGAGAAAGAGGTGGGGGGAGTGAGCTCGCGGTAACGCAGTCAAGTGCATGTGAGGGGTGGGTGGGCGGAGGGGGGGGTGTAAGTTGCACACGTCTCAATGTTTGGCGTGCGTCTCAACCATGACTGCGCATGGCTGTAAGTGCGGCTGGGCGCATGCGCAAAGAGTGGGCGTGCCAAGATGGCGTGGCATCATGTAATCTGTGTTTCCACGCGTTTAGTATTGGAGGTTGCGTGATATCGAGTTTCAGTGACCCGTTGGAGCGAGAAGCGAAACATTCGCTCCCTGCTGCCGGCATTTTTCATGGTAGTTTTGACACGCCCCAGTGCGGGCGATGCAGGGGCACATGTGAAACTGCGGCTGGCTTCGCTTAACTCATACCGCCGATGTGAAGATGTGTTCAACGTGGCATGAAACTGCATCATTCATTGCCGGCTCCCAAAATCATCAAAATAAATTGTTTTCTAATTCAAATGTGCTTTTTCCTATTGCCCGATAATTCAGAAAACTCTGCGACTCCTTTCCATTTAAGGAAAATCAATGGGCGATTATACTTATTTGCATAAAAGGTCGAATTTCAATACAACAAATTTCGATATAATGAAGCAAAATGACGATTTTACCGATTTCGTTATACAGTCGAACCCACTTATGACGATACTGATTTTAACAATATATCGGCTATAACAATGAGACACTGCTGCACCGTAAACTTTTATACGTTTTTCATGGTGAAATAACCCGCCCAGTACACTGCCCCGATGCTTCTTTATCGGTTTGTAATTATGTCGTCTGGCTGCTGGGTGTCCATGCCAAATGGTAGTGACATGCGAAATCCATGAAAAAAAAAAAGAAATTGAGAAATTCGAGTCGCTGAAAGATGGCCTGCTGCTCCAACAGCTGCCGCAGTCTCATTTACCAGTCTTCTCCGCGCACCTCCCTCCCGTCGCTTTTCCACTCCTCCGAACACGAATGGGCTGCGGCCATAGCTCTTTGCCGCACCACCCGCTGAAACACGAATGGACTGCGCCAACTGCGCTGCTCCCAGATTGCTTGCTGGCTCCTCATTCAGCATAGTTCTGCAAACAGCTTAATCGCTCGTGTTCGTCTTTGTTGGTTGCGTCGAAATCCCTGGCCACGTGGTTTCTCCGCCTCGTTTGACTTGTCGCTGAAATGGAAGATGGCTGATCCGCCCGCTGATCATCGGCAATGCATGGCGTTGCTGGTGAAAAGAAAGCGCACAGCTATTGACTTGGAAACTAAGTGCTTCTAACCGATGAGGTGATCGTCGCGAACGTGCTTGGATCGGATAGCGACGGCGACGACGGCGGTGATGACACGGTAGGGCAGGCTGTCTGAACGTTGTCCTCATAGGAGGCCCGACGGATGATTCAGTCCCTCAGGTACTTCGTTCGCGAGGAACCTTCCGCTGCACTACTTGGAGCACCTGCATGCCTTGGAGAAGGATTTCAGCAAGCTTCACGTAAAGCATGCAAGGCTGACCCACATAGGGTTTTTTTGTGCAAGCCAGCGAAAAGTATGTGGCGAGATGCTTGCGGCGATCTCGCCTCAGCGTTTCTTCTGGATTTCTCAAGTTGACAGGCTGCCGCGACAACCTTCTCACATTTCTTAAAAAGCCCCTTTTGGGGCCACCAAAGCTTTCCCTCGGTAGAGCTCGCATATCACTTGCCACCCTGACCCCTCTTTGCAGTTGTTACAGCTGTGCCATTCTTTAACACCAACAGCCATGGCTTGAATAAAGGGAAAATCAGACATCCACCCGGTCGTAGCAATTGCTACAAAGGAAACCCATACGGGTTCCTCGAAAGAAAAGCCTCATAGTTGAAGAAAAATTTGTCCTGGTCCGGGACTCGAACCCGGGACCACCGCCTTTCCGGGGCAGCCGCCCTACCATCTGAGCTAACCAGGCAGCTAGCAGAAGGCAGGGCGAAGTCGAATTTGTCGACAACACGAAGCAAAGGCAAGAGTTTTGACGTAGTAGTCCTGTGGAAACCCACAAGGTGGAGAAAAGTAATGAATAAAGAGGAAATCAGACATTCACCCGGTCGTAGCAACTGCTACAAAGGAAACCCATACGGGTTCCTCGAAAGAAAAGCCTCATAGTTGAAGAAAAATTCGTCCTGGTCCGGGACTCGAACCCGGGACCACCCAGGTTCGAGTCCCGGGTGGTCCCAGGTTCTCTTTTCTTTCGAGGAACCCGTATGGGCTTCCTTTGTAGCAATTGCTACGACCGGTTGGATGTCTAATTTTCCATTTATCACTACTTCTCTCCACCTTGCGGGCTTCCGCAGAACTACAACGTCAAAACTCTTGCCTTTGCTTCGTGTTGGCAACAAATTCGACTTCACCTTGCCTTCTGCTAGCCGCCTGATTAGCTCAGATGGTAGAGCGGCTGCCCCGGAAAGGCGGTGGTCCTGGTTTCGAGTTCCGGATCAGGACGAATTTTTCTTCAACTATGAGGATTTTCTTTCAAGGAACCCGTATAGGTTTCCTTTGTAGCAGTTGCTACGACCGGGTGGATGTCTGATTTTCCCTTTATTCATTACTTCTCTCCACCTTGCAGGTTTCCGCAGAACTACTACTTCAAAAGCCATGGCTTGTTACACGCGATTGGAGTGCCCAGGAAGCAGTTAAACGAGCAAACACAATCAGCAGTCGGATGGAGGAAGGTGGTGGCGAGGGGCTCTGGCCTCACAGCCATTATAGTTTTTTCACAACAGCTCTGCCATCCTCCTATTTTGATTTTTTTCATGCAACCCGGTTATAACAATTATCGGTTATAACAATGGAATTTTCGTGGCACTTGAATATTGCTATAAGTGCATTTCACTGTATCAACGTTTAACTCTGTACAGTCGACTCTCGTTACAACGGACCCTGATAATCCGACAAAACATGTCCGTTTTATCCGAAGTCCATAATATCCGAAACGCCTCACTTCCGAAACTTTCGTAGCGATTTCTAGCAAGTTTATTGCATAGAGTGAGTGACGCACATCCAAGATAAATATAAAAAATAAGAAGGCGCGGTTTCGCCCGAAAGGCAAAGCATTGATTGCAATAGCAAAAAAAAGCGTGGTAGCAGCAGCGAGCGAATTGACCTTTGTGCTGTCTCTCACTTCAACGTGAACTAAATGTTGAAAGCACAGCACATGCGAAGCTATCCGCACTGGCCCACTTTTTCCACATTGCAGGTCGCTTTGAAGATGAGGCCCACGTGGGTGCGCGCTTTGTTTACATAGCAGATCACTTTCAGGATACGGCATTCGCGTGTACGCGCACTTTGTCCACATTTCAGATCATGTTAAATATATGGCGCCCACGTGGGCGAGCACTTGTTCACATCGCAGATCGCGTTCAAGATATGGCGGCCACGCCGTAAGCAGCAGGGGCCGTAGTAGAACCCTCTCTCTTGCCTCCCCCCCATTCCTGTGCCTTGTGCGCGAAAGAAGACAGCATGTTTCTGGCCTGCTTTCCACCATCGTGCTCGCGATATTGAGCTGCGTTGGCTGGCTTACCCTCGCAAGTCAGTTGTCAGCCCGTGTTGACATGGCAAAAGTGTTTTATACGCCCGATTTTGAAAAAAAATTGCCGCTAATTTCATCCGCTGTAGCCGATAGTCCGTTGTAGCACCATCCGTTAAAAGCAAACTTTGTTGCATTAATAAAATATAAGAACAAACAAAGTCTAAAATATGGTCTGTTATATCCGAAAATCTGTTGTACACGGGTCCGTCGTAACGAGCGTAGACTATGTTGGTCGTTTCTGTAAAGATTTAGTGGAAAAATAGCGCTCGTCCTGTCTGCTTCCAGTCTTTGTCTGTGTCCCTTTGCGCTATAAACCAAGGCGTATTGTAATGGTAGCACGGGGCACATTCATGTGCTATTTGCAGTACAGATGCACTGATGGTGGCATGGTGCCAGCTATACAGGCTAGTTTGCTTCCTCACTGTGTCTGATTCTACCTTATCCTCAACGAAAAGCACTCAACAAGCACTTAGACACATGCAAAGCGCACCACGGTCTCGTGTAGACAGGTGACGCAGGTTTTTAGGGTTAGCGTTACAATTACACTATAACCCACTTATAACAATATTCAAGTACCACGAAAATTCCATTGTTATAACCGGGTTGCACAAAAAAAAAAGCAAACTGGGGTTAGCATAGCTGTTCCAAGAAATGTATAATGGTGGGGAGGCCAGTTTTCTTCTCCATGGCTTCTGATTGTGTTGACTCGTTTAACTGTTGAACTCTGGTTCGTCTGTGCTCTGATCGCATGTCCTTAACAAGCTGTGGCTGTCAGCGTTCAAGAATGGCGCTGCTATATCAACTGCAAAGAAGGGTCACGGGCGGCAAGTGACATGCGAGCTCCTCCGAGGCATCACGTTGGTGGCCCCAAAATTCGTCTTTTAAAAGATGCGGGAAGGTTGCCGGGGCAGCATCTCAGCTTGAGAAATCCAGAAGAAACGCTTGAGTGAGATCGCCACCAGCATCTCGTCACATGTACTTCCCCGTGGCTTGCTTGCATGGGAAAACTGCATGTCCGTTAGCCTTGCTTGTTTTACATGAAGCTTGCCGACATCCTTCTCCAAGGCATCCAGGTGCTCCACGTACTGGAGCAGAAGGTCCCTCGTGAAAACAGTCCCATGAGGGACTGAATCATCTGCAGGACGCCCTGCGGGGACAATGTTGAGGCAGCCTGCTCTATTGCGTCAACGCTGCCGTCGTGGCCGCCACTGTCGCTACCCAATGCAAGCACGTTCGCAACTTCCGCCTCATCGGTTAGGAGCACTTTGTTTACAAATCTATAGCAGTGCGCTTTCTTTTCACCGACAACGTCATGCATTGCTGATGATCAGCGGGCGGATCAGCCATCTTTCGTTTCGGCGGCAAGTCAAACGAGGCTGAGAAACAATGTGGCCAAGAATGACTTCAACGCAACGAACAAAGACAAGCACGAGCGACTTAATCCATTAGAAGAATTGTGCAGAATGAGGGTCATAGAATAAAGAACCAACTGTGAGCGCCAAGCAAGCAACCTCGGAGCAGCACCGGCAGCATTGTCAGCGCAGTTGGCGTGGTCCATTCGTGTTTCGGAGGGTTGAAAGGCCACAAGAGAGATGCGTGCGAGGCATCTCTCATGGAGGGAAGCACGGTGGAAGCACAGGGAATCGCATTTCACTTTTTCTTTTTTATTTTCAAGGATAGTGTTGTGTCCGTGATTAGTTTGGGTTTCGGTCCTCTGATGCGGACGGGTGCAGCCGCATAGTGGCAGTGTCCAGAACTACATGTGAACGTTCCCCACTGTGCCGATGGGTGGAGCCACATCCCTGGCAACCCCTGGTGTGGGACAATCACGTGGACAGTGTGTTCGCGCCAAGTGATGTAGTGTGGTCGCCATCTCTCCGACACGGCTACGTTCTTTATGTGTACTATGTGCGGAATAAAGTAATTCCAAGTACATAACATTGGCGACGAGGATGGGATAACCCGTGGCAGGGAAGCCCCGAGGGCATCGTGGAGCATCCAGTGAGTCATGGCTGAGCGCCAGCATGATTTTTCTGCACGTTTGGAGGAGTTTACTGGCTCCAACTGGGGCATCGTGGTTCGGCCGGCTACAGTTTTTCTTCGAGGCCAATGATGTGACTGACCCTGTCAAGCAACGAGCACACTTGCTTACACTGTGCGGTGCTCAAATTTACGACGTGGTTTGTGCACTGCTTCAACCGAAGACGCCCGACCAAGTGAGCTATGCCGAGATCGTGGCCGCACTTCAGGCACACTATGACCCTCGACCGTCCGAAGTCTACAGTCGTGCGATGTTCCAAAGGCGAGATCAGCTTCCAGGTGAATCGGTAAACGACTACGTGGCCGCTCTACGCAAGTTGGTACGAGCTGCAATTTCGGCATGCTGCCGACGGCAACAACAGCTACGGTGACGCCAGCTGAAGGAACGGCATCACCAACACAGCAGGGAGCTACGGGCTGCAATCCAACGCTTCTGCCGTTAGATGTAATGTTGCGCGATCGCTTCGTGTGTGGTCTCCGCGACCAGAATCTTCAACAGCGACTATTTGCAGAGAAGGACCTGACCTTTTGCAAGGCTTATGATTTCGCTATTCGAGCGGAAAGCGCCGTCCAGCAGCAACGACAGATAAAAGCGGATCATGCGGAAGTCAACAAGGCGGCTACGCGCGCCCGCGACAGCGCTTCGACCTCCAAGGCACATTCTCACCAAGGGCAACGCTGCTGGCGTTGCGACGGTTCGCACAGTCCCAATACATGCAAGTTCAGCACAACTATTTGCAATTACTGCCGGAAACAAGGGCACATTGCCAAGGCTTGTATTTCCAGAAAGAAGGCTGAGAAAAAGACCTACCAGCGTAGCATCTCCTCAGAAACTTCACGGACTGCGCAAGTGACTAACGAAACCAAACATGAGGTTTCAACGTTGCATGACCTCTGTGCAGTGGCAGACAGATTCAGCACCCCGAAGTTTACTCTGACGCTTACAGTGCACGGCAAACCTGTGACTTTTGAGGTCGACTCCGGTGCAGCATGCACCATGGTTAGCAGAGACACATTTTAAACCGTATGGCATGCACACCCACCCTCTCTGAGGCAGGACGACATACATCTGCGCACCTGGTCAGGTCAGCAACTGCAGGTTGTCGGAACGGCAACAGTAATGGTTCGTCACAAGAACACAGCTTGCAAGCTACCACTTCTCGTTGTTGAGGGCACTGGATGCAGCTTGTTGGGACGGAACTGGTTTGACAAGCTGGGCATCGAGCTTCAAGGCATTCACCAGACAACGGAGGAAGGCAGTTTGACCGAGTTGCTACAGAAGCATGAAGACATTTTTCATGAAGACACCACAGGACACACGGGTGCGCCAGTGAATCTAGAACTGAAGGAGGGGGCAAGCCCCAAGTTTTTGAAGGCACGGCCTGTGCCCTTTGCCATGCGCTCATCAACTGAGGCACAGATTGACAAGTACGTAGAAGACGGTATTTGGGAGCCGGTCCAACACTCGGACTGGGCTACACCGCTAGTATGGGTGCGGAAAAAAGATGGAAGCTTGCGCACCTGCGGTGACTACCGCTGTACAGTGAATGAAGCTGCGAAAAAGGCTTCATACCCCCTGCCCACAACAGAGGAAGTGTTTAGCACTTTGAAAGGTGGCCGGGTTTTTAGCACCTTGGACTTGGCTCAAGCTTACACTCAACTTCATGTGACTCCAGCGACAGCATAGATTCTCACAGTAAACACTACAAAAGGGCTGTACAAGGTAAACAGGCTTCCTTTTGGTGTTTCAGCAGCCCCAGCAATTTTCCAGCGGTTTATGGAGACCATCTTGAGCGGCTTGCCGGAAGTTTGTGTTTACCTGGACGATATCATTGTGAGTGGAGCAACCGCAAAAGAGCACAAGGACCGCCTAGCCTCAGTTCTCCAGTGGCTGGCTCAGGCTAACCTACGATTGTGCAAATCCAAGTGTCAGTTTGGTGTGGCAGAGGTTAAATTCCTGGGTCACAAGATTGATGCAGCAGGGATTCACACATCTGAGGAAAAAGTGGAAGCTATCGTGAAGGTGCCAGCGCCCACAAGTAAGCAGACACTGCAGTCATTTTTAGGCATGTTGGCCTTCTATGATCGCTTTCTGGAGCGCCGTGCTACAGTGGCAGCAACCCTGTATGAACTTCTGGCAAAGGATAAGACTTGGAAGTGGGAGCAACAGCATCAAAAGGCGTTTGATGAGCTCAAACGGTGCTTGTTGTCGAGGACTGTCCTGTCACACTATGACGAAAACAAGCCCCTCTTGATTTCATGTGATGCTTCACCTTATGGTGTAGGTGCTGTGCTTGCTCAGCTGGACAGCCAAGGCAGAGAGGCACCGATTGCGTTTGCATCCCGGACATTGGGTGCTGCTGAATGTAACTATGCACAACTTGACCGTGAAGGTCTTGCTGTAGTCTTTGCAGCCACACACTTCCACAAGTCGTGACTGACCACCAGCCGTTACTGGGGATTCTCGGACCACGGAAGCCGGTACCAGAAATTCTTTCGCCCCGAATGAAAAGGTGGTGCCTTAAACTGTCAGCATACAACTACAACCTGCAGTATCGTGCCGGTAGTCGTCATCAGAATGCAGATGCGCTGAGTAGACTGCCTCTGCCAGACCGCATTGAAGAGCCTAACCCACCTGGAGACGTGCTCATGTTCGAGGCGTTACCACGACCGCTGTTGACAGCTGAGGTTGTGGCCACACTAACGCAAGAGGATCCAATCCTAGCAGAGGTCTTTTCAGCAGTACAGAATGGCACCGTGCAGCGTCTGCAGGGAGACAGTTTCATCCCATACCGCAGAAGAGCCACCTAACTTGCTATCCATCGAGGATGCATCAGCTGGGGCTCAAGAATTGTCATACCGGCAGGAGCACGAGAACAGGCCATTTCATTGGTTCACGCAGGCCATCGTGGAATTGTAGCCATGAAAGCTTGTGCGCGTAGTTATCTTTGGTGGCCTGGCTTGGACGCCGAGATCGAAACAACTGTCAAGTCATGCGACCAGTGCCAGCGCACCCAGAGCGATCCAAAAAAGGCTCCACTTCCAAATTGGACGCAGCCAACGACACCATGGCACACATTGCACGTAGACTTTGCAGGTCCGGTAGAAGGACATACCTTTTTGGTTGTTGTCGACGCTTTCACCAAGTGGGTGGAGGTGCGACTGGTGAACAGCCCAACATCAACAGCAGTCATTAGTGTGCTGCGCTCTTTGTTTGCCACATTTGGCATACCACGCAAGGTTGTGTCGGACAATGGGGCTGCATTTGTGTCTTCCGAGATACAAGACTTCTACCAGAGAAATGGCATTCGAAGCGTAACGTCAGCCCCTTACCATCCTGCTACAAACGGGCAAGCAGAACGTTATGTTGGAGATCTGAAGAGGGCACTGGCCAGAGAACCGTCCGGTTCGCTCAGTGTTCGCTTGTCACGTTTCCTGTTTCGGCAGCATACCACTGTACATCAGTCAACCGGGCTAACACCGGCTAAAGCCATGTTCGGGCGGGAGCTGCCAAACCAGTTGGACCTCATCATTGCATCGGAAGGACAGGAAGCTGCACAGCCTGACCTACCCAAGAGTCGTCAACTCGTTCAAGGAGAAGCCGTATGGGTAAAACAATTCGGCAAGGGGCCAGATTGGGCAGAAGGAACTCTGGTTAAAAGGATGGGCCACAGATCCTGGCTTGTGAAATGCGCAGCAAGAATTGTGAGACGCCATCTAAACCAGCTCAGGAAGCGCACCGGCGAAGTGAAGCTGGACAGACAAGCCTCAGCAACGCTCACGTGGGGCATGGACAGTCATCCAGCGGAAAGCACACCAGCTATGCCATCTTCACGTCCACTCGAATCCGAATCGAGCATACTGAAACGACCAGCACGGATCAGACGGCAGCCTACTTGGTACAAGGCATCCTTCTAAGGGGGGAAAGGTGTTGTGTCCGTGATTAGTTTGGGTTTCGGTCCTCGGATGCGGACGGGTGCAGCCGCATAGTGGCAGTGTCCGGAACTACATGTGAACGTTCCCCACTGTGCCGATGGGTGGAGCCACATCCCTGGCAACCCCTGGTGTGGGACAATCACGTGGACAGTGTGTTCGCGCCAAGTGATGTAGTGTGGTCGCCATCACTCCGACACGGCTACGTTCTTTATGCGTACTATGTGCAGAATAAAGTAATTCCAAGTACATAACAGATATTGCATTCCATTACCTTTTGACACGGACACCCAGCAGCCAGGCTTCATTGTTATAACTGATAATGTGGCGTGGGGACGTTGTAATAAGTGGGTTATTTCCCGATAGAAAACATACAAAAGTTGGCGGTGCAGCAGCTTTTCATTGTTAGAACCGATATATTGTTAAATCTGGTATCGTTATAACTGTGTCGAAGACCATCTCGCAGCGTGAGTTACTTGTGAAATTTGTATGTAAGAAAAAAGGAAAATAATAATAATAAATAAATAAGTAAACTTCTGTGCATCCGACACGGCCTTGGGGTAACAAATTAGCAAGTTCCCACTTGCAATGATCTCGGGAAACTGTCTGAGGCATTCTGAGTTTTCAGAAAAGCTTCAGATATGCCTATCTTATACCTCAAATGTTTGATATATTGAACCATTTTGAGATCTTAGAGTTCAATACTATATGCAGGATCTAATATAGTCGAAATTGATGTTGACATGCTTAAAGTGTGCTAATTTTCTTTGCAGGTGGCACAATGTACCCTCACATGGTTTGTGTGTCACTTAAACATCTTGCTGTTGCTGACAATGAAGGTATACACATCTATGACCTGAAGACTTCTGAGGTGTGTGAGCAATTTTTGTTTGTACCTTGTATATTGCATACAACCACGTAAACTTGCACGAACTTGCTCACACTTTATTTTCTGTGGTAGTGACATTATAAACATGCAGGCTGCATGGCCAGAGCATTCACACTACTACACATAACAATAATAGTTGTCCCAACCCACTTACCAATCTTGATAAAGGTGGAGGTTTGGCATTGTTAGCTTGACACTTTCATGGGTTTTACATATACAGTCAAACGCATTTACCATATTTACTTACACGATGAACGCACTCGCATAATAAATGCACTTACATCTTTGCTCTTCAGAATTGGAATTTTTTCCCTCTCGTAATACAGTCGCCGACCGTTTATTCGGACCTCACGGGGACTGCGGAAATGTCCGAATAAACAGGTGTTCGAAAAAGCAGATTAAGAAAAAAAATGAAATCCTTTATTTCCACGCACTTATTCGGGCTCGGCAGTAGGCTTGAAAAAATTGTGAATGCGCCGTTGCACGCTGTTCCGTTTACGCACAATCAGATATGCCTGAATCTCGGAGAGGGTCGTACGGTCACTATAGGCGGCTGAAAGCACAGTCACTGCTTGTACACGCTCTGCATGCGACGGCAGCGTAGCACATGGTGCGTCATCTTCCGACTCAAGAGTCGTCCGGCGGTGCAGCAGAAACCTGACGAATGATCTCACTGTCATCAAGTTCTGCGCATGTCAGTACAGCAGCGTGAGCACCTGTGAAACTGTCAAATGAGACGGTGTCCTGAACCACTGCACAGGGCTCGGCAGAACATTTTCGGCGTCAGTAGCGTGCACATCGGAAGGCAACAAATCCTAGCCTCCCGGCACCCGCTTGCCGGCATTCCCCAGCGCAGTCTGCGCGGGCACTGTCGACGCCATTAGAGACTTGACGCTATGTTTCCGTATGCCGCGTTGGATCACCGAAACCTCAACACAGTAAACCTCGACACGTGTTATTTCGTTTGATGCCGCGGTGGCCTAGCAGCGACGACAGCAGCCTCAAACCTGCTGAATCTGTGAGCCAGCTTTTCAGCCAGTGCCCTCTTCTCAGCAAACACTCGCATGGCAGATTCCTCGTTGGCGTTGCATAATCTCCATTCACAGGTGCGGTAGCGTTGCAGAAGTCGCGGGGCACCTTTTCATTGCGGGGTGCTGTTCTCATAGTGACGATTGCATTCGTGAGGCTAATGTAACGCGCAGCTTCTGCCGCTGTCAGGCCTGAATTGTCCGTGTTGTCCTTATCACTGTCACTAGGCAACACTTCGGCAATAACAGAAACACCGATGGCGAAAAGTCTGACCTCATAGCCAACATCTCTTCACGGTTGCAGCAGCGCTGCTGAGCAACTTCTTCGCATTTGAAATGCACACAAAGCCACACAAGGCCAAGTTATCAGATGCATTTTTTTTTTAGTCATTATCGTCTTACTTTCCAATTTTCACACTTTCGAAAAATTTCGAAAAACTTTACCCAGCATATTCAACACACACCCCAATTTTGCTTCGGTATTTTGAAACAGAAAGTGTTTTCATTATGCAAGTAAATATGTTATATTGAATTTGCAACCATGCACCCACTAGATTGACATAGTGTGTAATTTGGTGTGTAGTAAATATTTTATTAATTTGGCTCTATATAATTTAATTTGTAGTAAAGGTTCTATTAAATTTGACTGCTGGCAACACATGTTGACTAACTTATATTTAAGTATTGTTTTTGAATGCTTTACCAGTAGAGATACTAATTGGCAGTTTTTGACATTCCAGGCATAATAAAATTGCATGTTAACTGACCGGTGCTCATTGCTGGTCAATAGATACATGTACTGCCCTCCTTCGTCTTTTCAAGGTGCTATTGGCATGGCATGTTGTCTTGAGTCGTTTTGTTTCGAGTCTAATTTGATTTATGTGGATATAATTTTGTTCAATGTAACTGTACATTTTGCTATGTACTCTCACTGCAGGATCACAGTATATTCAGAAATTGTTCTGTACAGTCGATTGAGTTAATTCGCTTCCAGTTAATTAGATGTTTTTGGTTAATTTAATCCCGACCAAAGGGCCCAGTGAGTGCCCATGTATTTCTGTGAGCGCAAACTTAAGTTATTTCTATCTTAATATTGGCCTTCACCAGAAGATGTGACTTGACAAATCAGCGCGCAAGCGCTTGACCCCTATGGTGACTCAGTAGCCACCCTTTAGTGGCGGCGTCTCTCTCAGCAGAGCTTAGGGAACAGTGAATGTATTGAACACATGTCATTCCCCATTGAAAACTCCTATTTTTGGCCTGTCTTAGGAAGATTTTCAAGCAAGAGCTAACAATGTCTAATAACGGTATTTACACGACCTTAGTGCACGGCTTCCCCCCCCCCCCCCCCCCCCATGAGAACATGGGTTGGAAATTGCCTGCGCAGTGCAGTCACACGAAACCAATACCACTATTGCGGGGTTTGCATGCTTTACCGTATAACATAGATATATTGCAGCGAGCCTAAATTAAAAAAAAAAGAAAAAGAAAAAAAATACATGCGACTAAGCCGACTTCAGAAAATGGCCGCTCGGTTGCTTAGTTGTACGAGGTCATGGGATCAAATCCCAGTCGCATTTTGACAATGGCGGTAACGAAATGCATTGGGTGCAAGAACCCCAGGTGGTTATAACTAATCCGAAGTCCACTATGGCATGCCTCATTATGGAATACCTCATAATAATAAACTATGGCATACCTCACAATCACATGGTGGTTTTGGCATGTAAAACCCAAGAAGTTAATTTGATTTCTGAAACCAGCAGCCCCATTGTGCAAGACACATTAGACCCTTGCCTATTTTTGTTGCTAAAAGAATCAGGTGTGCGTTAGATTTCTATTTTGTTTAGGAGCTTCAATGTCATTTCTACGTTAGTTTGCTACTTTGGGCACATAGAAAGGGGGTATGCATTTGATTCAGGGGCATGTTAGAATCTGGCAAACTGCCAAATTAATCGGCAGTGCGTTCTGGCGGTTTTTCTGCATATTGTTTAATTTGACCCTTTGGATAATTAAATCAATTTCAAGTTGAATAATCGGAAGTTGGCTGTATAAGAAAGAATTCTATTTAACTGGGTTTATATATTTCCATTTCACTTTAGCATGCTATCACAGAAACATACAGGGAGGACGGAAGATGAGCACTTCCTTCAAGAAACAAAAAAACAAAACAAAAAAAGAAATATAGATAATTGTAAACAGGTATACATGTTATATATATATACAGGAAGACGATGCTCAAAGCAAGGATACCAGATGCAAGCTAGACATATTCACCCTTGCTTTACCTTGTCTTCTTGTATATAGTACATGCATGCATCTTTCTAGTTAATCATTTAATGACGTTAGCCCTCATCTTGTTTCCTTACTGTACAACAAAAGCAACAAATGATTTTGTTGCTTTTGTTACAGTATTATTAACATGCACATATAGCTGTGTACTGGAGCATGAATGACCTGCCCTGCCTGTATAACATGCAGTACATAAGTGTGCTCCAAAATAATGAATGTTGAGGACGAAGCGCAATTTGCTCATCGTAACATACTTGGTGTTAAGTGCGTACATTTACGAAGTCATGCCTGCACCTTGTCCATGCTAGCATGTCATTGTGTGACCTGCTGAGAGCTATCGTGTGCAGTCAGTGCTCGTTGCAATGGACCATGATAATCCAGTTAAAAGGTCTGTTATATCTAAAGTCTGTACTATCCAAATCAAGGGTCGCAGTATGTTGTGAAATGGTGAAACTTTGCATGTACCACTTTCTAAACTGTCTGAACGCAAAATGATGAAAACATTGAAATTAAAGCTACAAAACTATAGATAAACGAGTTTATGCTGTAATCGGCATAAATCCCGCTGCATGATGTCTTCCTGTGCATCATTTTCTGGATGCTGGTTGCTGACAAATGCCAGTTTCCCTATTGCCTATAGCATATATACACCAACACAACATCAAGTTTAATGGCTGGCACAACCGCGGGGAGCTGGCCGGCCAGCTCTGCTGTGCCAGTCACCAGACCTGAACGCATTGCCACCGCCAATGACAAGTACATTGGCTACAGTTTGTGCTTCACACAAAACAGTGGCCGTTAGTATAAGCTGATGTCTTAAATTTATCTTCTGCAACAAGTGATGACCACTGTCCAACCTGTAGCATAAACGAGAGTCGCAGTACAAGGCAAGTTCAACTCTGAGCCTGCGTCTGGCCGCCGCTGCACTGCATGCAAAACGGCTTGACAACATCATGTGCCTCGCAGTCTGCACGCCACGTATAGCAGCATATCTTCTTTTTTGTGTGAACTGATGTGATGAGAAATAAAGCATTCTCAAAACGGTGCATTTTGTGATTGTTGGTGGTTGTATTTAAGCGCTGTACAGTATGCTACTGCTACACTACTGCTTTGCTTTGAAGCTCCTCGGCATTTGCCCAGCACTGAGCCAACAACAGTGGTTGGCAGTGATCCACTTGCGTAGTTTGCAAAAAACTTTCCACCTGCAGGGCGTTACGCGGCAGTACACTGTTGCAGGAAACTTGCTGCTAGTGTATTCATTTAGTAAGCAAAAGTGCATTTTCACAAATTCTCCAAGCAACTGGAAATATAGTCGGGTACAACTTCAGAAAAAAAGGAAGGCCCCACCCAGATGACCGAAGCGCAACAGCCGATTGCCTCTGCTACAAAAATAGTCCTGCTCAAAAAACCGTGCTTCTAAAACGCGTAAATCTCGGTATAAATAAAGACTTTTGTATTTTGATGACTCATTTGGTAGAGCTCTCGTGATTGGAATGCTACAGCACGTGCCGAATCACGTGAGAAAAATAACCCTGTGCCTTCTACAATGCTGCGTGTCGTCTACTTTTGAGCTTCATTGCAATGGACAAAAGAAGAAAGAGCAGCTCTGCATGGCTTTTGCGCTGGTTTACATGTACACGGCACATTTGCTACTCGTTTTCCGAGCTTAAAATAAGTTGCTATGGAACAAGTGCTTAAAAGAAGCAAACAACAATGCATTTATCGAAACCATTACAAACCTGGGGGGAGAAGGTGATTGAGGCAGGAAAGATACAAAAATGCTTCATCCATTGTTTTAAATGAATACTCTTGGTTTTATATAACATAAGAGTTATATTTTCTTGGCCTTGTGTTTTCACAAACTTAATTTCAAGAATGTGATAGTTTTTCTTTTTTTAAATTCCTTTTCATGTCTTTTTTTTTCTTTCTTCATTTTTTGCAAGCCTGCAGTCTCACCAGTTCGCGTAGCGTAGCAGCAGCGATGCTCGCTGCAACCTTTCGTCGCTTGATCACCGCTCAGAATAAATGCCAGCGGCACAAATGGTGCATCATAAGCTCGCAATAACATTTCCGCCATGGTAGACCACCACGAACAGTTCGGGAATTCACTCTGACGTGGGGCAGACGCACACGACTGATGGGATGCGGTCCAGTTTGAAGCGCGCCCATTGGTGGAGGCTCGTCTGCATCCGCCTTGGAGGAGTAAACACCCCTTTTTTCAAAAGTTGCACCCGACTGTAGTTGCGTGCCGCACACTCCTGCACGCATTCATCACTGCAGCAAAATACATTGTATTTTCACCATCTATATAATATTTGTCCGAAGATTTGTCTGTTGTAGCTCATAGTCTGTTATAGTCGGGTCCATTAAAAGTGGAATTTTTTACTGATAATATAGGCAGACCAAACTGAGAGAAATAGTCTGTTATATATGAAAGTATGTTGTGTGCGGATATGTTGCAACGGGCGTGGACTGTACTACATATGTAGCCATATGCCTTAAATGGGCTTGAAACCCCAGCTTTGGCAAGCTATAACTAATTAAAGAGGACGTATATATATATATATATATATATATATATATATATATATATATATATATATATATATATATATATATATATATAAGCTTATGCTTTTTGGATTATGTGATGTGCATCCGCAATCCGCCTGGATCCTGACTTCTGTACTCGTCACCCCAATGTGCATTAGCCCTGTTGTTCAGTCAGGCAGTAAGACCTGGCCTTCACTTCTCACATGTTTTTTTTTTCTATCTTTTTCCTGAATATCTTAATAGGCATGAAAGTGCTCATTAGTAATGTCTGTGATTTCTGTGATTTTCCTGTTCCCTCTTTTTTGTTAAATTTAGAACTGAATCATTGAGGAGTTTTGCCCTTGGGTCACTTTCATTCCTTTACTGCAGAGAACTCAGGCTTTCCAGCGCGTTATCACCTTGCTTCAACCTGCTCAAATTTTCCAATTTGCTGTTGATACTGTAAAATTCTGCATATAATATAAACAGAAATATGAAGGGAAATTTTCGGGCCATGAAAAAGGGGGAAAAATTGCAATTTGAACAAAAAATTTGGCTTTTGGTTAAACAAACAAATGAACAAGAAAATTCCTTCAGAAACCATTGGTACCAGAACAATATGAGAAATCCAGAAAGAAGCCTTGAATGAGAAGAAAGAAAACGTAGGGGCTCAATTTTTGTTAGCCACAACCATATAAAGCCAACAGGCAGTGAAGCCAAGGAAAGCATAGTAGCTGAAATTTAAATGTAGAAAATAACAAGGAAAAGGATAAATGAAAGCCCTCAGAGTGTTAGCCAGCACCCCTAAGGGTCATGGCGGGGGGGATGTATACGAACCTTTTTTGCCTGATAGTATCACGTAACACATAAACTTATGAGAGCAGGCACTTAGAAGAGCAGGAGAGTGGCTAATAAGCCTCCAATGCTATCTGGCATTTAGGCCGCCAGATCATGAAATCAAGGAAGCCCACCGGCGACATGTTATCGTTTTGTCCACTTTCATTTTTCTATTCCTCATTATTTTCTGCATTTCACTGACCTGGGAATAGATGAGCTCATATTTTCCATAGTACTGAAAGGTGCATGATAGACAAGTTTTTTTAAGAATCTGTTGTGGAATGAAAAGTCACAGTTTTGACTACCTGCTGAAAGCATTGACGTAGTTAGAAGTCCAGATGACAGTGCATTTGGTGCTGAGGTCTGCAGCAGTCACAGCCACTGCATCTGTCTATTCAAGCATTGAGTTGTTAAAGTGCATCCACAGCATTCACAGCAGCAGTGGTAGCCGAGTTAAACAGTGATTTGTTTCATCCCCTCAAAACATGAGGTTTGAATTACATACAAGGAGGGAGCTGGCTCCTAGGTCATTGTGCCATCATTTGCTGCCACAAAGCTTGCTACTTGACTACCTACAATTGCTTGCTTACTTGCTTAACTGTGGCAGGGCAAATTAATTCTACGTTCACTGCCATGAAAAAGTTGCTGCATCATTGCCAAAGCCGGTACAAGCAGTGTTTTCTACGATAACATTGAGTGTCATGTGGCTGCTTCCAAAAAGAAAGAACACCTTGGCCCTTTAAGTGCCATGCAATGCTACCAGTGCCACAGTAAACCAGTGGTTGAATTTGGTAATCTTCTGATTCAAATTGGTGTGCTTTTTCTGGAGAGGCATTGACAACAGTGGCCTGCTGAGTGTGCAGCCATAAAGGTCCCTCAAGGAAGAAAGTCTGCAAGAAAACATAGACAAAATAGGAAGGTTGTTTGAAATTGTTTACATAATTCCATGTTTCATATCTCATTGCACTTAAATAAACAGCTAATGTTGATTTAAGTGTCTAGTGGTGTCATCACTGTGATTTTACAGAAATCCTGAATGAAGGGTTCAGAATCTTAAATTCATTATAATTAATTTATAGATGCCTCACATAGACAGAGTGAGAGAGATGTACAACCTTTAAAACTGAGAGTTTGTACTGCTTTTGAGCTGTCTGGTTGAAGACTTCCTAAAAACATGTACTTTCATTCATATAGTGCCCCACTTGTCTCTTTAGGTTCTTTGCAATCTTCCTGAAGCTCCATGCCTGCCTACAGCTATGAGGTTCAACCCAAAGTCTGGCGACCTATTGGTCATTTACAGCAACAACCAGGTGTGTAGATGTTTTCCTTTTGAATGTGATTGTTTGCCATGCTTTTGAGAGCCTTAATTCTGAGCTTCCGAATTCACTTGACAGACAAACTTTTCTGTTGGTAAAGTATTGTTGCTCGTGCTCCAAGCAGATGGAAGGCTTTGCTTGGAATGTAGTGCAATGTGTAAAGGTTAAGGAAACAAGCTACCCTCGAGAAGACTCTCATTTAGCTATATTATTACAGGATCATGTTTTCTAGGCAATGGTAACTGCAGTAGTTTTATAGGTTGCCTAAAAAACGTGCATGTAGTTTTTTGTAATGCTTTTCTTTAGAGTGGCTGAAAGGATTGTTGACTGCAAAGGAATGTGTTCTGATAGAGTGCAGATAACTTATTATGGTGTTTGTGGACCAGAATTCATATGGGGTGATCATTTTTAAGTTATATAGAATTTTAAAAAATTGCTTGTGCCAGATAGCATAATTTAATTCTTTGAGCTAGAATATTCAAAGAGGCAGACATTACTTGCATGAAAAATTGAAACACAGTCAACAAATTGACGTAACTTCACTTATTAACTGTTTAATTACTTTTTAGCGCATATTGCAATTTACTAATTGTAGCCGGTTAGTTGGCAAGGCATATCCACTAGGAACAAATTTTAAGGCTGCATTCCCAACTGCAGCGGCTGCATTCCGAGGGGTGGAATGCAAAAGGGCTGATTTACTTAGATTATAGGGCCTCTCTCCAGGCCACACAGCAAACTTCGGTTATGTGCTGGAAGCTGTTACATGTCTTCTAGTGAGCGTTCTGCTGCAAAAATTTTTC
The DNA here is from genome assembly GCF_050947875.1 of Dermacentor variabilis. Lineage (NCBI taxonomy): Eukaryota > Metazoa > Arthropoda > Arachnida > Ixodida > Ixodidae > Dermacentor > Dermacentor variabilis. The sequence continues at coordinate 52,353,784 of NW_027460280.1, forward strand.
AGATTGGCTCATTAATAACCACGATAGAAATATTTTAGTGCCGTGAACCAATGATTTCAGGAGGTGAGCTTTACTGCAAACATAGACGCTCTCTCCACTTGCCCCGTCTGGCCTCCGCAAGTGAAATTCCTTCCTTGTGTTCTCCCATATCAGACCTCGAGGATTGTGTGCCGCATACGTCACAGGCCTTGCCTTCATTTTTTTTTTCTCCTTGCTTTTTTGTGGTGCGGTGCACTTCCGCTGACGGCATCACGCACGAGCTGTTGTGATCGTCTTGTTTCGTCCAGCGCACAATTTTGCGTGCTGTGGATGAAGACACCTGACTAGTGGATTAGCGAGTGCTACACGAATACTGAGGCAGACTCAAGTGGATCGCAGAGCATGATTGCATGCTGAAACACTGTAGAAAATGACATAGTTTTGATGTCTGCACGCGCGACTGCACGGCGTGGGAACAAGCAGACGAAATGAAAGTACATCTCTCTAGTTGCGGTGCGAAGTAAAACAAATACACGCACACATTCAGTTCGTGTGTTTTATTAGTTCTCTAAGCTTTAATTTGTCTGTTCAAGCAACATATTACACCAATAACAGATGTTGCCTTGAATAATTCTCGGCGTCCCGTGTCACCACAAGCGACGTCACAGTACAAACACGTGTACGTAGACACACTAGCATGTGTACGTCACCCTCCGGCTTGGAGCACGGTGACCGCGAGGAGAAGGGCAAATAGCGTTCGGTTTAAAATTTTAGATCTTGCCGTGACACGTAGCGATGTAATACTTTGCAGACACGATCATTATTGCACATTGTATGCTCTGCACTTGTCAGCTCAAAATGGCCAGACCTGGCGAAGGGCCCTTGAAAGTGCATGTCAAAGAGTGCCAGGGCTGCTATTTTGTAGCAATACCTTCTGCTCGATTCTATGGCAGGCTTATCATCCACTCTTCATGGCTGGTTGATCCCATTAGCAATTTGGGAGGAGCAAATCTCTGACCATGTGCCATCAGCGTTAAAATAAATTCAAACAGCAGAGTGTATAACTGAAGGTATAGCGTGCAGTGTCCAGTCATCACCATCAAGAGGCAAGCGCATGCAGTTTGATTGTACTATGCAGTGATGATCCCCGTATACTACAGTACACTCGAATCTCAATAATTCAAAGTCGAAGGGGCCTGAAAATTTGTTCAAATTAAAAGAAAGGCTTGTTCTTGAAATATTTGTGCACAATAGCATGATGCATGAACGGTGTGAGTCTTGAAATATCGCAGCGTGCAAGCACACAGTGAGCGAGGACCACAAAACTGCCCACGCCGGCCAACGCTCGCTTCCCGATAACGGCAGAAAACAGACTTCAAGGAGCGGGCTAAGGCGGGGCTGGACTGGCTGGGCTGGCAGGGCTGGCAGGGCTGGCAGGGCTGGCGGCTGCAGCGCAAAAGCGGGCGCGTGGAGACCGTCGAAGATGAGGGAGTTATGAGGGAGTTGAGAGGGAGGATGAGGGGAGCGTAGTTGGGCGGAAGGGCTGGAGGGAAGCGGATTTGTTTCCCCACCAGCTTGCTGGATAGCGTTAATTACCTCTGCCATCTACTGCCACCGAAGCAACGGAGGTGCCGAGGCCGGACTGGGCCCCACTCCGCTGCTGCTTCCCTCTGCATGCTCGCATGCTTTTTCCTTCGTCTGCTGAGTGATCAGTGCTGTGTTCACCTTCCTCGTCTTGTTATCAAGAGGAGAAAGTCATTGCGCTGATCCAAAACAGTTAAAAGGTTAAACTGAAGCACCCCCCACTATAGTGTCCCATATAAACGTTTCACTGTGTAGTTTGGGGATGTTAAACTCCATAATGTGATCTTGAACGTTGACATAATGCTGTACGCTATAAGTACTATAGTCAGACCGACTTATAACAATATTTAAGTGCTAAGAAAATCCCATTGTTATAAACAATGATTGTTATAACTGAGTTGTACAAAGAAAGCATAGGGGACAAACGGGTGTGCTGTGCAGGGTGTGTGGCATAAAGGGAGATGTGTTGAAGTGGCTCGCATTTTTCTTTTCCTTCTTTTTTTCCTAAGGATTTCAGATTCTTTTTCCTTTCAGCACACACGCGCAGTGTCCAGATCTCATTGCTATAACCAGTAACGGAGCATGAGAGCATTGAAGTAAGCGGTTCTATTTTACCGAAGGACACTTACAAAAGTTGACAGTGCATTGGCTGCTCATTGTTATTTCCGATATATTGTTAAAACCGGTATCATTATAAGTGCGTTCAACTGTATAAGCTGCACATTATTATTCGTGATAACATTATACAAGCAGATTACAATATATTTGCCAGCCATGGTATTGTGGAATTAGGGATTTCATACTTGTCATATTTTTTTAATAGTATGCCTACACTTGACTGTCTGCTTTTTATGTCCTTTAAGAGCCATTGTATTGGCTGCTCATTGTATTAATTGCCTGTTCAGTGTTTGAGAAATGCCTGACAACTGAGTATAAGGTGAATTATGCTGTTTGTATTTGTTGGGGTTTATGTCCGATTGTTTTACTCTCAGAATGTTTTGATTATACTTTTAGCACTGGGCTGAAACTTTTCCACTTCATTTTATTATATTTTAGGTTGTAGAATATGATGTTGACAGTGAATCATCAAACCAGTGGTGTCAAGTTGCATATCAACACGGTGGGCTGACATTAGAAACAACAAAACCATTGACAGGCATTGCATTCGACTCCAGGAATGCAGACATTTTCTTTGCCTACAGTGACCAGGAGCTGCTTATTGTTGATAAGGCAAAGGTAATGTATCACCAGCATTGAGATTACAACTTTTCGTTCTGTGTGCCGAAACTGAAGAGCCTTCATTTCTGAAGTCTGCATAACCATTATACCTGCCTTTGTGTGTGTGACGAAGAAAGTGTAGTTTATTTCGCTTGACCTTGGCAAGACCTCAGATGGTCCGGGCTTGGGTTATGCAGAACTAGTTTGACTTCTTTCAAGATCAAATTAAAAGGTGCCTTTGAAATTTCATCAAGCTAGTTTGTCATTGTTGCAGTAACTCTCACTGGTATAAATAGGTTCTGCACGAAAAACCTTGAAAATTTCATAGACCATATGTTGCCTTAGCAGGGCTTTGGAAATCTGGAAGATGGGGAGTGTAGCAGTTACTCTTGTGCAAAGTGGGGATGGCCATTGCTACCAATTTTCAACACCACTGTTTTTTAGCATTAACAGCCAGGGCATTGCACCACAAGGTGAAAACTCATTTTCGTTTTAGAGATCGATTGGTAATTGTGTGCACAGATTTATGCAACAGTGGCACTACTTGGTGCAGAAGATGCCTTGCTGTCTTGCTTCATAAACTTCAGCAGCAATTTTGTTTCTTTGTTTGGCATAGCTAATGTGCACCTGACACCAATCTTTTCTTGTTCAACCTGACATTTGAAATCTAAAGATAAAATGATGAACTTTTATCATTTTATTAAAATTAAATTTACCTATTTGATTGTAAAATTATGAGTTGCAATTACTACTGCCAAATTAGTACAAGTAGTCTGTAAAAGTAACTGTCCTTTGTTCTTCTGACTCGTGTTTCTAAGCAGTTGTGTTAAGGTACATACTAGATTGGCTGGTCTGTCCTGTTATGTATTAAAGCTTTATTTCTATTTTTATAAACCACAGGCTCTCAGAAAAGGCATCAGAAGTAATGCTGTGCGAAAGAAAAAGTTCCAGGTATGTGAAGCTTGCAAAAAATTTATTTTCTTGAACCTTGAAAAATTAATATTGCCTATTTCTCTATTTTATGAGTAAGTAGCTCATTATAGCAGAATAAACTTAAAGGCCCAGTGAAAGGAAACATTAGCCACCCTTCTGTTAATTTACTGGTGTAACAGCACTACTTATGTGTCACTTTCACATATACAAGTAACGTCCGAAAAAATTAATGCATGCCTTTTACTGCCCCCAAGGACTGAAATTGCCGTAGGTACCTCCGACATAGCTATGAAGCCCTCCTGCACATTCATTAGGCCTATCAGTGCTCGTACTGTGACAGAAGATGGCGGGTGCACGCATGTCTAATTAATACTCTGTCCCATAACAGCGGCCCCTTTCTGCTCTTGGTATGTTTCACCGCAATACAGTGTGTATGCTGGAACGCTTAACACCGCTGTATTGCGGCAAAGCTGACTTTTGGGAACCGGCATTTTGCAATGCTTGACCCTTGCCATACATTCCACACTTCGAAGCCATCGGTGAGGACAACAAAGGCGAATTCGCTGTCTTTGCTGACAATAGCAAATTCTTTCAGTAAAAAAAAAAAAAGAAAAAAAAAAGCACTGAACAGCAGGAACGTTGGAGCAGCTAGGCATAGTGTTGCCGCGGCGGCTATGGGAACGCTAGCTGATCGGCGTGCAGCATGAGATGCTGTGATGCTGTGAGATAATCAAAATGGCAGCAATAGTGGCTGCGATTATTGCCATTTCAGGCTTGTGGTCATGGCGAAAGGCCCCAAAAATCAGACAGCAAAGAGTTTCTGTGTTCAAAGTTTCAGACGTCCTAATGCATTGGCTCTATGAAGTGTGTGGTGGTGCTGCGAAGGCCTCCGAATTATTGGGCATGTCTGAAAAATGGCTCGTTTACTGTAGTGTCATTAACCTCTGGTTAAAAAGCTCTTTACCCCCAAGATTTGTGGTCTGTGCTTTGATAATTGTCTCTTACTTGCATTGTTTATGATTAAAATCTTTTTTTTTTCAGTGGCTGACACTGTTTGATCAGGTACAAGATGAGATGCTGGTTGTAGAAGTGCCTCCAGAACAGCTTGTAGGCTTGCCACCACCGCTGTGGAAGAAGAAATACGGCACTTGAGCAACATATGAAGATTATTTGTTGGAACATTGTTAATGTAAATAAAGAAGCTATGCAAGATAACTTGTGGCTTGTAGCTTTAGCTTGCAAATGGCCCTTCATTGAAAGATGTGTTGTGTGATTGTTCTTGCTTAGTAAATGTGTGCATTGCAAGACAGCAACATAATGTGTGCGTGCGTGTGCATACACGCACACATTTGGATTGCAGTATGGTTTCCAAATAAACCATTGGCCACAGTGTCCAGCATAAACCAGACAGCCATGTCAGCATCATAGTTGTGAACTTGTGATGAAGATGGAAATCTGCCTTGGTCCTCTACATGATAAGAGATACACAGGCGCGCAGTGAATGCTTTTTATTTTTGAAATACTTTTTAATGGGCTTCTTTAAAGGCTGAAAGAACCATGTAAGAGATATTGTCATAGAGCAACTTCATTGGTTGTTCTTTAGCATGCTCTAGAACTTAATGTTTACAGCTTATGCTCTAAAGTGAATATATAAGTGAACTAATTAACAAAATAATGACGCTTAGAAAAACTAACTCGAGATGACTACAAACCGTATGGTATGCTGTTGGCCTCATTTTTCTAATATGTACCACCTATTTTTAAAGTTAGGCTCAAACTATGGGAAACAAATAGGAAGACATTAAGGTTGTGTGAGAGGACCAAATCGCTGATTTTAGTTATCACTTAGCACAGTTTGCTGATACGAATTGTTAATAAGTTACTGTTTGTTTAATTACGCATTAATTCTTGAAGAGAGTCGAGATTCTCTCTAAAAGCTTGCGGAGAAAGAGGAAACGAGTCGAGCAACTACCAAAGCAGCCAGCAGTCACTGAAACCAATGAAAAATTAGATTTGTGGCATTATGCTTGTATATTGCCGTTAGTGCTCTTTTACATTGTGGTTACTAGGTAAGTCAATTTCTATATCCTCTTTGATGGCTACTAGTGAAAGTATATATATGCCAGGGATTCTGTGACGACGCCAATTTTTATGATTGTAACTTGAAATTGAGGACTGCACTCCAAACTTTGCATGAGAACTTTCCCATGCACTCATCAGTTTGCTTGTGTGCCAGAATTTCAAATAATTTGATTATATTTTGGCTAGCAGGTGTGCATGCTAACATTAACCTGGAAACCTCGAACAGTAAAGAAAGAATCTGTGCTTAATAAAGTGTGCTTCTTAACACACTTCTAATTAGCCTACCTTCTAGATTTTGTTTTTACCATAATATGCCATACCCACCGTAGTGGCTTTGGTGTTGCGCTGCTAAGCCCGAAGGTGTGGGATCGAAATGCAGCCACTGCGGGCGCATTTCGATGGGGGCAAATGGCAAAAACACCCTTAAACCATGCATTTGATGCATGTTACGGTACACCAGGTGGTCGAAATTAATGCAGAATATTCTACTAGATGTACCTTATAATAATATCCTGCTTTTCACTCGCAAAACCCCAGAATTTAATGTATTTTTTATAGCTTCTTTTCAATTGTCATAACATCAATCATTTCTTTGAATTTTCATTTGTGTCCAGCTTATGGCAAAGCTCATTTCTAAAAATACATATGCAGTTGCAGAATTATTTTCAGAGCCTTATATTTCTGATGTGCTTGATTATTTGGACGACCTACACAAAGCAGCACCACTTGCTTATAGAGCTCATGTTATAGAGCTTCATGCAATAATTACGTATTGTAGGAAATGCTATGGCTAATGTATAATGGCAACAAAACCTTTGGCTGATGTTACTGGTACTGGACGAAAAACTTCATTAACGTTTCTGTTTTTCGATGGCATGGAACATTACTGCTGTGATTGCAGAGATGAGTGCCCAATCAGAGTGCGCCTTGTGGAGTTCAGGTGCACCCTGTGAAATACCGGACACCCACAGCCTACAGAACAGTCTGCAAAATTTTTAGTAAAGCCAACATCTTGAGTGATACAAGAATGTTTAGAAATTTTATTGAATTTTAGTATTTCTTGGCTCCAACGGTAGTATCCCAAGTTTATTTTGAGTTTTAAGACTGGCAGATCTGAATTAGACATTTGCTGCAAATTCGGTTATTATTAGGGGTGGGTGAATATTCAAAGATTTGAATACGAATTTAAGATTGCACTAATGTGCTGCATTCATATTTGAAAATAAACTATTTGGTACTTTCGAATCTCGAAACTAACTAAATATTTTGCAAAAGCCAGCAGTTTGTCTGGTTACTGTTCTCTTTCTGCTAAAAAAGTATGCTAATTACTAGAAGTAAGATGACCACAAAAGCTTTTGAAGCTATGCAGAAAGAAAGTGGGTGTAATGCAAACTTTCCTTTCGTTTTTAGGCTGAAGCGTATACATGATGTGAAGCTTGCTTGTATTCTGTCATTAGTGTTTATGTTCGTACGGCAGTTTTTTTACACTACAACCAGTGATGTTTTCCTTGCAACAGGCCGTAATTCATGCATCTACAGCACACAAGTCCTTCAGCAGCTTTTTTTTTTTTGCAACTTTTTGTTTGGTGTTTGGTGTTTGGTGTTTTTGTTTGGTGTTTGGTGATGCTAGTTATCCACCAGCCATTATTCTGGGAGACGTTTGAAACCAGGCATTAAGAATGTTGAGAGGCTATTCTTGCAGTTTGTTTTTTAATGACACTTGGTAACCTTGTTTCAAACTGATTCTAATTGTCCTTGATAGTTACCGTCTTTTTTTCACTAGTCGATGCAGCATGGTACCTAATTATATGGAAGTAAATATTCCTGCTGTAAATTTCTGCATCAGTGTTTCGCTATTCCATATTTTATTAGATATTTGATACTTACTATTCATATTTCATATTTAAAGAAGTTGACATTCACCCACCTCTAGTTATTATACTTCAAGCAAGCGAGAAAGAAGTGTCTGGGTGCTTGCTGAAACTTGTATGGTAGTTTGCTGGGTTTTTTGGGGGGGGGGGGGGGGACACATTGCATGTGCAAGTTTCCTAAAATGGCTGTGTGTGCTACGGGTACGATACATTGTTTTTTTACAGTGCTTACACATATATTGAGGGTTAGGCATATTGTGCACATTTCTTTACGCATTAAACACCCATGAATAATCCGAAATTTTTGGTTAGTTTATTTCACAGTGCTGAATAAACAAGTAATGTGTTCAGAATTAAATGGCGTGCAAAGGTGAGTGGCTGTTATTACGTAGAGCTAATGCAGAAGTCTGTGGCACTAAATTAGTGAAGCGTAGCTGCATGGGTTCCTGTTACGAGCAGCTTGCATGATATTTTTATTTATTTAATACATACTGTGGACATGAAGTCCGTGCATGGTAGACAGAATACAATACTGTGTCACAAGAAGTCAAACAATGCTAATACAACAAAATGCTGCAACTATACGGTAATGCATGCTGGTGCAGAAAGTAAACAATGCTGATACATATACAAAGGCAAGTCATTCCAGTCATTAATGGTGTTTGGAAAGAAAGAGTATGTAGAAATGTAACTCAATGATCTTCATAATGTTTGCATTGTCTAAATTCACTGTTTTGCTAGCTCTCATGACCGAGAATTTTACTGACACATGTTCTCCTTGCTTACTGGTGCGCTTTTTAATCTTTTTTTTTTTCCTATGGAAAGTATCCTGCCACAAAACTTTTTGTGGAACTCAATTAGCCCCTTCATTTATGGGTCGAGTGAGATATTCGAAACTAGGGCATGCCCAGGATTAAGTTTTAGCGCATTTTATAGAAGTCAATCAAGTATAATTACTGTCGTAAACAAGGACACGACCAGAAAGGTGTCGAGTTCCAGAGGTTTCGGCTTCCATACGGAAACCTCGTACAAATACAGTATAATTCACAACGCTTGTAGTATAATTCGCAGTGTGTCAACGTGTCGAAAAGGGATACAACACGCACATGCAAGCACAGCTCTGCGCTTTGCAGCACTTCGCCTCAGTAGGGTACGCTCTAGCCCCTGCAACAGCAACATCTAAAAGGCACGAAACTGTTCGGAATTTTCAGTAATTCGATCTTGCGCCAAAGCTAGTGTACCGGAGTTTCTGGCAACCAGTTTTCAAGTGCTAATGAATTTCGGACAAGTAGGAAACGAAATGATTGGGAACCGGTGTTATCAGCGTGCCCGGCGTATGTTTTTTAGAGCAATGAAGCAGAAAGAAATATCAACTAAACTGATCAGCGAAACTGGTTGCAAAACGAAATCTATATATCTGCGATATTTAAATGGCTGAAAGGAATTTCTTTTTTTTTTTTAACTGGCGGGACAAAAGCGTCTGCTATGCGTTTTATTTAAAGACGGTGTAATCACACAGCAGTTTAACTTTATTCAGTACTTTATAAGGCATTTGAGTTAGTTTTCGGTTACCTTAAGAGTGTTTTTTTTATTTTTGACATCGACGCCACGATTCACGAAATGCACCCAGGATTCACTATGCACCCAGGAGGCGCCGTCATCGGCGGGCCACATAGCTGCTGTCCATCGCTGGAGGCAGCGAGGCAAACGAAGCTGGCAGAAGTTGGTAAAGTTTGTGCCGCGTGTTTTTTTTTTCTTTTCTGCCTGAAACATGGCTCAAACAAACACGTCGGCTGCTCTGTCTGGGTTTTACCTTGAGCTTAGCCGTTGCGGGAAGAGCGGAGAGTACGACCGAGCCCTTAAGGTTTGTGACAAAAGTAAGTACGTCTTCACATGATCTTTGTGCGCACTCATGTCGTGTTCTGCCTCGCTGTTTTTACCACTTAGAGCGAGGAATTCGTAGGTGTTGTGCGCTTCTCTTAACGTTAACTTTGTGTTTATGTTGTTAACTTTGGTGAAATCCACTCGTGATCACCGTTATTCGTCGAGCCCATATGGCGACCCCCTTGCATACCATTACCTACTAAACAGTGCGTACTCGTTTACATTGCTCAATACCGATTATTGCTTGTTGCAGACAAAGTATAAAACATTGACTGTCTTCGTTCAAAGTGAATAAACTGCTGTCAGTTGAGCGATGCACTCTGTTAAGCGTGTTACGTTGTTTTGACATTCGCGTGCAGCACTTAACCGGTTTCTGTTCTGTTTCAGTATTGCATGAGTTTCCGACGGAAGAAAAAGCGTTACAGTGCAAGGTGGTGTGCCTAATACAATTAGGAAACTTCAAGGATGCAATCGACGTCATCAATAAGAACTCCAAAAACATCGGGTGTGTATGCAACTGTCGTAGCTGACTCGTTGCGAGATTTAGTCTAGTGTATGTAACATATAAAACACAGATAAATATGGTTGTGTGCACTAATTTGTTCTGTTTCTTTTGCAACAGGGACGTGGCTTTTGAGAAGGCATATTGTTTATACCGATTGAATGACACCAAGGAGGCGTGGAACTTGTTGAGTAGCATCACTACGCAGAGCTTTAGAGTTAAGGAGTTGAAAGCACAAGTGGTATGTGGCGTTTAAAAACACCTGCAGTACCTTAACCATAATACCAGTTGTGAAGTTGTGTCTATAAGAAACTGTTGCTTTCACTTATTACAGCTATATAGGCTTGAAAACTACCAGGAATGCTTTGATGTCTACAAGGACCTCATCAAGAACTCGGAGGTTAGTTGTTTAATATGTACCTGCTCAATTTAAGTAGTGAGAGGAGCTTTCTCAATTTCTAAGAAGGATGTGAGGTTTCAGCACTAAATATAACATTGCTTGGTTGTCATCAGAATTTTGTTCGAGAAGGTTATGTGAGCCGTCTCTTCTAAAATCCTGGCCCACTTATAATTAGGTGCTGTGGATAACAAACTAGAGTATGTGCGTACTTGCCAACTCTCCTTAATTTTTCATAATGCTTACGAATGTGGACTAGTTCTATGATTTCTTCTGAAAATTTTATTCTGTTCACAAATATGGCTTGCTTGTCAGTCTTTAAACCCTCCGTTGGAATTGTTCTTGATGGTGAGAGAGGACACCAGTCTCCTGAGGGGCACTTGTTTTGAGCAAGTTTATAGAAACAAACAATTGAAAACTGCAACTGCAGAGTTGTTGAAGAAGTCACTATGATTTTGTGACTTCTTGTGACGCTTGTCACAAGAAGTACTATGTGACGCTTGTCAGTTTGTGCTCTTCCAAGTTGACTGCTGCTTGTGTGCTGCGGCGAAAGGTAAATAATTGTCAATAAAGGTCACATGTATCCCACAAAAGGTGTCTGCTAAGGGGGACAAGCTTTCAAAAGAAATGCATTCTATCCCCAATATTCCCCCTTTACTGTTGTGTGTGCATGTATGTGTGCATGCTGCATGTGTGCAGTATGTGTAGACATAGTCTACACATACTGCCTAATGGTTCGCCTAGTGGTCTGGCACTAGGAGGGCAGCAATGAATCTTTTCTTGTAGGGGAAGCACAATGTTAAATGTGCTGAAAACTTTTATGCCTCTGCTAAAGTTTACTCACTTGACATATTCCTAATTTTTCAGGCAGTCAAGGTTGTGTTGGCTTTATTGTTGATAAGATTTTTGCGCGCTTTAAAAACGAGAACATTTAAGTGATGAACGTAAAATATTCGCCGGAGCACTTTTCAGCCAAATGAAAATGGTTAAATAAGGCTTACAGAAACTTGTGCATGATTACTGTTGCAATCTGAAAAGCAACACCATGTTCTTCTTGTTTTTGTCTCTTTTAAGGATGAGTATGAAGAGGAAAGACAAACAAATCTTGCAGCTGTCATAGCTTCTTTGACAATGCAGACTCAACAGGAGGTATGTGCCTTTGATATTTTAATGCCTGGAAACAAGCTTATGTTGTTCCAATGGTGTGGACACACTTTCAGGTGAAAGGTGCTCCAAGTCTAGGAGAAGGTTCATATGAGTTGTGCTATAACAAAGCTTGCAGTTTGCTGGGTCTGGCAAAGTTCGCTGATGCACTTCAGAAGCTTGTGCAAGCTGAAGGCAAGTATTTTTTGCCTACTTTTAGCCTACTTTTTATTGCTTTACCATTTTTAAGTGCGACTACAAATTTTGACCTTGTTAAGCTTATTTTTATTGCTTAGTTCATTTCTGTTAGCTTCAGATACTAAAGTATTTTATTGTAAATTTTTTAAAGAAGTGTGGTTATTTTCATTGTTCACTCTATGCCATTGACCAATGTGGTTCACAAACTGGAATGTTCTGTGCTCCTATTTATTTACATGAAAAGGGCATCAATTTTAATGGAATAGATGCTCTTATGATAAGTATATCTGAAAAGAATATACTGTTGCATGAATTAAATTTTATTTTAAAAAGCAAGAAAACCACGTCTTGCACTAAAGGTGATAATGTAAGAAGTAACAAATTTTGAAGTATGCACAGTGTGTCATTATTCAGCAACCGATATGAATTCTACATGCCACAAAAAAGTAAATGCCAGCTGACCATTTCTGGCTATAGCCAGCTGGCCTTTGCTTTGGCGATAGGGTGTGCATTCAGAATGTGTGCACTATAATGCAGAGCTCATCACTAATGTGAGAGTATGGCACGCAACATGCCTTACAGGAAGCTATGACACTTCTTCAGTCTGGCATAGTTATGTTGAGATGAGCCCACTAACCGAAGCTGAAAACAAAACTGGTCCGTGAAGAGATGGTTGTGACATGGTCTAATAGTTGTTGCTGTTGTGATTGGTGCTGGAGCCAAGGGTCTTCAGTTCTCTTTAACCCACCAAATCATGCTTTCTTTAGGAAAGGTAGTTATAGATGTACTTAAACTGTAATTTCTGTGACATCTGCTAAGATTGTATCACATGAGGAATTCATGTGCAGTAAAGACCTCCTGTTTGAATGCAGTGCAGTTGTATGAATATTCTGCCCCCGAAACGAAAACTGCAGTTTGACACTTCCCCTCTACCCAACCTCTGTCCTTTGTTGTGTGAGTGACAAAATGTTCCACAATGGTGCAATAGTAAGATAGGTAACACAACAGGTTGTCTCAGATTATGGGTGCACCCATGGTGGTGCCAGTACCTGATTGTTTGCCCCACACTTTTGGTCGTCCTGGTGATCTGAGACGCCAGTGGCCTTCTCCCCTTCATTGCTTGCCCTGTTGCCTGGGTCAGCTCGGGGAGTGGCAGGTGCCAAAGTGATCACGCTCTCTCGGAGAGGAGGGCAATGAACTCAACAAAGGCAGGCAAGCTGGAATGTTGCCTGGACTTGCGATGTTGAATTTCAGGCCAATAATAACACTACTCATTTGTAATTACTTCACCGAAGTGAACTTTCATTGCAGTAAGGCTTTATTGTGGAAACTTTGCATGAGTTGGGACAAGTTTTTCAATGTTGACTACGAAGAAGTTGTGCATGACAAATACACTGAGGTAATATCACTGTGTGACTGCCTACTTTGCACTGTCGACAGAACTATGCAAAAAGTCGCTAGAAGAAGATGATGTTCCTGAGGATGAAATAGAGGAAGAGCTGGCCATTGTGAGGTATGCTAGTGCTAGGTGATCTCATGCCTTCTGCAATCACACAGTTTGGGCCGAGGTGTTCAAGCACATGTTTTTGCAGGACACAACTAGGGTATGCCAAGCAGAGGTTAGGCTTCCCTGACCAGGCCATGAAACTGTACAATCTGACACTCAAACAACGGTGAGTAGACTCCTGTAACATTTCTGATATGAAAGCAGATTGCACAGAGCTTGGTTTTTAGCATTTGCCTTTGGTTTATGTAGTTCAAGATCAGTTGTGGCCCATGATGTAACAAAATGTTTTTATTCCACAAAAGTGATGCCATTGCTATGTTCTGTAATTTCTCTTCCAAGAAACTGAAAAAGACAAAGTGGAGGAGGCTTTAGTTCGAGACAAAGTCCGATTTACCTTTGAAAATACTGCATAAAAATAATGGAAATGCTCTCTTTGGGCTGCTGCCCAATCATGTTTAACAAAACTTGTCACGTGCAAGAGAAAATATTTAATGCTACTGACTGTTCAAAGCTTAATTTTAATCTAGGGCCTCGAAATATGTTACAAAAGTTTTCTAAAAATAAAAAGACTTGTTGAAAATTCAGCGCTAGAAAAGATGAAGACAAAGCAAGAACGCACCCCAAGCTCTTTCTGATAACCGCGCTAGTGGTGTGTTCTTCCCAGTGGCATAGCTAGGTCATCTGGCACCCGGGACCCATAGGTCTTCTGTCCCCCCCCCCCCCCCTAGTGTAGTCGAAGATATTGGCAATTTCCGGGCCTTGGATACCGCGCACGTCCCCCGGGTCCCCCTCTCCTTCGCTTTCTTTCCCAGAGATCACGAATGCAATAGGTATTGGCGGCAAGGAGTTACGGAGTCGCCATCTATCGGAAGCGCCTCACTGGTGTAGTATGAGGGATCACGCGGCGCGCTCCTCATAGGTTTTGCTGTCAGCGCTCATTGAAAACACCACGCGGGAGCTCTCCCGGACATTTCTGGACGTACTTTCGAAATGAGAGAATTTTTTACTGTCTAAATAATAATCTTGGGCAAACTGAAAGCACAGAATCGTTTACAGACGCTATCTCTTTACCGAATACGTACAGTGAACGCCACTGTGCGCGGTCGCCGCGATGGAGTCTCTCGAACCGGCTTCTTGCGTGAAAGGTAGGCAAACGCTGAGAGCAAACTATGTGAAATATGTTCTTATAGTGTTTGTATAACTAAATGGAGCATAATAGAATGAAGCCTCAATGCAGGGATCGCATAGCTTCGCAGCGACCGACTGTGCGTCTGCATGCTTGTCCGTGCACTGTTTCGCTTTCGCCGCGTGCGCGTTTTCACACCGTGCCATGAGCTTTAGGCCGCAGAATATGAGCATTTTACAGTATACAAGCAACCATTGTTGCGTGGGCGCTATCAGAGCTGTTCAAAAATAATTTCATTGTAGAGACTTGGATGCCTACAGGGACTGTGATGTGCCGCTGCGACGATTCAATATTTTTTTTTTCTAAATTCTTGGACGTTTCAATATCGTTTCTCGAGTTGCGTCGCACAGTATGTTTAACAGCGTTCTCAGCGTGTAGTTTCCCACTGCTTCTTTTTTTGCAATCCAGTGCATTAATTAATAACACAAACATGACCATATGCCATGCTTATTTTTTAATGTGCTTCTTACTGCTCCCTTTCCCCTCCAGGGAACTTGCCAGTATCTATAGCATTGACAAGTTCATAGACCAAACCGTCATGACATTAGTCGAGCAGCAGACTCGGGCGAGCGTCTCATTGCGCGTTTTTCGAACATCGCAGACCCGGCGCTGTAGCAGAAATCTTCCTCGCGTCTGTGATTGCTGCATACCCGAGTTGTAGCTGATGACTGTTTGCTGGTTTTATGTTTCGCGAGCCAAGCTTCATGCAGCTTCTTGTCCTGCGGCTACGTATGAATAAGGCTGACACCGGGCTCCGTTGCGTACGTCCAGCACTGCGGCACCGAGCAGTAGCCTACCATGTTGCGCGCCTTTAAAGGCAGCCACTACCTATTGTAGTGCTTTCAATCGTTGTAAAGGAGACACTCGAAGCGGGAAAATCTCGCCACTAAATGAGGACCGCAGCGTATGGGGGAATTTAAACTCGTTTTCCGATCGCTTCGGCGCTCCCGAAGCAGCCGACGCGGCCGCTATGTCCACGTGATCCCTAATAGCACGTCACGCTGACGGTGCCGCCAGCTTTTCCAATGGTGCAGCTCAAGGCCAGTACACGCTGTTTTTTTCCTGCACCAAATAACACAGGTTGCTGTACTGATAACTTGTGATAAGTGCATGTGCACATCTTCTGTCAGACTGTAAGGCTTGGCAACCAATACAAATGCGGCATCGTGGCAAATATGGGTCACGTCACAAGTAAAAAAAAAATTATAAAGTTTTAACTACCAATTTTAGCGGCAACATTTCATTTGCAAAATTGAAGGCCGACATTTATATCTTGCCCAACAACAACTTCACAAAAATCGTCGTAGGTACTACGGCCCGCAGTATTTTGGCTGTGGGCAGCCCTGAACGAAAACGAAAATTAAATTGTGTCTGAGTGACTCTGATCTCCCCACCATATTAGAAAAACAGAAAACACCACCTGCCTCCCTGCTGCGCAGGTGCCAATGTTATGACAATTACGAGTTCTCTTCATTCAGATCAATAAAGCCTTGTTTTTATTTGCTGCTATACGGACAAACGTGATTATCCGAGCTGTGGTACCACCAAAAGATTGGGAACAGAATAGAGCACGCTTCGCGTCGATTCTTGGCGTCCCCCCCAAAAAAAAAAAGAAGAAAGACCGCGATGAAGCTCGTGCCAGCAAAACCTGTTGGCCTGCACTCGAAATGGAGAGGGTTGAGGGATCAACGTCACTGGTCCACTATTTCATATTTCTTTCACTACTGCCATACTGGGCGCCGCTCGCAGTGCCAAAGTACTGTAGGTTGTAGCACCCAAAACGATTTTGTTTAAGAAGCTTTTGTTGAGTTAATAATGTCACTTTGAGACCTCATTCTGGAATTGAAGTGCTTCCTCTATAAGTACTAATTGAGGGATTATTAAGGATATGGTTATTACTTATCTGCCATATTTTTCACGCTATCGAATTCCTAGTAATCGTGAAGACACATAACTTCATAGAATATCGGGAAATGTCCTTACAAAATTCGTGTTTCTTTTGGGTAAAATTCTGTGCAGCTGACACAGACACTGTACTTGTGACACGAAGTCACACAACAACAACAGTTTTCTTAAATTTTCGAGGGTAAGAAGGAAAGCGTGAAACATAACGGCAGGTTTCGCAGCGGCTTCTCGGAGCGAGCGGGAGAGGGGAAGTAAAAGCGAGCTGAACATCGCGGCACCCGCGACTATATACAGCCTGTTGAGTCATACTCCGCCAAACTCTTCGGCCGCACCGAGTCTGAAGACGATCCAGAGAATCCCATTCGCGGCTTTTGACGGCTGCACTTATGCAACGTTGCTCTCAACGAACGCTTCACCGTAAACGTGAGAGCCGGGCGCGCTCGTTGAACGCCCTTTTGCTGCTGTCTTTGTTCGTCTTCGCTGCGCGTTCTAAACGGAAGAGGGACCCAAGAGCCTCAACGCCTTACAACGCCTCACTGTATGTTTAGCGAATCCTGCTCCCAGCATGAACGCAGTACATGAGCGCACCCCACATGAAACGTTCCGCTAAGGTGAAGAGTTTAGCGACCATTTTGCGAATTAAATTTTTTAGCCCGCACATTCGTGCAATTATTTCGTGGGGTGTTGATAGAGCTGCAGCCGACAATTAATCTGGTACGTGAGCTCGGGCTACTTGATACCAGAGAATTCTTTGCCATTTGCGCCCAGTCAAGCCGGCGGAAAGAGGGGTGTCTTCAGGCGTTTGACACCCTCCCCCTCCCCCACTGGCCCCTTGCGCCCGGGGCCCACAGCGCCCGGGCCCCCCCTGTTGCTACGCCACTGGTTCTTCCTTTGTCTTCATCTTATGTAGCACTAAATTTTCGACATGAATCGATACCAAGTTGCTCGGTTCAATCTCCTTATTGAAAAAAATTTAAGCACCAAGTTACAGCTACCCAACTCTGCACCAAAAACATACTGCAATTCTGTAAGCTGCGCCTTATAAGAATGGCTAAAGCCGACAAAATACGAAGTATTTGTTGAGGGAGCTTAGGTGATACTTCACATTGGTTACATGAATCTTGCATAGAATCTAGTTGCAAAACATTGCTATGTTTCAGAATTATGTATGATATATCCATTTTGTCTCCTTTGGACGCCCTGATTGATGCAGCCCACAGTGTTATATCTGTTCTCACCGAGAAGTTCTTCTGTTTAAAAAATTTCCCATTCTAGGCAAGTTTCTTTTAAAATGTCATAGCCATAAGTAAAAAATCTGCTCCAAATATTTGGTAGATGTTAACTTTCCCTTTTAAATGCAACAAGGAAGGCTCATCAGAATCAGTTCAGTGAATAGGAAGCAGAACAATCTCTCTGTTTCCATGTATATTTTGTAGCTCCTTAGATAAAGCTTCCTCCTATGTGGCCTGCACTAGGCAACCTCTAGACATTGATGTTTATATAACCAAGTATGTTTTTCCAGTTGCATTGTACGAAGCCTTTACTGATGTTCTCAGTCTCTGTTCCTTGTTCGCTCTCTTAATTGGTGTGCGAGAATTTGATTTCTGTTATGCCAACATGGCCCTCTTGTGTGGTCCTTTGCCTAGCTTGTCCTGATGCAGATAAATGGGGCATTGTCCTTGTGCCGCTGGTGATGCACTTACTGTATTACAGACCATGGCCAAGATTTTGTACTGATGTCTTTTCCTGATGCTAATGCCTTTCGGCACTTTTCGTGTTTGTGAGTGGCCACATTTGACACTCCGCCCAGGGGAGCGTCTCTTGACCACTCACGAAAGCGAAAAGCACGAAAGGGATTAGCATCGGGAAAAGGTATCGCCACAAAATCGTAGCCCATAGGTGTATGCATGAAGGAAGGAGGGGGCACAAGTTGATTACACAGTCTTTAATTCCTCTAACAGAATATGAAAGAGGAAGCAATGCTAAGGTGGATGCCCCCACAGCGTCCTATTTACATGCATGAGCATGATGTATTGGGCTAGTTAATAATTTTTATAATTACTAAAGTTAGCGTGAAAGCAGGACTCACGACCAGGTTACAACAGACAGTCTTGGCCTTGGTTGAAGTCTTGTGCAATGCTTTAGCTCTGTAATCTTAGTACCGTGGCCTGAGAGCAAAGGTGTAGCCAGGTATCTCAAGAGGTGCTAGGTAGCCTCTCCCAAAATACCCTGCCCTCAAGCCTAGGTATTATTTTTCATAACAAGGTGAGGATAAAACCACCAGTAAAGTCTGATCAAGAAACATTTTGTTTTACCAACAGCTGAGATGTTCCCATCGGAGAAAACCTTTTGGGAAAGGTTATAGAATAGTTTGGTTTAATCTTCAATGTTAAAAAGATAAAGCTGACAAATGAAAACCTCTTAATAAAAACAATATGGCTAAGGAAGCACCGTTGAAAGGCACCAAGTCTGGCCTGCAGTATAGTTCGCCCTCCTCCCCCTTCCTAATATAAAGCCCTCCGTACACCTATGCTACAGACACTGAGCAGTTGTGGCTAATGAAATTGAGCGAGACTTTGTTTCTTAGTGCTGGACGCAAATTTGCATGTTTTTTTAATATATTCGTTGTCTATAGTTGAATGCCATTTTGTTGCAGACCTTCAGACAATGCCATCATAGCGGTGGCAGCTAACAACATTGTAACAATAAACAAGGTAAGGAAATCTGTCTTCTTTCTTGTAGATGGTGATGTTTACTTATTTTCAAGTTCCTGGCTGCTAACAAAACACATAGTGCATGTACGCGTTCCCATCCCTGAAGCCTTCCAGAATCGCATGATACTCAACATGTGCACCTGCAGCAGTTCCCTCTGCTGAAGCGCTTGGAACTGAAAGCTTCTGCAGTGTAAATTATGGGACATTTTGAGGACTGCTGCAGTGAGGCATAGTCAAGAAAGTATCACATTTATTCCTTGTTTTCCTATGTATTACTAGTTTCTTGAATGTTCAATGTTTTGCATACGCACAAGTCCAAACTTATGGGACATGATTAGATCATGTAAATCATAAGACATTTAGGGGACTGCCGTAGTGGCGGAAAAAAGAAAATGCTGCAATGCCACTTTATGGCCACAATACAGTTTTCAAGGAAGCGTCGCATCTATGCCTAGTTATTGAGTGTATACTGGTTTGTTTGATATTCATTGGTGTGCCAAAGTGCCAGTAAAGATGATGTTCAGGTTGAGCAATTGTTAGACTAGATTTCCAGGCTAAAGTTGCTTGCACCTTTCACTATCACTGCCATTGCCAACTGTGGCAACTTGGACAATTTGGAATAGGTGCAGTAAAGAGATATTGAGCAGGGTTCGTACACCTCTTTGAATTTGAAAAAAAAGATTCAAGTGCCCTTGGAACTTCCTGGATATAAATGAGCCCCTTGATTTCTTTGATAACTAGGTTTGAGGGTGACTTCTGAACAGTAAAAGTAACAAACTCCACATCGGTGCTGTGCCATGGACACTGTCACCTATATAATCTCGTTTGAGAATATATATATACAGGGTGGTCCCACATAACTTGAGCCAAGAATTTAAAAATGAAACGCGCATCGGAAGCGAATTGAACCGAATGCATACTATTCGCAATAGTCTATAGTAACTCTGACAATTTTTTTTGTTTTCCCTATCACTCGCTAATTAATTAAGTTTAATTACACAACTTTTTAGTTATTGGCTGAGAACCCCAAGTATGATGCGCAGATTTGTAGAACACCTTCAGAAACCACCGATCGAGTTGTTTCCTTTACGATATGTCTCGCGTAGTCTTTTTTTCCGGGTTGCAAAGAAAGCCCGCGAAATATGAAAAAAGCCACGTGACAGAGCGCTTGCCCAGTGGTATCATGCTGCTCTCGAGCATGTGTTCGGTGAACAAGATCGGCTGCATTGTGACTGGCGATGGTGAAGCGGCAGGACATTCTTTATCTCCTCGACAGCGCTCGGCCAGCAGCATGCATTTTCGCCATCATCCGATGGGAGCCGACCTTGTATATATATATATATATATATATATATATATATATATATATATATATATATATATATATATATATATATATATATAAATGGTCATTGCCATCGGGGTGCAAGACGAAGCCAGATCAGGCAACCAAACCATTGCAGCTGTCATGGCTCTATATTTGAGGCCTAGGCTCTAGAAAAATGTCTGTAGGCAAGCAAGTTTCAGCCATTTGGCTTTAATGCGACAAGCATCTTTGGGTGAAGGCAAACACTACTAACAACCCTTATCAAGCAAAATGTGCGATGTGCCGCAAGGCGATTCACATTGTTACAATAAGAGAGTAGACTGAGCCACCTGAATAGCTTGAAGCAGGTGTGCAGTGCAGTGACTGCTTTGGTATAAATAATCGCAGCTAAGAAGGAGATGTGAATATATTTTAGCTTGTTATGGCTGAAGTTTGTTTCAACCTCCTTGAATTTTGGCCTTCAGCAACCTGGAAATCCTTTAATTGTCCTTAAATTTTGCATTGGATGGTGTGTACCAACCATGGTTTAGTAAAACTAGACTGATGGGTTGCACTTCTTGCATTGTGAATAGGCCACTGTTACTGTTAGTGGAGGCTTAGTAAGCCAGGATGAATGCATCATTGAAACACAGGTGTTGACACCACCTAGAAAATTTTGCACTGTTTCCTTGTGACAGCAGCTACTTTATGCAATTTAGTTGTGTACATATGAAATAATGATTACATTGCATTCAAAAGTAGATGTTGTCTGCACTGACACATTTCTCTCCACAATATCTCAACAGTATGTGCCAGTGCTTTTGATGTAGTAATTATTGATCAAGTTTCTTGCATGATTCTGTTTGCAAATGTTTATGGACACGATGCTGTCCACCAGGATTGTCCCAGGAGCCTGTTATTTTTTAATGCTGAAACTTGACTGAATGAAGAGAGTTTTTTGCTGCAAGTAGATAGTTATATTGAGCTTTGACTGCTATGTGTAAACATAGATCCTATTCCTAACTTGATGTTACGCCATATGCTCAGCCAATTTTCATGCTGTGTTGCAAGTATTCATTTCCAACAAGCAAAGTATGTGATGTATTTGTCTGATGGCAGTGAACCTTGTGCGCACTGGTCGATCAGCTAGCTCACATGTTCATGTAGGTGCACCACGTGCTTGTTATACTGAATTTTTATGTGGGATTTTTTATGTGTAACAAAAAAATGTTTGAAACAATGGTTTTTAAATGCTTTACTAAAAGTTTGAAGTCCATTTAC
Source organism: Dermacentor variabilis (assembly GCF_050947875.1). Classification (NCBI taxonomy): domain Eukaryota; kingdom Metazoa; phylum Arthropoda; class Arachnida; order Ixodida; family Ixodidae; genus Dermacentor; species Dermacentor variabilis. Next base: position 52,375,474 of record NW_027460280.1, read on the forward strand.
GTTCAGAGCATTAGTTTCTGTCCTTGCCACGAAATTCCATCACCACAGCTAGTTGTTTCTGGATACAGTCAACTTTAGGGCTTGCTGCATTTTGGCCATTTGTCCGCGTAATTGGGCCTTGCTATAAGAGGTGCTTGCATAACAAATTGCTTAATACTATGGAATAAATATACAGTTTGGTTGGTTGTCATGATCTGGTGTCTTATATAAATTTAACACTGCCTGGTAGCAGCGGTGTAATCTGGGCTGAAACATGCTGTACATTCACTGATTATAGAGGATGCCCCATGCTGTGCATTTTGGTCACATTAGCAGGATGTTTAATGTGCAGAATAAAATGCATGAATAGACATCAGGCAAAGCCACATCATTGTTATGCTCAGTGGTGTTGTAGTGAACACCTTTACTGTGCGAGTCTATTGTGGATTGATTCACACCATTATTGTTGTTCACATTTATAGTGAACATTTGACATAATGAATGTATATTTTGCTTCTGATGCTGCTTTGCTTATAACAGGTTTGTTCAGCTGTATACTAACAATTTGCTGGGAATACAGTGCAAAAACATGATCTGGGGTCATAAATAAATGACAATTGGGACAACTGCATGCAATGTTGCAGATAATGGCCGAGAACACATCCTACTAGTGTAGGCTACAGTATCGAAGAGCTCTAAAAGGAGTGTGTTGGGAACAAAGAAATATTTGTTGCTTTGTAATTTGCACTGCACAGGACCAGAACATGTTTGACTCCAAGAAGAAAATCAAGATGGCGGTGGCTGAAGGGCTGGAGAGCAAACTGACATCACAGCAACGACGAGCAATAGCACTGAATCACTGCCTCCTGTTGTACCACACAGGTCAGCTAGACCAGTGTGTCAAGGCTGTGACCATATTAGAAAAGAATTTTAAAAATTCTGCTGATGAAGCAGTGTTGCTTCGAGCTGCGACGATGCACTGCAAGGACAAGCAACTTGAGGAGGTCGTGCGACTGCTCAAGGCAAGTCACCCTTTAGCATTTAGCATTGTGGTTCTGACCTAAAGGGGCTGTGTGACACACATTGAACATGTAGATTTCATTTTGTGTTAGTATGTCTTATGGTAGTGTCTCAACTGCTATGAATTGCTGGTGTCAGAGTATTAAGTATTTTAATCTGCTCTAGACTGTGATATTCTTGCTGACTGCAGTGGCATGTGGCAGTGACTTCTGATAGTGGATGTGATATGCTGCTTACTGGGATTGGTTGGATGTGCACTTGGTGAACTTTTTTCTGATGCTAGACACTACTATAGTGAACCTTTACAGCCTTTTAGTCTAAAAAGAAAGCATAAAATTAAAATATCCTGTTTGAAATTGTGGTACAGGGGCAGTGATGGGAGCACTGCTGACCACTTCAACTCAAAGCAGATTTCACTTTCTTTGGATGCATCCCATCTTTTTGCCCCATTCACCCAGACTTACTTCTTTTCTCTCTTTCTCGCCTGTTTTCTTACTAACTGAAAGCAACAAAGCCTATTCCTGTTTCCTGGCAGCTGTCTGCACTTTGTTCCTTCTGTGTAGGCTGAAATCGGCACGTCCTTCTCAGCTATTGCATAACCTACTCAGTGCATTATAGTAGTGTTGGTATGCACTTCCGAAATGATGCTGTAAAGAAATCTGGGGGCTTGGAATGGCATCAAGGCCACCTTGATATGTAAGTTTCCATTACAGGGCTGGTATAATGTCGTGATTCCTTTCGCTCTCTTCTATTTTTTTCTTCTCATCCACTGCTTACAACCAGCTGATCCTGGTGATGACGTAGGCAGAGCGCTGTTCAGACCATTGATGATGCATAGAAAGAAAAAGAATCTGAACCGAATTGTTACATTATTCCGGTTCGAGTTATGAAAGTACTACTTGAGCTGAGGATTTTTAAGAAGCGATAAACTGCAGCTGGGTGAAACCAAGGACATATTATTTGCCGTGATGTGGCACTTTTTGGAGTATTTTTTATATTATACTTCATTAGTTAATTACCTAAGATGAATTATAAAAAAAGAATGACAACCATTCTACTCTGTGAAGATGGAATGGCAGCGAAAGCCGACGACAGTCAAAGCTTTCAAATGAAAAGCAAAGTGCTTTCGCTGCTATTCCGTCTTCACAGAGTGGAATGGTTGTCTTTTTTTGTGTTGTGAGTCTGGCGTCGTTGCTCGGTCGAAGGTGCCCGGGCTTGCGATTGTCGTTTTCGTTCAGCATCATGGGGACGTTCTTCATGGGTGGTCATTTTGTGCCGGCGCAGTTTACATTCTCGTTGCTGTTCCCTCCGGCGCTCCTCGTACGCACGTTGTTCTTCAGGTGTACGAACTATACGTGTCTGCCCCATCGATAACACAGCTGTTGTTAGCGCCGATACCTCTCCTGTTTATATACTGCGATAACCTTGATGTCATGCTATTGTTCACGGCGAGCGTTCTAACCTGTTCCGCATTTTCACGTCTGCACCGCTGCACTGCACATGTACAGGTTTGTTAGAAAATCGCTAAGTCTGTTTCTATTGCCGGACGCCGAAAAAACTATGGAAAGTTAGTCATATACAGCTTTCGCTGTAAAATGTCTTGTAGAGTGAAATCCCAATAATTCGAATTGACTGATAATTCGAACTCTTGTGTTGGTCCCGGCTATTTCCTATGTATTTAAATGCAGCTGAACCTCAATATAATGAAGTAGGCGAAATCGGCATTTTGCTTCATTATATCGAAATTTCGGTGTATTGAAATTCGACCTTTTATGCAAATAAGTACAGTCGCCGATCGATTTTTCTTACACAGGAAGGGGGCTGCAAAATTTTCTGAATTGTACAATCAAAAAAAGGAAATCTGAGAAAACAATTCATTTTCATGAATTTGGGAGTCGGTGACAAATGATGTGGTTTCATCATCATGTCAACGATATGTTCACTTCGGTGGTACAAATTAAGTGAAGCCAGCCACGCTTTCATGTGCACTCCGTCCCCGCAGCTGAGAAGACGCTATCATGAAAAGCACCGGCAGGGCAGCGGGGAGCGAATGTTTCGTCCGCCTCTCGCTCCAATGGGTCGGGTCGCCGAAACTTGAGATTATGCAACCTCCACTACTAAGCGTGGTGAAATAGCTTACATGAGGCCACGCCGTCTGGGCACGGCCACTTTACACACGCGGCAGACTACCTCTAAATCAGGGTGTGCGGATGCGTATGCACTCAGCTGTGCTTACAGCCATACGTGGTCACGCCGAGACAGACACACGCTAACTTACCCTACCCCCCGCCCCTCGCGCTCGCTTGATCACGCTACCACGAGCCAGCTCCCCTCCCCCTCTTTCCCTTTGCTCGCGCAGGAAGGTGGCACTCGAGAAGCCACTATATTTCTTGTCTCACCCTTGAACACTTTCACTCGCACCTAAAGCACAAATGCATGGTGTGTGATAGGATCTTATCGCACTCGGACTTTATACAGAACATGACATAGCTCCATTTCGGCGGTTGCTCTTGTTGCTCCCTCCGCAGGCGATTTGAGAGGTGTGATTTGCGAGGTGCAATTTGCAAGGTGCGTTTGCAAGCAGCCCCATGTAATTAAACTATTTGGCCATCTGCTGCCACAGAAATTTCCGTTTATTCTCTCGGCATTCCCTTGCGGCGGAAGCGAAGTTTCATTATATTGAAATCGCATACAAACACACTTTGTTAAATTGAGGTTCTAAATACATGGTGTTCTATGGGCAAGAGGTTATGAAGAGTTAAATACTTCATTATATTGAGGTATAACTGTAGTGAAAAACTCCAGCGAATTCGAACTAAAACAGCTTGCAACAATTATTTTTTAAAAATATTCTGGCTCCCATGGCCCTCATTTAGGAAAAAGCCGAGCCAAACGCGAAGGCTCACTGCATAGCTACCATAAAGATGACAAAGAAGAATGTGTGGGAAACTGAGACAGAGCCAGAGCAAGCACAGTGGTGCGTGCTCTCCTTTTCCCTCCGTTTCCATCCGGCTTGAAAGAAGCAGGAAGGAGCCGCTAGCGTGCACTTCATCACGCTCACTTGCCCCTGCCCCTCTTTTTTTCTCTCTCTCTCCTAGAGTGCACTTGATCACACTACCATGTGGTTGATCACGCCACCTCCAAGATTGGGCTCACGGGAGGATGGTGCGCATCAAGTCACCATCCTCAGCTCACCCTCGCATGTTTTTCCTTGCACGTTTTCCCTCACAACCATAGCTAATGGCGTGCTAGGTGGAATTTTATCATACATGCACTTTATACGGAATCTAGAATTTTTCTATGCACGTCCAGTGATTGTTTTGGCTTTACCAGACTATTGATCAAGTGCTATGTTTAAAGGGACTAGTTGAAACTCCGTTTTATTTGAATAAATTTCCCTTGGGGGGGGGGGGAGTTTGAACTAATGAGATTCAACTGTATTCACTTTAGAGCCAAACGCATTTCGTTACGTTGTAGAGGGAACTTCAGGACCAACCAATCCAGTTTTTTGTCACCACATACCTCCTGTGTGGTGCTTTTTTTCAGCATTTAAAGAAAGCCTGCGGAGTAGGAAAAAAAGACATGTGATTGTGCTCATGCACTGTCAAATCACAGCGCCCTCATTCATATTTTGAGCGAACGGGCACAGCTGTTGAAGGTGCTGATGCACTGTCAAGCTGATAGCTTGACAGTGGCGGCTGCTCACTTCGCCGCAGTCCGTTTGCATGTTTCGTTCACTCGAATTTTGGTCATACGCTAGAAGTTGTGAAACGCCGTCCACGTAGCGCCTACTGCAAGAATATATAAAAAGGTTTCTGTAGTGGCTGATAGAGAAACAAAGGAAATGTTGGGAAGCCATTGTGCATCGAGGCAGGCTACCTTTCCTGCAAATGGCTCTCTCCCCATTAGCTCAGTCAGCACTCGTGAGTGATAACTCTCTTGCCTAATACCACATCGGAGCTGAGGACCCACCTTGTTCTCACTGCTTTTCTCACTGCTGCTGGCTATTTGTGCACTACAGGCAATGTGTCTGATGTGGAAGTGCCATTGCGCTTCAAGTAATCCTGCTGGATGCTGGCGACTTCTACGAGGAGAAGAGAGTTCATGCTTTTGTTTGAATTTCGAACTGTTTTCATGGTGTGCGTCAGTGGAATACTTCGCCAACATGATCGTCACTGTGTCATCTGTGTACTGCAGTTGCCTTGTTTACAATGCCGATTTTCTGAAGGGCCCTTTCGCGACACATAATTTGGAAAATGCTCTGTAATTCGATTTTACAATTCTGCAATTCATATCTATCTTCTGTTTGCTTTCTTTTTTTAACATGTAACTTTGTGATATAGTGTCCTGTATTTTGGTTTAGTGTAGCCAAGGGTGATTCAATATGTGGAGAAACATGTCGTCATAAAAATGTCTGCCTTTTTCTTTAGGAATATGCTGAACGCCACCCAAGCCGGTCACTGTCAATATCGCTTACTTTGGCTCAGCTACTGTTGTCCCAAGGGCACCTCAGCGACTGCTGTGACATCCTGAAGTCACTTGGCACCACAACCTACAAACTTGGAATTGTGCGTAGATGCTGTGCTTGGCTCACTTGTAGCACTTGCTGTTACATGTCAGTGCATGTGCATTTTTTGTTATCTGTGGAGAGTGTTCGTTTACCTTAAAGAAAATGTATGCTTCTTTGCCAGACAATGTATTATCAAACCCTGTGAGTTGTTTAAAGGGATACTAAAAAAAAAGAATTAGAGCTGTGTTAGTACATCAGTACCCCTCTACAATACCTAAAGAAACGACTCTTGCCATAACAAAAGGCTTGTGAAGTCGTAAAAGATGACAGTTAAAAAAAAGAAAGAAAAAAACAAAAAGGCGTAAAACAGGTGGCAACGCTGCCTTAAAGTTCCAGCATCAGCTTGCCACGTCATGGATTTGGATGCTGTCTGCTCGTGCCTACTTAATTTTTTATTAGTGAAAATGGACTATGGTACATTGTACAGCGGATTCTCTTTAAACAAAACCTCAAGGGACCGGGCAGATTGCGTCCGTTTATCAGGAGTTCCATTTTCTGAGAGACAAAGCTGAATACAGTTGCATGAATACAAAGCCAACCAACCATGAGGATGGCGTTCCGCCTAAGAGACAGTTCCGTTTAAGCGATTTCCATTTATCGAGATTCCACTGTATTCTAAAGGCACTAAAGACTGAACTTAGCTAGTTTCAAGAGCCTTTACTGATCCATAACATTCCAAATACGAAAAAAAAATAATACATGTACTTCGAAATTCGGGGCACCACACTGATGCACCAGCACTGTGGTTTCCACATGAAATTCTGACGTAATTATTATTAGTAATTTTATATCATAATATTATAGTCCTTTCTTGTGACCTATTATCATAAAAAATGAAAATCGAGTTTTGAAAGAACACTTTGTCAGTCTAAGCTGGTTTGGTGCTTCTGTATAATGTCCCTTTAATTTTAATGTGTAAACATTCCTTGGTGAGTACCCCGGCAAAATCTGTCTGTCCTGTGATGTCTTATATCTGCAAAATAAATGCATAGTAAGGCAAGTTAACAGATTTAATCATTACAATAGTGTAATAGATGATTGGCAGTGTTAGAAAAAGCAACAAAAACTGGTTACGTCGCCATCGCCGCATCAAGGTCGTAACAAAAAATGGAAATAAAGAAGTTAATACATGTAATTGTTATAATAGTGTAATAGTACATGATTGGTAGTGTTATGAAAAAAAATAATACTGGTGCTGTCATCATCATGTCAAGGTCGTAACAAAAAAAATAATAAACTGGTGTTACAAAAGAAAAACCGGCTGTGACGGTGTTTTGGCTCAGTTGCACGATATATCTTCAAAATAAATGCATAATTGGTCAAGTTAACACATGTAATTGTTATAATAGTGTAATAGTAGATGATTGGTAGCGATGGGTAGACATGCACAAGCTAGCTAAATAAGTAAGCAAAAGCGAAATAGCAGCCGAGCCGAAGAATGCTTGGGCATTAGTAGACAATTCTCAGAATTTTCATAGCATTCTTTACGTAACATTGCAGTGCTAAGGTAGTCAAACCCCATCGTAACAGAAGTTACGACAAACTAGTGAATATACCTACCTAAGTACTAAATGTAGTTCCCTTTGAAATTCTCATTGAAGCAGATGTATTTTTATACTGTTTTAGTGAAGTAAACATTTACTAGAAATGGATATATTGAACCATTTTATTTCAGAAGGAAGGCTTACTGATTATTCCGTGCCAGTTAGACTGCAATTTGGCAGCATGTCATGTTGCTAGTGACATGTCTGATGTGGCAGTTTGCAGCTCTGAGTTTTTGGCCACCTGGCAAAGTGCCAAACTGGCTGTGCTTTTGTGTCCGCGGCCATGGCCTCTACATCAAGTGGATGCCACACAGTGGCTACAGTAGACTTTCATTAATTCGACTCCAGTGAATTAGATATTTCTATTAACCCCTTTCGTTCCTTGGATGAGCCTAGTTTTGCCTTGGTGCTTAGTCGTGCTTTTAGCAGATGGCAACACACAATCCATGAGACAGCACAAGCAGAAGCAAATTTATTCTTTCTGAGGAAGTAAAACATGTTGGCAACTGGGGTCTTTAAAAATAATTTGGCCATTTTTGGTCAGAATTCTGGATAATAGCACAACATGGAAGGTGTTGATTGAATCCTGACTGAAAGTCCCGGGTGGCTTCCAAGCAATTCTGTGGGCGAGAACTTTTGCTTATTTCAATGCTGAAATTAGCACTCACTGGATAATTCAAACTTGATTGGCCAGCATGCATGTGCCTGGCTCTAGTGGCGGCCCCAATGGCTTCAGCATCTGTCTTGTGGGTGCCAAGGGACAGTGAATGTGTTCAAGGAGTTCTCATTCGCTGAAAAAGTCGTTTTTCAGCTTGCCTTTGGCAGATTTCGAAGCCACACCATCAGCTCACAATACCAATGTTTAGTATTATTTACCCTATTCCCACTTGCATGTTTTTCTGGAAAATACATCTGAAAATTTCCTGTGCATTACAGTTGAATACGACGCTGAAAACTCAAAAACGAAAGCTGAGTCATGTCATGCTTGTCCAGGGAGCGAATCAGCAGTTAGGCCCATTAGGTGAATCCAGCTTTAACAGCAACAAAATCTATCATTTTATGCTGTTATCTAGTGATGATTATGTACAAAATCTGAGGCTTGCAGTATGCTGCAGTACTCTTCAGTACTGACGAGCCGAATGATTGCTGAGGATGTAAGAGCAGGACGTGAAGTTGTGAATCCTTTAAACAGCAGTTCACTGCACGCACATTTGGGGTTTAGATGGTGCAGCATGCACCAGAAGGCATGCACTCCACTGTTCAGTATTTATTCCGGTGTAATAGTACATGACTCTCAACCAAGGTGTGGTGTGTTTTGAGTGCCAAGTGCAGGAGTTGGATGCGATGGTACTTAGTTGAGACGAGATAGCACCAGTAGAATGCAGTAGTGGCAGGAGTAGAGTACAGTGGTTGAGTGGCTATTGACTTAGCAGTGCTTGGCATGTTATCAGGTAGCCAGCAGCTCATGGAAGTTTTCAACTGTCAAATCAAGCAAGTTACCAAAAGTGTGGCACACTGCTAGATTGCAGCCCATTAAATGCAAAATAATAAAAAAAATGCAATTTGAACTAAGCAAGAAAGGCTTGTTATATCCCCCTTTGTAATACCAATTGACCGTGAGGTTAAGATAAATAGCAACTTATTCAAAAATTTTGCTTAATTCAAACAAGTCATGGGTTTCAGTTGTACTATATCCAAGGGAGTTAGTATTACATTTTTTTATCCAGTAATTACCTATAATTATCGATTTTAATGTAACAAGGCTCAACTGTAACTGTTTCAGCATACTCATGAATTTTGCTCAGCTGTCATAGGTCAGATTTTTGGGCTAGCTTTGATAACAACTAGCTGTAAAAAAAAGAAAGAAAATCTAGCTCATGAATGTTTTTCTTTTTATAGATTTCAGCCTTGGTGACACTTTATAAAAACCTTGAAGACAAGGAAGCCACTGCAGCAGTGTTTGCTGATGCCATATCCTGGTATAAAAAGAACAAGGTGAGTTGTGTTATTTGTGGCTTAATTTTTCCTAATTTTTGGAAGGCATTTAACCATTTCAGTGTCACTGACGTGCTGGTATGTTTTCACGTTTTTATCCTGCCATGTCACTGACATATCATACATTCTACAGTCGGACGTGTGCAGTAACATGAAGTTGGTGAACTCTGCGGTAGTTCCACCATTTGTTGTATACTTCTAGAAGCATATTTTCTCATCTCTCTGGGTTTCTGTTAATGCGCTGCAGAATGCACTCCTTCTTGGGTGTCTGGCAGCTCATGAATTTTCATCATTAATGCAGGAATGTTTTGTTCAAATGTTTGTGCTGTAGCACAGGGCCCCCACTCTTGCATCTCTTCTTTATCTGTTCTGCGTTTATAGAAGGTAACTATTTTTTCGACCCTGACACAACGGCACTATTGTGGAAACATGTGCATCAGAACGGAACTAGGTAGGAGAAACAAAACGAAGACAAGAATGGGAGGACCATAGTAAGAGCGTGCATTTGCCATTACGTGTAAGCATCATGTGTGTATTTGCGTAACCGAAAATGAGTCGTTGTGTTCATTTTATAATATCTGAGAAAGGAAGCTTGATTCTGGGGTGTGCATCACCTCTAAAAAATCCAACACTGAAGAGGTTAAAGCAACTTGGCTATTTATGCACCAACTCTGATTGAAATTGTGACACCCATGTATGTCAGAAAAGAAATTGGCTTTGAAATGTGCAACAATATTAAAAAAAAAATAAACTCTCTCCTGTGCACTTGGGTTTCATGCTTGTCATTGTGCCCATTTACTCTTATTTCCTAGGCAGCCAAATTCAGGTGCCTTCCATTAAGGTGTTTCTTATAGCCCATATGTAGCTTTGTGAAATCCTCAGTAATCTCAAAATCTGGTCTGAACTAAGTGACAACCTGGCCACTGTGATTGCATGACTTGCAGCCTTAATTGCATACAGCATTGTGTGAGGGTTGATCCAAAAATAAGGTTCCCATCAATTTTAGAAATAGACAACATTGTTTATTCTCATAGAAATTTACATCATTGGAAAGATGAAACTTTGCTCTATTTTTCTTCATAATCGCCATCTTTTTCTACGCATTTTTGTAGACTGTGCTCCAATTTCTGTATCCCAATGTCGTAGAACTCCGCTGCCAATCCGTTGAGGAAGCGTTTCACTTCTTCTTTGACTTCATTGTCGCTCCGGAAGCGTTGGCCACTCAAATGTTCCTTTAACTTGGGGAACAAGTTATACAGTGAAAGCTCATTAATTTGAACTTCAATGATTCGATTTTATAGATAATTCAAACTGTATGATTTGGTCCGGCCAAGCTCCAGAAGTCTATGTATAAAAAAGCCAGTGAATTTGAACGCGAGAAGGTTCCGTCATGGATAAATCGAACTACGCACCACCGTGCCGGCGTCTTGGTGCCTGGCACACGGCTAGAGAAACGCGCCTACTGCCTAGACACAAGGCTGCGTTGCCTCCGGAACAAAGAGAACGGCGAGAACGGCGAGAGAAGGCGAAATCTGGAAAAATCCAACCGGCGCGGGGTCGGCCAGAAGGCAGTGGCGGCTGCCTCCTCTCCGTTCTACGTGACCTCCAAGACTTCTTGCCCGCCGCGAATCTCGGAGGCTTTGCAAATATTGTGTAGCTGCTAATGTTGCGCGGCAGATGGTGCGGCAAGCACCAAAACACAGCTAATCAAGTGCGTCACAGCTGCACTTGCAATCAAGAACCGACGAATCGGGGCCTTTGCCACCTTCACATGTTCAGCGTCTTTGTCTCAGCAGTCTTCATTGGTTGTGCACGTCTGTTTTCAGCTTAGGAGGTACCGGTCGTTGCGATTCTTTGTGATGGTGTTAAAGGGACACTAACGAGAAAATGATTTGTTCTGCATCAGTAAATTACTTTTCTATGACACTAACAACACCACTCTTACCCCAATAAGACGCTTCGTAAGCCAGAACAAGCGCAAGAACGAAAGACAGGTGGCGACGCCTCCTTGAAGTTCCCACACCTGGTCGCTATGATGTCGTGGATATTGATGGCATCTTCTAGGGCCTACTTACCTATGTAGCGGTACAGACTGACTACATTGTGTTCTAAAGGAACCAAATATTAAACATAGCAAGTTTCAGGAACCTTTACTCAGCCAATGCGGTCCAAATCTGAAAACATACTTTGGAATCCCTAACATCACACTGACGTACCAGCGTCGGGGCTTCGGTGCGAAATTCAAATCCTGATACTTTGACCTTAATTTTCTCATCTAATAATCAAACTATTCTTTTGAAATGACTGCCTGCAGGTTTCTCAAACGATGCTTTATTAGGCTAAACTTACTTATTGTTTCGCTTTAGTGTCCCTTTAAGCCTCGGCTAATGTCCGTTTCGGTGGACATCGGTGGTGTGGCACAGTCGGACCCAAATCTGTGACTTGAAGATGGCGTGCGGCACACACCATCACTGCGCCAAAACACTGCAAGAGAAGAGTGATATCCTGCGGGAAGTGGACCCCGGACTCTTGTCTAAGCAAGAAATTGAGAAGAAGCATGCAATACCGAAAAGCACGCTATCTACTTACATAAAGAATAAGAGAGCTATTGAAGATGCCTTGGCAGCAGAAGTTGCCAACGAAAGGAAGAGGTTGTGGCCCGCAAAGTCGAGAAAGCGCTACTGCTTTGGATAAAGGACATGCACGCTCGGGATATTCCACTGAGCGGCCCTGTGATACTGGCGAAGGCAGCGAACTTTGCCCTGCAGCTGGGTTACAACGACTTTGCTGCTTCAGGTGGGTGGCTGCACCGTTTCCGCGAGTGTTACGACCTTGTATTCCGTGCTGTGTTGGGAGAAGCAAAGGCCGTAAACGTTGAAATGTGTGAAGCTTGGCGCTCCGAGGTGTTGCAAGGCCACATGGAGAAGTATTCTCCGCAGGACATATTTAATGCGGACGAAACTGCTTTATTTTTCAAATTTCTGCCTGTCAAAACAATCGCATATAAAGGCGACAAGTGCACTGGAGGGAAAAGAAGCAAGGAGAGAATAACTGTGTTGGTTTCAGCGAACATGGCAGGAACTGAAAAGCTGCCGCTTTTAGTGATCAGCAATTCGAAAAGTCCACAACAGTCTACTGTTGTTCTCCTTCACTTTCGTTAGTTCGAATTTTCATTCATTCGAACTGAAGTGGCTTCCCCTTGCAGTTCGAATTAACGAGCTTTTACTGTAATCACTAGGCGCAAGGTCTGGACTGTATAGTGGGTGGGGCATGACAGTCCACCCAAAGTTTGTCAAAAGTTCCTGGGTTTGACGAGAGACGCGGGGTCGGGCGTTGTCTTGAAGCAGCGTTATGCCGGCTGCCAGTCGTCCTCGCCGGCGGTTCTGGGTAGCTCGCCTGAGTTTTCTTAGTGTTGCACAATAACTGCCTGAATTGATTGTTGTCCCACGTTGCATGAAATCGGTCAACAGTATCCCTTTATGATCCCAAAAAACACAGGCCATGACTTTGCCAGCAGAAGGAGTTTGTTTGAACTTTTTTGTGACTGGTGAGACTCTGGGTGACGCCACTGTTTGGATTTTTGTTTCGTTTCGGGAGTTAAATGAAACATCTACGTTTTGTCTCCCGTAACAATGGAGTCCAATTTTTCCTTATCTTTTTGACACTTGTGAAGAAACTGGCGAGCACAGTCAGGGCGTTTTTCCTTGTGGTCTGATGTCAATAGCCGCGGTACTCATCGAGCGCAACACTTGTGATACGCCAATTATTCAGTCAAAGCTCTTTCCACTGTACCGTAAGAACTCCCAGGAATCTGAGCAACAAATTCACTTACAGTGATCCTCCTGTTTTGAAGCACTTCGCGTTGGACCATCTTTATAACCGCCTCTGAAACTGACGGTCTTCCACTCTGTTCTTCATCGTGGACTTCTTTCGGACTGGCACTAAACTCCCTGCGCCACTTTCGGACGTGTTGAACGGACATACATTTGTTGCCATACACCTCTGTCAACTGACAATGAATATCCACGGGTATAGTTCCTTTGGCGTGCAAAAAGTGAGGTACGGAACGAATCTCACACTTGGCGTGATCAACAATGAGAACCTCCATATCGGACAGCTGCTGTGCTGAGTCAAGAATGGTCAGCGCAGCGAAGCGTGGCTGGGGGGAATCAGCCGTGTGCCAAAGTGTTGCCAGACTTGCTTCGCACCTTCCCATGTAGCTGGAGCTCTTTGGGAACCTTATTTCTGGATCAACCCTCGTAGCTCAGTGAGAAGCCTCTGCATTACCATGTATGCTGAGCTGGCATCTGAGTGCTCAGTGCCTCTTACAGCCTCGATCTGCTGAGCTGAACCTGCTGACACGGGAGAGTGCCAAGTTCTACTTGGCCAATGGGCAAGTCCAGGAGGCAGCTAGCGTGCTGGAAGAATTGCGCAAGGTGGAGCCCCAGGATCCTAAGGTGCTGGCGCAGCTCATTTCAGCTTACTCAGTGTTCGACCCCAAGAAAGCCAAAATGTATCCTTTTTCATATGGTTCTGGTGCTTCTTCTGCGCAGTGTTTGGTGGTGTGCCGCTGAAATAAGTTTCATTTGTGCACTGTTTTGACATGCAAGCCATGTGACATGCAACAAAAATTTTCAACAATGCAATGTGGAAACCTCAAGATTATTTTTGGTACTAAAGGAAATGTAAAGTATGTTGGGGAGTGTGCAACAATATTAGAATATGACGGGGATGATGAGTGGGGTAATAATGGTGGGTCAGTTTTATCATCCGTGGATTCGACAGTGGTGGCTTGATCTTGCAGTGGTGCGGCTGAAGAGGTGGGCTGGGGACATTCTCAAAGTCACCGAGGAATGGTCTGGACAAGTGTATGCCTGTGGTTATGTTTTAGAAGGATATGTGTACTGTATATACTCGTGTATAAGCCACACCTTTTTTCATCAAATTTTCTCAGGTGTAGGTTATACACGAATCAGGCCTATAGCTACACATTAACTCACTGTAGTGACTCTGTGACTACTGTGTCAGATAATTAAGAAACTGGTGACAGGTATCAACATTTTATTTGACAATCTATTGCCGCTTTCAAGCTCGCATTCCAGCTCGGCTTGCTCCTTATAGAATTTGTCGAAGGGTCAAATACATGAATAATAACTGCATTGCCATTGCCAAAGATGCTGAAAATGAATTCTTGAATGCTATGCACAGTCAAGACATGTAAAATACGTATTTTTTCATAAAAGAATATATTTCTCTGTCCCAAGAAATTATGTCAGAAATAACTGATCTCAACACTTCCAACTTTTTTTGTCTATTTAATAAGAAAATATCACACGAACTTTAGAACTATATCAGTTCGAAACCAGCAAAGCAGTGCATGAAGCTGATATGAAAAACGTGAAGGCCATGAAATGAACAAGTTGAGGGCAAATATTTTAATTAACTTTGCAATTCAAGAATGTTGTTTACATTTTTGTACATAGGCAACGGCCAGGAAAATATCTCAATGATGCTGTCCTTCGTTCCAGTGTATTGCGCAGATCTCAATGACGCTGTCCTTCGTTCCAGTGTATTGCGCAGGAGCAGCTGTCACCGGTCATGTATTGTAATTGCACCAAAATTATAGTCGCAACCGAGAGCACATATAAAAAGCAGGAGTTCTGCAAAATATACATTAGAAATGCGAAGATACAGCTTGATAAAGGGCAAAAAAGTGTCACTGGAAACAAAGTTCACTGCATGTATACACAAAACCTTGCAACAAGATATTTAAATATACGTATAAGTCTCCAATAAATCTACGTATCTGAGCAAAAGTCACTGTATATAATGCGTCAACTAAGGCAAATAAACATGTTCAAATAAACACAATCACAACAAAATAAACACAATCAAATGCGTACTTTGGGCACGTAGTGTGGCTACCGAAGGAATATGGAAGAAAACATGAGACGCTTGGTCCACAGAGAACCATACGCATACTGCTCAGTATCCTACACCAGTGAGACGAGACTTTCCGGAGAGATTGTAATAACTTTGAATTGAAGGTGATGCCCTCAGGCGAATGCATTGCAATCCGTCGAGTCTCTACAGTGATGGCGGCCAGTGACCATTGTTTGTTTTTCTCATCTGCTAGCCAGAAAGCATCCAAAACTCTGCCAGGCCAAAATCCACTCAGCCAGAGAAAAATGAATGCACACCGAAGTGTGCCGCGTGGTGGTCAGGGCAATACGAGAAAAATGCATGCGCTTTGGCTGGATCTGGTAGCCCGCGGGTAGCGAGAACAAGAAAATTGAAGAGGCTGAATGTGTCCTCGCGAATAAAAGTCAGAGTAGAAAAAATAAGAATGTAGCTACCTTTGCTGGCTTTAGTGTCTTGACATTGATGCTTTGGTGCAGGTGAAAAAGTTGATATTCTTTTCTACGACATGACGGCACAAATGAACCACCACAGTGCTTCGTCTCATCCGACCTCGCTGCATGCTTTGCCAACTTGTCTGATAGTGTGTCGATTTAACTTGTCTCTGTTGTATGGTCCGATGTACAACTTTGGAAAAGTCAGTGCACCTTTGGTGTCAAATGTTTATCAGAACATTAAACCAACAAAGTTCTGGAATTGAAAATCAAAAGCACGACCTTGAAAATGTAGATGCACCTTTCGCATCAAAAGTTTGAGAACTTTATGCCCATAAAGTTTTGGAATTGAATTCCATGCGCTCCGTAGATTCCGCGGCCTCCGCGAGATGCTGCGACAAGCCCGCTCGCCATCAAAACACCTCTGAAATTTTGTGCTCGAATGGGGCTCCTTGCTTTATGTGACTCCACGTGCATGGGCGTTGCCATGAAATCGAGCCCGAGTTCGCAGTGTGCTTTGGTCATCAGTGCACGACAGCACAACAAAATTTCCAGGGGGAGGTGGTGGGAACTGAAGCCCCATAAGACCCTCCCCCCCCTGGCTACGCCCCTGGTGCTTCCTTAAAGGGCCTTTCACCAGGTCTCATTGAAAATTTTGCTTATACACTGGAAGCTGTAAACAGCTGTCCAGGGAGCACTCTGCTGCAAGTATCTTTCAAATTTTTTAATTGATAGTGGAGATATCAGAAATTGAAATGATAAAATGATATGGTGCTGTGCAGAGGTGAGCTGCGTTCCCCACAGCATGCACTTTCCCACTGCCTTGCATAGCCTCTGCAAGTGAGGTTCCTTCTGTGCGTTCTTCCACATGGGAGATTAAAGGCTGTACCACGTTTACGTCACAGGCCCCACCTCTTTTTCTTTTCTTCTTTTTTTTTTCCTGCACATCACAGCAGCTGCACGCTGCAGTGCCACAGCCCATCCAGTGCTCTATGGTTATTTGTCGGCACCTGCCTGAGCACTGGTAAGCTGATGCCACTAGAGGCGACTGTAGCTGCTTGCGTGAAAAAGTGCGGGAACAAGCAGATGATGTAGAAGTATGTTACTCTTTGCTGCGGTGCAGAGGAAAGTGAAGGCTCTAGACATTCAGTTTCTAAATTTTATTAGTTCTCTACACCTTAAGTTATGCAATAGAACAACACGTTAAACACAACATTACTGCTGCATTGAATGATTTGCCGGAGTTGCATGTCATGATGAATGGCATTTCAAATAGCATGTCTGACACAGAGGCGTTTATGTGTGTGATTTTCATTTTCTGGCAAGAGGTAGGGCTCCCTCGAGACAAAGGGCATGAAGGCTTTTGTTTGAAATTTCACCTCTTTTCACGCTATGCAGCAGTTTGTTATTTTACAAACATGATTGTTGTTGTGTAATCTACGCACTGCACTTGTCTGTTTACAGTGCCCAAGCTTGGTCAGGGGGCCCTGTACCCACTTTCTTTACTTTTACATGTGCCATCTGCTGGTCGAAATGGTGAGCTGTAGCTTCCTGTTCACTGCAGGGAGCTATGCCTGTCACTGTTTTCCTTAAGGTACTGTATTCAGGGTGAGTGCAGACCTTCCGCCTGCTGAAGAGATCACTCGTCAAGTGGATGTTGATGCACTTGAAACAATGTCGTGGACAATGGGTGCCCGCTACGTCAAGAAAGTAGTCAAGTCTGAAGCTTCTCCCATCACCCGTGGTCAGGACATCATCAAGAAGAAGAAAAAGAAGAAGAAAGGTGAGTGTGCAGACTATTTAGCTCTCTTACTTGAAGCTTGTAGTTTGTGTACTCTAAATGTAGTCTTTCAGGACTGCTTGGGTTTTAATTTGTTATGAACACAGTTGAACATAGAGTGGGCTTACTTAGCCTTAGGCTAAGATGAATTTTGCATTTTGGACGCATTGATAAAACTAATGCAAGCCAATGACATATCCTACAGCTATTGCCAAACCTTGCCAGGACATAAAAATGCACAGCTCGCCGCTGTCAAAATGCATGTAAAATGCATGGCAGTAATTCAAATCTGCGTCAGCCAATACGAGTGTGTCCACATGGCAGCAGTAATGAATCGCATCACTAGATTTTTTTTTAATTTTTGTTTGCTTTTCTTTTTTTTGCTTTTATTTCTGCACAGCAAAATACAGCACTGTGGCTACCTTAAGCTGAGATCTCTTTTTCACAATGGTTCCAAAATGGCGCCGTTGCATCAACGGAAAGTTGCACTACTCACATGCTCCACAGTGTGATGGCACCTCCCAACTACGCGACTTTTGTTGACACCGCAATTGAAAATGCCATTTTCTCAACTTCTACATCACTTTTTGTTCTAATATTTCCCGATGTGATAAAGGAACACCCGATAATGCGGGGAAAAAACAACAACATGTATAGCATATCTGATTAAATCAAGCAGGCTAGTTGAATATTTGTCACCGCCGTGTTTCAAAGGGGTTGCCGTTAAATCATCATCACATCACTAAGCGCACACTGCACGCAATTCTCTTCTCCACCTCCAGGCGCCTTCCTCTTTTGGTGCTCGCTTCCCTCGGGGCTTCAAATATACCTTCGCCGATTTCACTGGTAGGCCAGGTACGCTTGCATGCAAAAAAGTAATCTGAAACTTTGATGAGTCAACCGAGTGGTAAACCCGGAGCAGTGACTGGCATTTACACCACCACCCACCGTGGGGAGAACCCCATGTTAGTCAAGACAGACAGTGAAGCCAGAGAACACCTAGAGAAAATTAATTTCTATGTCTTGATTGAGATGTAGAAATATTAAGATACAGTGGAACCAACTTGTAACAATGCCGGTTTTAAGAATATATTGTATATAACAAGCTATGGAGCTATGGAAAGAAGAATGATGGGTGTAACGTTAAGGGGGATAAGAGAGCAGATTGGGTGAGCGAATAAAGGCGAGTTAATGACATCTTAGTGGAAATCAAGAAAAATAAATGGTCATGGGCAGGGCATGTAATGAGGAGGGAATATAACCAATGGTCATTAAGTGTTATGGACTGGATTCCAAGAGAAGTGAAGCGTAGCAGGGGGCGGCAGAAAGTTAGGTGGGCGGATGCGATTAAGAAGTCTGCAGGGACAACATGGCCACAATTAGCACATGACCGGAGTAGTTGGAGAAGTATGGGAGAGGCCTTTTCCCTGCAGTGGGCGTAGCCAACCCGCCGTGGTTGCTCAGTGGCTATGGTGTTGGGCTGCTGAGCACGAGGTCGCGGGATCGAATCCCGGCCACGGCGGCCGCATTTCGATGGGGGCGAAATGCGAAAACACCCGTGTGCTTAGATTTAGGTGCACGTTAAAGAACCCCAGGTGGTCAAAATTTCCGGAGTCCTCCACTACGGCGTGCCTCATAATCAGAAAGTGGTTTTGGCACGTAAAACCCCAAATATTATTATTATGGGCGTAGCCAGGCTGGTGATGATGATGAGCCAATGCACCGTCAACTTTTGTATATGTTCCATGGTAAAATAAACCGCTTGCTACAATGCTCCCATGCCGCGTTATTGGTAAAGCAATTAAATATGGCTACTGGGTGTGCGCTCTGAAGGGAAAAAGAATGTAAAATTTTGAGGAAAAAAAAAGTGAGCCCCCTTTGTTACATCCTTCATTGTGCTGCGCGCCCTGCATGGCATGCCTTTGTTGCGTCCCTCTCTGGTCTCCCTACAAGCCCTCCGACATCTCGCGCCCTCCTCTAGTCTCTCTTCCACCCTCTCACCGACGTCCGAAGGGTGGAAAAACGCTACCTATGTCATGTCAAGGCTGCAGCACTGCTGCCGTGACATAGTGAGGTGGTGACGAAAGCGCACTGGAAGTTTAGCACCATGCTGGAGAAACTAAATGGATTTACGGTTTCAGTAACTTTGCTTCCGGAAGCATATTCATGCTATTTGCATTTCTTGGTGTGAACAAACTTTCTGTGAGGCTTTCGTCTACAAAATTATGCAAAGGGCAATGGAAGGGTGTGGACGACATTACCATTTTCGTTTTTAGCAGGTGCTCTTTCACGAGGGTAAATATTGCACATGTCACATGTATACACATGCGACGCAAAATTTTTATTGCTCATGTTTTTTGTTACTAACAGTGCTGCATTTTTTAAATGTTTCGAGCTTTCTTTTCTTGGATTTAGCAGTGGCATCCACAATTTTTTTCATTCATTCGGGAAGAAAAGTTTTTAGCAGTACATTTGTACTGCACCACAGCACATGTTTGTGAACCACTTGTATGCCTGTCACCACAGGTGTCAAAATCAGATGAATTGTCGCTGGTTAGCAGCTCTAAGGTGACATCCATCGCTACCTGACATTTAGTGGGCAGATTTAGAAAGTGCTCTTTCTAAGAGCTGAACGACAACTTATTTTTATTTACTTATTTATTTATTTATTTATTAATTATACCCTCAAGGTACAGTTGTACATTGCAGAGGGGAGGGGGCAAAGGTAGATACGGAGGCAAAATACACATACCTAATTATAGATACAAAATAAAAAAAAAGACTTTGAAATTGGAATGCATCATGTAACCGTGCAAACAACAAAGGACAAAGACAAAATGTTTGCGCGGTTACATGTTGCGCGGTTACATGATGCATTCCAATATCGACTACCAACTAGCCTGCCTATCCCTGTTAAATATGTAACTTTGAAAGAAAAGGTTCAAATCAAACACATCGAAGTCAATAATTAATATAAAAAAAAGTAGGAGAGAGAGAGAGAGAGAGAGAAGAGAAGGTAGAAAGAAGGGGAAAAAAATTGTACCAGTAGTGTTACATAAGTAGCTTATACATTGTAAACAACATAGCAATCATGGCTTGAAAAATTATAAGAACGGTAAACAGAAACACGGCAAGTGTAAAACAGATGCATGGTATAACTGAAAAATAAATAAAGAAAGAACAATACCTGGCTTAACATACAGAAAAGAAAACATACACCATATAATATACAAGGCATAACTTATGAATAAAGCGAAATCAGACATCCACTCGTTCGCAGCAAATGCTACAAAGGAAACCCATAAGTTCCTCGAAAGAAAAGCCTCATAGTTGAAGAAAAATTCGTCCTGGTCCGGGACTCGAACCCGGGACCATCGCCTTTCCGGGGCAGCCGCTCTACCATCTGAGCTAACCAGGCGGCTAGCAGATGGCAGGGCGAAGTCGAATTTGTCGACAACACGAAGCAAAGGCAAGAGTTTGACATAGTAGTTCTGCGGAAACCCGCAAGGTGGAGAGAAGTAATGAATAAAGGGAAATCAGACATCCACCCGTTCGCAGCAAATGCTACAAAGGAAACCCATACGGGTTCCTTGAAAGAAAAGCCTCATAGTTGAAGAAAAATTCGTCCTGGTTCGGTACTCGAACCGGGACCACCGCCTTTCCGGGGCAGCCGCTCTACCATCTGAGCTAACCAGGCGGCTAGCAGATGGCAGGGCATTTGTAGCATTTGTACCTTTGTAGCATTTGCTGCGAACAGGTGGATGTCTGATTTCCCTTTATTCATTACTTCTCTCCACCTTGCGGGTTTCCGCAGAACTACTACGTCAAACTCTTGCCTTTGCTTCATGTTGTCGACAAATTCGACTTCGCCCTACCATCTGCTAGCTGCCTGGTTAGCTCAGATGGTAGAGCGGCTGCCCCGGAAAGGCGGTGGTCCCGGGTTCGAGTCCTGGACCAGGATGAATTTTTCTTCAACTATGAGGCTTTTCTTTCGAGGAACCCGTATGGGTTTCCTTTGTAGCATTTGCTGCGAACGGGTGGATGTCTGATTTCCCTTTATTCATTACTTCTTGCCACCTTGCGGGTTTCGGCAGAACTACTACGTCAAGGCATAACTTAAAACAGAAATATGGCATAGGAACAGTTATTATGCAGTAAAATCTGTCAATCTTATAAAATGAGACTTTGAAGGGTTGTTTTAAAGTTATCGCTGTCAGATACGCTTGTAAGTGATGCAGGTAAGTTATTCCAGTCTTCGCTCATTAGTGTAAGAAATGAATATGAAAAGCAGACGGTGTTGTAGCGTGGAATGTTTACTTTTTGGCGGTGGTTAATGAGAGATGAAATGTGAGACAAAGCTATAGCATTGATAACGAACATTGTTGGGTGTACCAGCCCACCTTGGTCCAGCGCTCTGACGAGATCTTAGTGCCTTTCAGTAATGTGGACACTTGTTTCTTTGTTCACTGTCAGTGCCTCCCTGCATTGTTTGCATTTGAGCTCCTTTAAACTAGCGTAGACAGCGTATCCTGCCCCGTAGATCAAGACAGGTATGATGTATTTAATCTTCCAAAACACCTCCCCGAGTTACCAATAACTTGCAGGGTGTAGTTGCCGTGCTTGTTTGATGTAAGACGCATGCTTGCTTGATGTTGCGATCTAAAATGTCTCCTGAATGATGTTCTCGGCTGCGAAGTGATCCTCGCAAACCTATAAAAAATGTTACCTGCATGTAAGTAACAAATTTCTGCTTGATACACAATAATACTTCTGCTAGAGGCCATCTTACATACCAATTATATTTTCTGCAAACAGCATAATTATAAAAAGCGCTCGGGCCAACCATGATTAAAAAGGCATTGAAATTACTCACCCTGGAGTGCTGAGAAAGAGTGAAATCTTCTTGTAGTATATCTGTCCAATCATCTGCGCAAAAAAGTAGATGTGCTCTATAGAGCGTATCCACTTTTTGCACAGATTATATATCCTGAGGGCAGCTGAACATGCTCACTTTGCATCCAGGTCGTAGTTTCCCTGACAGTTAGGAACACAACACTTGTTAGGCGTGGCGATGTTAATGTTGCACGATTATTAAAATATGGGCACTTTTCAAATGATGTTGGGAGACAGGCAGTGACATGACTTTGGAGAGCACGAGGTATCACAGAAACTTGATCCAACTAGCGACTTGACTCAAATAAGGTGGGCAGCGACTGCAGGCATGTTTCATCACATACAGCATTCAATAAAAGCTACTGTGTGCAGTGTTTGATGAGCCATAACAATAGAGCCACAATTGTGATGGCATGCAAAAACATTGCTTGCGTGCCGGCACACCCGTGGACAAGTGTGATGGCCAGGGAGAGACTCATTCCATGGATCGCATCCAGTCGATGGCATAGGGTCGCATACTTCAGGCAGGGCTGCAGCCTTAACTTTTTCTAGATAGTATTGGGTGGAAGGGACACCGGAGAAGGGAGACTAAGGTGTGCCATGTGGGGTGACTCTGCAGCACAAAGGTGGGTGTGGCAAAGGGGTTGGCATTTTAGAGCGCAGCTCTTAATAGCCCATCCCTGTGGCAAGCATCAGTGGCGGCAGCTTAACCGAGTGAACGAGCGCTGCAAAGAGTGAAAGCGAACGCTGAGCCTAGCAGTAGATGAAAGAAAGGGCATAGCGAAGAGAGGAGAAAAGCGCAGGAGGTGGGGTGCAGCGGAACCATTGAGCGGAGGAGGAGCAAAGGGGAGATGGCCTGTGCATATGTTGAGTTACTGGTGGCCACAGCATCCGCAGCCGCTTGGGCAATCTCATCTGAACTTCCGAGGGACAGGGTGCTGTGAAGTGGGGAGGGCTACACTCGTCCTTGGCATCTGCTGCTGAGGTCGGTCTGTGGTACTGGCATTTGTGACGTCGATCACTGATCTTGCAAGGGGCAATGGCGAGCGGCTACGAGTAAGGCTCGATGTGACGCTCCTTTGCATGTTGTCGCCGCTGACACTGGTGGCACAACTTCCCTGCGACAAAGGGCTGCTCTCGTCATTGGTGGAACGAAAGCGTGACAAGAAAAGCGCAGTGCCGTGCAAGATGGGCTGTGCACTGGCGATGGTTGCGACATGGTGCCAGAATAGCATGTGTCGTATGTATGGAAACAAAGCGCTGCATGAGCGGAGGTCTGTCTGCGATGGCTGCTGTGAATTGCACCCATGTGTCAACCACGCGCTGCCTCTCGGGATGTCCCATTTAGCTAGGCATAGGTTCCAGACTTCACTCCATTTGGAATGTGCTGCACGAGACAGATTGTCCATGCCAGTCAATATATAGTGAAATGAAAACATATAGAGCTGCGCTCAAATTTCGCTTCAGTAAGTGTCATAATCATTGGTGAATTTTTTGTGTGTGTCAAAGCGTGAAATAGCTCATTGAGTGAAAAAGCCGGCATCCGGCGTCTGTAGCAGCCTAAGTTCCCATTGGCTGTGACACGACGGCACGAGCGCGCCTCAATGGAGCAGAGCAGGTGAAACAGAACACCAGCGCACCAGGTGTTGCGTAAGGGGAGAAAGCATTGCCGCGACGCAAGGTCGCCCTCACTCTTGCTCTCGGAAACCTGTATCAGAGCGTTTCTTGTCCGCGCAAGCTCGCGCCTGCATTCTAACTGCACTTCGGTAAGGCGAAATCAAAACGCCCCAAGTGTCTTAACGTCCTCGCTTGCCTGTGAGGAGTTCGTAACTCAAATGACTACTCAGTGGCATTCAATTGGACATTAATGCTTTCGCATCGACAACTCAAAGTGCTTGGGTGTCCTCGGATTTTTTTTGTTTCGTGGATTTCACATTCCTTTTCTTTTTGGCGCAGACACCCAGTAGCCAAATTTAATTGTTTTAACAAATAATGCTTCATGGGAACATTGTAGTGAGCGGTTTATCTTACCATGATAGAAGTGGGTTCATCTGTGCTTCTTTCGGTCTAAATAAAACATTCGAATGTTTGTTGCTTCTGCTTTTTTGTGCAACCCAGTTGCAACAATTATCAGTTATAACAATGGGATATTCCTGGCACTTGAATAAGTGGGTTCAACTGTAAAGGGAAATAAGAGTGGTCGAATGAAAAGATAACTTGCTGCAGGTAGCAGCTGAACCCACATCCTCCACATCATGTGTGCAGTACTTCACCAATTAGGCGACTATGGCGCCATCCTCCCATTCACTTTTTTTGCGTATGCATTTGTATAGTATGTGTAAAAGATTAGCCGTAGAAGTGTTAGCCTGCGCCACTCAAGGCCAAAATGGGTGGATGTTGAACAGCCTTTTTTTTTCCTCGCAGTTGTCGGATAGTATATAGGTAGGGGTGTGCAAATAGCGATATTTGAGACCGAATCGATTTTGAATCGTATAGTTCCAGAAACGAATAAATTGAATGTTGAATACTTTTCGAATAGTTTTCGAATAATGAGTACATCTTATCGCAATTAATATTATGCGATGTTCACATGCCAGTATTCTGAAAGTTAGCAAGTTTCTGCGATTACATAGTACGTCATGAAGAGTTCTTAATAAAATCACAAAGGGAGCATTAGGAGTAAACAAGTAGTTCCTTCACATATGCATGGCTCTTCAGAGAGTGTGAATGATTGCTGTACAGCCTGTGAAGTATGGCCACCTAAGTGATGTTGCCTGCTCTACTATGCAAGCTCTCCTGTTTTATGTCTTCACTGTGCCCGTGAGGGTGAAAATTTGCAGTACTTTCTCTCCACTTTTATGCTTATTTGGGTGGAATTGACGTTTGGGTACTCAAAAAGTACTCGTATCTATGAATAGTGCCTATTTGATTTGAAAACCAAATCGAATAGGATACTATCCAATTTGTTATTCATAATTTTCGAATATTCGCACACTTAAGTGAGCTAAGGAGCAGGCAACTGGCGAATTAACCCTCGTATGCTACCTCATGGCATAAAGACATCCACATTCCGGGTTCTCACTATGCAATGAGGGAGAAGAAGGAGGGAGCCCAATGGGCTTGATTTTGGTTCCAGGAACACACTTTTAGATTATAGTAGTTTTGTATTTTCCAGCAAGCATACACATTGTTTCCAAAGTTTAATTTACTCGTGAACAGCAGAAAACTCGTATGTTGTTCATTTATTTAGTTGCTGGGGACATGTCTGTACTGGAGCAAGCATCCTGTAAATGTGATTTTTAAAGTGGAATTGACCAAGCATGTTGGTTTGCCTGTATTTCGAGGATGATTCTTGTCTCTGTCTGGATTGTGGATGTTGTGGTCGAACATGAACAGAGCTTGCTAAAAAGTGTGTGAATGTTAAGAACTGCTTCTGAGGTGTGTAGTTGCAGTAAAGTCCAAGTTCATCTTTTTTTTTCTCTTTTGCAAACAATCATCTTTCGGGAAACAGTTTGTGTTCCGTGATATCGAAGGATGTCTTTAGGTGCACAATTTTGTTCAAATGTGGTTTACTTTGACTTTCTTTTGTGATATAAAGTTGAAATTTTCTAAGGCAAGAAAAACATTTTTTTAAATGTCTTTTTTTTATGAAAGAATGACAAAACTGAAGGTAATATTGTAGTTATACTAAGTGGATACTCTAAGTTTAACATAATACATCATTATGAGAAACATTCCTTAAATTATGCAGCCTTTGCTTTGCTAAGCATACATTCGTGCTCTGGAAGAAGCAGAGCTTTTCTTGTGATTGATGTAGAATATGATGTGACCACCTTGTAATGGATATAAACCGGCTCTGTAAGCACTTCAGGAATTGTGTACTGCCACTTAGCATAGTTGCCATTTGTGTCTTACTTTTCTCAGCTCTGGACCAGATAAAACGCAAGACAATACTGAATCAACAGTTTTAGAAATGTACCCATTTAATTTGGCCTGTATATATTGTCTATGAGGATTTTAATACTTTTCAATACTTTTTTAATAATATGAGGAGTTTAATACCACTAATAATGCACATTTTGTTAGTCAATGTTGTGATTTTGGAAATCAGTTTCCCTAATTTGGCAAGGTAGTGTGCTTGCTGAACTACAGCCGTAATAAGTGGCATCATCGTACATCATGGTATGAATGACTAAGAGGCAGCATTGCTTTAACTCCTTGACGGATCTCAGCTTGTCATACTCACCTTGTCATGGGTATTTAGCCACTTTTCTAGCAATTTCCTGTATGTAGAGGACGTTGGTGGTTTTTTTTTTCTTTATGACAAAGATAGCAGTAGACAGTAGATGTTTGAACCATGTTATTGAAGCATACCACATCAACAAAGTCAGCCATTATGGTACAAAAAAAAAAAAAAAACTAAGTAGCCCCTAAGGGGTTATAACAAAAAGTACAAGTAGTGTAAGAACAAAACATTGGCAGTAACATTCAAAGTACGAACATGTAAGAAAATACCAAACCCTGTTTTGACCTTCGCTGGTTCACTCGCTTATGCGAGTTGCAGTGTTGTTTTTTTTTATTTCACAATACTGCAGGCCAGATTGGCCCAAGCAGGAGGGGCATGAAAACACAGATAATAACCGCACGAACATGCAAAAAAAAGAATAAAAAAATTACATTGCATGTGACATACAACTAAATAAAAAATTGAAAGATGACAGAGCAGAAACGAAAGCAATGAACATTGAAATTTCTCATAAAAAAATTGTTTCCTTTCTACTGAAGAAACAAAGTTTGAATTGCCTGTTCCACGTCAGGAGAGCGAAAAACCGATTCAGGAAGTGCGTTCCAATCAGCTATTGTTTGAGGGAAGAAACTGTGCTTAAATGAGTTTGTTTTAGCAAATATAGGATGTAATAAGTGTTCGCTATAATGGCGGGTTCTTCGAGTAGTGGAGTGCTTGAGGAAATGGGGGGCGGGGGCGGGGGGGAGCAATGCTAAGCTTTCCTGCCAAAATTTTATGAAGGAAAGAAATGCGGTTCAGTTTTCTATGTGTACTAAGCAACGGGATATTATTGTCCTTCATAAGCCGTGTTGGGGAGTCTGACCTTCTGTATTTATGAAAAATGAAACTTACTGCCTTTCTCTGAACGAGCTCTAATTGATAGATGTCTTTCTTCGTGTGGGGGTCCCAAATTACGAAGGAGTATTCAAGTTTGGACCTGATGAAAGTTTTATAAGCGAAGAGCTTAGTATGGCTAGGAGTACGTTTTAATTTTTGTCTCAAGAAACAGAGCTTCGAGAATGAAGTTGAACAGATCTCTGAGATATGAGTGCCCCAGGTTAATCGGTTGTTAATAGTTATTCCTAGATATTTATATTGTGAGACCTCGCTAATGTGACTGTTGTGGAGGCAATATTGGTAATAGCTAACATTTCTTTTTCATGTAATTCGAAGAAGCACACTCTTATCAATGTTTAAATCCATATTCCATTCTTCACACCAGTTACATATTTTAAGCAAAGATTCTTGGAGCAATTGATGGTCTTCTATTGATGCTATATTTTTGTATACAACACAGTCATCTGCGAACAATCTTATTGACACTGACCGTGGAATTACATTTACTAAATCATTTATACATATTAAAAACAGCAAAAGCCCTTACACACTACCTTGAGGAACATCAGAAGTAACAGCAAGTGATTCAGAAAGGGTGCCATTCTCATCAACGGACTGTTTTCTACCACTTAAGTATGCTCTGACCCATTGTACAAGATACAGCGGAAGACCAAACAACTGCAATTTATAAAGAATTTTTGAATGCGGTACCTTGTCAAAGGCTTTCGCCATATCCAGAAAAAGAATGTCGATCTGTCCCGAGTTATCCAGTACGCTGAAAAAGTCAATGACCGTCGTAATTAGTTGAGTAGTGGTTGACGTACCCTTCCTGAATCCATGCGTTCAGCTTCCGTACCACGATATTTCAGCCAGTTATGTCTTGCATGATAATGAAAGCAACTTTATATGGAACAAGCATTGCATCTTGTGACTAGGCATATCTTTTACTTTTTTTGGTGCAGCAGCAAACTTTATATCAAGGAAATTGTGACCTAGGCAAGTATAACGAACAGTGCACTTGTAGTGTTACAAGTTGTAATTTCTGACACAGAATGGTTGATGAACTTTGGGTGTTTCAAGGAATGCCTTGTGCCTTGCAGGCAAGCTGCCCAAGAATTATGATCCAAATGTTGACCCGGACCCTGAGCGTTGGCTTCCACGGCGTGAGCGTTCCACCTTCAAGAAGCGCAAGGATAGGAGAGCAGCCAGCAGTGCCATTGGTAAGAGAGTGCTTTTTTGGGCTTCACCTCTATTCTTACTGTCCCATATTGCGACATGTTGCCCAAGTTTTTATATCTCAGATCCTTCTGTAAAAAGAAATACAATCTTTTCAAGAAAAGAAACAAAAGAACCTTAAACTTTGTATGAAAGATACTATGCATTCATATACAAGGTAGTCCAGCTTGCATTTACTAGCCCTGTTTTTGTTTTGTTTTTAATAGAACATTTTTTAATAGAGCTTAGCATTTTATATGCATGAAACCAACTGTGTGTCGTTAGCATTCATTTAGGGTTTCTGCTGGTACTTATTATGCTGTTTTTAATTAGGTAATTGGTAATTGTAAGCTTTTTCTGTGCACCTCATGGTCACTTAATCAATACTACTAGGTTATAAAATGCATTTGAAAACGTCAATTTCATTTGTTTGCGACATGTTGCCTTTTCGTAAGTTTCTTTTTTCTCTCTCTCTATCACAGTTGCATTCTAATGGGAGCAGAATGCAAAAATCAGTGCTTTGGGTAAAGAACCTCAGGCAATCAAAATTTATCTGGAGACCACTGCTGCATCTTTTTTAGCCCTTTGTGCAACTTCGAGCCGAATATTAAACTACAGAATTTAATTTTAGAAATAGCTTGTGCAACGTGTTCAAAAGCTAGGAATCACACACTCTCTGCAAATTAACAATAAACAGTTATGTGATTAACCATTACCAATTTGTTAAGTAAAACACGAAATATACCGGCAGCTCATTCCACAGACTACCAGCAACCCACACTTGGTTTCCAGAGCTTAAAAGGCTGTTTTTATTATTTTTAAAAACATTTGGTTGATGTTAGCCACGAAATTATATCCACAGTAAAACCTCGTTAATTATATGTTTGTGAATTTGGAAAATTGGATAATTCGGGCCCATCCTCTGGTCCTGGCTGGTGTGTGCATTATTAGAACCAAATTCATGTAATTTGGACATATTTGACCGCATACCGGTTAATTCGGGCAATCCTTGGAGCGCTGCGAGCGAGACATGCTGCAAATGTGCCACTCAAAAGTGCATCAGTGGCACTAGCATCCAACCGAAACGAAGCAGCGGAGTCTGAATTGTCATAGTCGCCAATGGAAGCTGTCTACAGGAACATTGTGGCTACATTGCGATGGATGGGCGATCTGTTGGCAACCAGCTCACAGCTGAAAAAAATAACTGGGTGTGCATTGCAAGGTTCGTCGGACGATCTCGCCGCTGCCACCATTTGTTAGAGTTGTTGGACGATCTACGAGCTGTAGGCCGATCTCACCGCTGCCATTCAGATGTAAGATTTGGCAGTCGTAGCTGTAGGAAGGAGCTTGACTCTTCATCGGGACTTAGGAGAGCAGGATTTATTTACATGTTATTTACAGTTGAACATGAGATACATCGACAGTCTAGCGTGACTCCCAAATGGAGCACGCAAGACGAGCATACAGCAAACGGCTTACGAGCACACAGCTCACGAGTACATTTCGAGCACGACAACGAGCACCCTCTAGCAGCCGACACTCGCTGCTTATAAGCACTTGGTCCCCCCTTGATTTCAAGGGGACGGAAACGTTCGCCCAGTCATTATAAACATGCCGCCTCTCCCCGGGACGGCTTACACACACACGCACACACACGTTTCGGACCGGGAACACACGTGTTCCCGGTCCGAAACCGACACCACACGAATTTCGTAGAACTCAGAGCCGCCCCAGGTAGCGCGCCCGGGTAGCACATTGTCTTGCGTCTTGGTCGGCGTGTGGGAAGGAGCCTTCGTCGGCTTTCCCGCGGCAACTCCCCCACCCGTAGCAGATCAGGTCCGCGTTGTCGTGTTGCGCACAAAGCCTGCTTTGTCGAACTCCTTCAGTCACAACGGCGATGAGGCTAGAGCGTAACATTGGCGGTTTCAGCACAAAGCCTGCTTTGTCAAACGCATCCTAGCTGAAGCAACGGAGAGTGGAGGATGCGCGTATTGTTCCCGACACAAAGTTGACTTAGTCACGCCGTGGCTAGAGGTTGGCGAGGCTTTCCAAGATGAGGTTGCCACCGCTGGCGTAAATGGCTGGCAAACTTGCACTGCAGCTGGCCGTTCTTAACAGCATGCGGTAGTGAAAGACGCGTCTTGCATGAAGACGACGAGTCTTGCGCCGGCAGCCACGCTGTGAAGGAATTAAGTTGCAGGGCAGTTGCCGCGAGTGCTGATCAGTCATGAGATGATGAGAATTGAAGCTTCCGCACTGCTTTGGTGCAAAATAGAAATAGGATTTGCTGATTAATACATTAAATAAAAGTGTGTTGATGCAGTGAGCATTTATTTTTTGATACCCTCGATAATTCAACATTCAGTTAACTTTAAATTTTTTTCGTTCCCGTGGAATCCGAATCGTAAAGTTCTACCGTACTTATTAAGAAATGTGCATTGCTTCTTGGCATTCTGTTTTTTGTTTTGTGCATTGCTCTGCCATTTCACAAAAAAGGACTGAAGTGGTGAAAGAGTGAAGCACCTTTAGCACTTGAGAGACAGGCCGACTGTTACATAATACGCACGGCCACACAAATGAAGCTGACGACGAGCAATGATGATGACTATGTAGTACATGTGAAAGTGATAAAAGTCCACACTTGGCATTCACAATATGAACGAAATGATTAGCTTCAGCCATTGTTGTACCAGAAGATACACTCTTCAGCAGCACTGTTACCAATTGTATGCATGAAACGTTTCTTAGTATGCAGCACACTTCTGTGCCAGATGTTGTGGCCTGAAGGTACATTCCCTTTGCAGGAGATGCTATTTATAAGCAGAAACTTCTTATCCCCTTCCACTATTCAGAACGAAAGCTATCTTAGTAGAGCCTGTGATTAAAAGGGGCAGCTTTTGTTCTGCATGGAAGCTCAGGATGAGAAAGGAAATTTATCACTGGTTGACTGGTCTTGCCATGCCTCCATGCGAGAATCTCATCATTGAATAGTAGGGAATTCCGGAAAGATTTGTCAGTCCTTTTTATGTAGGTGAAACAGTGATATATGCTGTACAATTTAGCTGAGCTGTAGGCATGTGTTACAAAGTGATGAAGAATATGGAAATAAAACACAAGTCCACAAGTGTATTGCAAAGCCTGGATTGCAGGAAGTGTGTGAAAAAATAAGTGGTGCACATCATATTAATTGCTGGTATTAATGGGTTTGAAAGTTCAGAAGTTTGCAAAATTGTGAAAATGTTGGCATAATTTGTTGAAACAAACTGTAATTATGCATTTTACGTGTACTAACTTGCCATGTTACACTGTTTGGTTATTTGAAAATGTTCTTTTTCAGGTAAGGGTACGCAAGGAGCAGTTGGGTCAACATCCGAAGGGTGAGTATACCACTTGGGCTGCATACGTGAAATAAGAACTAAACGTTAGAGTTAATTGCATTGGCATGGGACTTTTGCGTGGGTGCAGAGAAAGCTTAATGCATGAACCTGTGTGTGAAGTGTGGACGTCTGGTGCGCATATGCCCAGAGTGCAAGTGCTGCCTACGAAGAGCGGTGTACATTGCACGACCGAGTATACATATGTTGGAAAGTACAATAGGAAAAGCCATGGGATGCAAGGACGCAAATTTTGGACAATGACAATGTTTTCAGCCATTAGCTTTCTGCTACCTATCAACTGTTACAGAAGTAAACAGACTATAAAGATGAGCCAGATAAGCCACATGATGCATTTCTATGTATTGCACCATACTGTACCTAGAGAGTGCAAAGCAGGGGCTGCAGCCACAACTGACAAAGGTACATGATATTTAGAAGTGGATGTAGCTTATACAAGCATTATTTCCTAAATACATTTTGTTAAATATATCGACGCAAATTTATGGGTGCAGTCCTTACATAAACACTGTACGGTAGTATGTGTGGGTTTAATTTTCTTTAAATGGGTGCTTATTAAAATAGAGTACTCAATCACCAAGTGACAGTGCTTTGCAAAAAGCCAGCCAGTCAGCATCAAAATGGACATAATGCCACATGAAAGTTAAAATATCTCTTTGAGTAATCAGTCAAGAA
The DNA here is from genome assembly GCF_050947875.1 of Dermacentor variabilis. Lineage (NCBI taxonomy): Eukaryota > Metazoa > Arthropoda > Arachnida > Ixodida > Ixodidae > Dermacentor > Dermacentor variabilis. Next base: position 52,408,015 of record NW_027460280.1, read on the forward strand.
TATGGCCCCAGCTTTTTTTTTGTGGTGCAATATTCTATTTTTATAAAAGTGCACAGCCACACATCGCAAGTGTCATGGTGAATTTCTGGTGGTCTGTTCAAGTGAATCGGAACAAAGATGTGCTAGTTAAAGCAGTCATTGCACGCACCACTTCCAAGCAGTGTTCACGTGGAATCTGCACCTGTTACTTTTGGTTGATGTACTGTCACTGCATAGCTTCTTTTCACTCTAGCAGTGGCCTTGCTTTTTTGTTTGCTAGGGACATGACCCAGAAAACAACACCCCTGCCAAGCCCTGCTGCATCTGCAGCACAGTCGTCACCAGGAGGACAGCAGCCATCGCAGCAAGGCCCCAGACAACAAAGACCTTTGCCCGCACAAAAGAAAAAGAAGAAAAAGGGTGGTCGCTGGTAAAGACATCCGGCTACCCTCTCACTGCCACAGTTGTTTCTTTTATAAAGAGTTTGCATTGCCAAGGTGCACAACGTCCCTGTGTTGATATTATGCTCGGTAACAATGTAATATAGTGGTAAGCTAAACTAAATTTTATTTGTTATAGTTTTCAGTCTGGTTCAGAAAAAAAAGTTACAGGTCAACACTGAAGTTAAACAACAGTTAAGCAAATTCGAACTGATTTATGATTTAGTTAAGCATTTCGAACTGGTTTGAACTGATGTTATGAGATTTAACATAATAGTTCTGCGGAAACCCTCAAGGTGGAGAGGAGTAATTATTAAAGGAAAAATGAGACATCCACCCAGGTGTAGCTAAGTGCTACAAAGGAAACCCATATGGTTTCCTCGAAAGAAAAGCTTCACACTTGAGGAAAAATTCGTCCTGGTCCGGGACTCGAACCGGGACCACCGCCTTCCCAGGGCAGCCGCTCTACCATCTGAGCTAGCCAGGCAACTAGCAGATGGCAGGCGAAGTCGAATTTATCCACAACTCGGAAGCAAAGGCAAGGGTTTGACGTAATAGTTCTGCGGAAACCCGCAAGGTGGAGAGGAGTTTCGTCAAACTCATTAAGAGAGCATTAAGAGCCCTGTGCCACAGAAAATCCAGTGTTCGACGTCATTTCGGCAAAAAAGGTTTTCGAACCACCCATACCCAGGCCCTCCATGTGGCGCAAGGAAGTTATTGAACTGATTGAATTTCTCAAGCTAGAATACGTAAGAAAATCGTAAAGTACAGCTTACAACCTACAAACATGATAGCGTCTGATTGTAATTTGACTACAAGAAAACGTAATTCTGTTATGCGAAAACTCGAATAAGCCCCTTTTTTGCGTTTCTGCCATTCATAGACTGGCCACGGCGCACGCCAGCACGCGTGTATCTCAGGGGGGAGCCACGGAGCGGCGCGCACAATTCCTTGCAATACCTCCAGATCGTGCTCACCTCCGCTGCATCGCGGCCCGCGCAAGAGTCCGCGTTTCTACCCCAAAGCCTTCGTGCATAGCGTTTGCAGCCAGCGTTTCCCAGTGAACATTATGGTTACATACGCTCCAGTTGCTGGGAAGCACGAGAAGCAGTCTGGGATCTTTGAATGCTATTGCATTCCACTCTTGAAGGTGCAGCTTAAGCGTCCTCCACATTTTTTTCTGTGTAGTATACATCCAGCAGACTCCAATTAAACAGAATGGGAAGGCACAGAAAGAATATTTCAGTTATTTAGAAGTTTATGTAAAGGAAGCAAAAATCATGAAAAATTGTTTGCTTTCAAAAGCGTTGAGTGCTTCAATTTCACTGCGATGGAAAAAAAAAAATGTTATTGTACTCTTCTGCTTGAAATAGCACAGTTTATTTTGCGCAAGACATTTGTTCATGTGTTCTTGCTTTTTGACTGTCGCCATTACGATATGCCTAGGAACACAAGAAAATAGGCCACGTGAACGCCGCCGAGCAGCTGCTAATGCCACAACAGCGCAGCTGGCTGATGCATTGGATTTTCATAACTATTTTGCATGACCATAGGATATGTCGACCTACTCCTACTACATATGAAGTATGACTGCTGATGCGGTCGGTACACTTTCGTTTCCAGTTACATTTAGCCAGAGTTTACAAAAAGAATTATTCCACTTAAACGAAGTTTGTTAACATTGCTCCTATGTAATGGCGAACCAACGTTAGTAGCCTCATTTCGTTTATCTGGCATTTTCGTTTCGTTTATCCGAACCTTTCACCGTTGCACCTCCTAAGGAACTCTACACAATCTACATCTCTACACAATCATCTTTTCATCAGCTTTCTCCTCTAATTTTATGCCAGCAATGGTGGCACAACGCTTGCTGTCAAGACCCAGGCTGCATGGCATTGTGTGCGAAACAAAATGTTATGGGTAGAGTGCTATCTTAAAATTGAGATTAGTACTCATGAAATGGTTAAATGCCATTGAAAGTACAGTTTCATTTACCCAAATTATTTGCCACATTGCTTACACTTTCGCTGCTTATCGGCAACTTCTATATGCAGCACTGCTTTACACTGCCAGTGATTGTAAAGGTGGGTTTGGCAACCCTGTGCCTGATGTAGTATTTGGGCATGTCCGCATTTCCTTCGAAGATGAAGGCATTGCACACATTTGCCCTGTTCTTTTATGCTACACTAAAAGGTGCACATGCCCCTCGCATGGTTTCTTGATTTGTAGGGGTAGGCAGCTTCATGTTATTAGCTCACCATGTAGTGAATTTCACAAACCATAAACAACTAGGTAAGTTTTCCCATGTATGGAACTAGTCTGCTGCAAGATGTGGAACATGTTGGTATGGTCCCCACTATCATGGAATGTGCATGTGACAAGTCCTAGCATGCACATTAGGCAATTTTAGTCAAGTTTATTTACAACATGCACAAAGTACAGTGTTGAAGGCCACCCTGGAAAGAAAGCTGTAAACATACAGCTTGACGAGGCCAGGGGGCCACCACCAGGAAACATCAGCATCGCATACATCCGTAATACAAACGGTAAGCTTTCTTAAGTAGCTCCATTAATTGAACACATGGTATATATCCATTTCCCTGGGCATGAATGCATCTACATACATGTATACTCAGTACAAGCGCATTGAAATTCGGCTAAATAACATAAGCACCAGGGGAATACATACTGTTACACTTTTAAATATGAACATTATTAAAAGCAATAATTATAAGTTAAGCAACAGTAAAGAATGTGCACATGCAACTTACAAGAAATGAATATGCATGTGATGAATACGTTCTGAACAGGTATGGACACAAAGCAATTTACAAATTTCAAACAGTCAGGTGAAATTTGTCAAAGACACAGATATCGCGCAATAGCGTGCGCGATAGAAGTGTATCTCCATTTACGCACTTCTGCAGTTGATATAATTGCGCGGGTATGTTGTAGGTCAGGGTTTGCATAAAGTAATTTGTTCAATAGTGCCTTATCCATTTTTGCGATCCTTGTGTTACACGGGTGCTGGGTGGTTCTACGAGGGCTGACACATTTTTTTAGGAATTCTATGGTTTTTTATCTGAAAATTGTAATTGGTGTAGGAGACTGTATGCGTGAAGAGCTTTGACGTTAATTATTATTCTTTCTTGAAATAACGGTTTTGTAGGATGTAAATGGTGAACATTGTGAATACAACGAATAGCTCTCTTTTCGAGCATCATCATCATCATCATCAGCCTGGTTATTCCCACTGCAGGGCAAAGGCCTCTCCCATACTTCAACAACCCCGGTCATGTACTAATTGTGGCCATGCCGTCCCTGCAAACTTCTTAATCTCATCCGCCCACCTAACTTTCTGCCGCCCCCTGCTACGCTCTCCTTCCCTTGGGATCCAGTCCGTAACCCTTAATGACCATCGGTTATCTTCCCTCCTCATTACATGTCCTGCCCATGCCCATTTCTTTTTCTTCATTTCAACTAAGATGTCATTAACTCGCGTTTGTTCCCTCACCCACTCTGCTCTTTTCTTATCCCGTAACGTTACACCTATCATTCTTCTTTCCATAGCTCGTTGCGTCGTCCTCAATTTGAGTAGAACCCTTTTCGTAAGCCTCCAGGTTTCTGCCCCGTAGGTGAGTACTGGTAAGACACAGCTATTATACACTTTTCTCTTGAGGGATAATGGCAGTAACAGCCTGTTAATGTTACGTTGTGTAGTCGTAGCCCATACTAAGGTGCAAGAGTTTATAAGCGACCGAAAAAGGGAATAATAAAGCTGGAACATTACATGAGATGGGAACATATGACGGCATCTAAATAGCACAGATAAAGCAGCAGAAATTTTTTTGCAACAAGGTCTATGTGCGAGTTCCACATCATGTAACTAGAAAATATAACACCCAAAATTTTGTGTTCCTGTACTACATCAAGCGAGTGGGAACCTATTTTTAAATCGACGCATGGCACAGATTTGTTTTTTGCAGCAAAAACAATGGCCTTAGATATTTTTACATTGATTTGTAGGCTGTTACATAAGGACCACTCGAACACTTTGGACAGCACATTGTTGGCGTGTAAAAACAAGTCTGACTCATTATCAGAAGAAAGAGGCTAGTGTCGTCTGCGTATAAAACAAAATCTGTACACTTATCAATAGAAGGTATGTCATTCACATATACATTAAATAAAAAGGGGCACAAAATGCTTCCCTGTGGTACGCCACTAAGTAATGGGTAGAAGGATGACATAGAACCATCTATAACTACGCACCGCTGTTGATCGGAGAGGTATGACTGCAAAAGTGAGTGAACGACACCTCGTATGCCATATTCTTCTAGTTTTGTTAAATGTGTGTCATGATAGAGTGAGTCAAATGCTTTGATGTAATCAATGAAGGTTCCAAGAGTTAAGTGTTGCGCTTCAATGTTTTTGAGAATTATTTCTTTTTGTACCAAAAGTGCAGACTCTGTCGACTTGCCCTTTGTGAAACCGTGCTGGCATTCAAACATAATTCCGTGCAAAAAAAAATTAAAAAAAATCTATGTAGTCGACATAAAATTATCTTTTCAAGGCCCTTGGAAAATATAGGCAAAACAGATATTGGTCTGTAGTTTTCGATGTTGTTTCTTCCCCCCCCTTCGAATATAACAGACACTTTGGCTCGTTTCATTTCAGCAGGAAACGTCCCTTAACCAATCGCAAGGTTTAAGATATGGACCAAGCACGGGCAGATAATGTAAATCACATTTTATGGGTGTTATCTGGATATTATTGATATCAGTGGCTGTACTGTTCTTTAATGCAGTGAATGTTTTATGTACCTCGGAAGAATCTGTGGGTTGAAAAAATGCCGTTTCCCGAGCATTTCGTTCCAGTCTGTATGAGATGTCTGTGGGAGGACCATGGCTGATTGTTGCCGACGCACAATATTCGCTAAAATGTTCCAATAGAGCCGTCCCCGACAGTGATTTGTTATTAATGACAATTTCGTGTACTTTATTGGCCACTGAACTTGTGCCCAATACGGAATTATTTTCCACATACGATCAGGTGGGCAATTCGATCCTGTTTGGAAAAGGTTCTCATAGTATCCCTTTTTAGCTTTCTTCAGTAAAGCATTTAAACGGTTCTGTAGCTTCTTAAAGGTCGTCAAAGTATTGATGTCACGCATTCTCAAAAAGAAATCATGAAGTTTATGCTTTTCTGTGATCATACGCTTCAGTTCCAGATTATTCCAAGGCTTTCATGTGCGTTTTCCCGTCTTAAATGATTTCATCGGAAAGCAGCTGCTGTAGTAGCCATTGAAAAGCTTTATGAACGCATTGTATGTGGCTTCTACAGTCGTTTCGCCAAAAACAGGCTTCCAGTCAGTATCAGACAAAGTGATGACCAGTGCTGTCATACTGGTAGGAGAGGAGTATAAAATGCTAAAGGAAACTTAAAATTTCATTCGAAAAAGGGTTCTTTGCAACCATACAGAAGCTGGCACTTTTCTGCGCCAGCATGATCAATAATGCCTACCGATATATATTTATAAATTGTAAGCCTACTGACACTTGGTTCTTTTTTTAATTGCTGTGTCAAAGATAAAAGTATGTTGGAGAGTTGTACTGCAACACCCCACCTGTCCTCCTGCCAATGGCAGACATGTTTCACCCTCTAGACGTTCATTTGGATACAAGGAAAATGGATGAGATTACAAGTTAACACAATGTCAGTGAGGTACCACGCACAGGGATTCCCTGAAGTGCTGACCAAGCGTTGAAAGGCATACTGCTGTATTTAAGATGAAAGCCAGTTGGCTAAACTGCCAGCAATTGAAGGGTTCATTTTGTTTTTTTCCTATTGTGATCTTGCTGACCACCTTTTCTAAACCTTCTTCAGCAAGATTTGTGCCACATTTTTTCACATGAGAAAAATATTTGAACATCATGACTACCCAGTGGCCGTAACGATAGGTGCCAATGTGGAATGTTGAGTTCACCTGATACACATTTTTTTTATAATTGCAGGGCTACTACACGAGAAAGCATACACCCAAAACATTGGAAAGATTTAGATTTCATACCTTAGCAACTGAACCGATAGCTATTCATTAAACCCTTATCTACAACGATAAATTTTGAAAAATTGAGTGCTTACTTTAAAAAAAAAAAGCTCAATTTTGCCATAAACAAAAGAAAAATCCAGGAATGCCCATAGCACTTTTACTGGTCTCATAGAAAAAATAGCAACAGACATTGTCTATTAATTACATGCGTCAAAATTGCAAGGTAGTGCAACCTTTACCATGACGAGTTGACTCGTCATCGGCAGTTAAGGGGCTAAAAGAAAAAATTGGTACTCCTTTAATCATGAAGCATAGCAATGCAGAACAACTTCAATGTAAGCTTGGACTGCTGAGCCCACATTTATTTGTTATTTATTAAAAAAAAACTTTGAAGACTGCACTTTGGACACCTACTTTCTGTCAAACATACCTTACCATCGGCATGGTGTTGCTTGGCCAACTATTCGAAAACACTTCATTACATAGCATGCACGTGCTGTCATGCAATTACTGTGAATGTTGTCAATGGGTGATGTCCTTGCAGCTGGGAGGGAATGCATTAAAGCCACCAGATTTTCCATCGCAAACAGCTTTCACCCATACATAGAGGGGATTGGTAGTAATGTTTCTGACAAAAACTGTGACATTTGTATGAATCATTTCAACCTCTGCACCATTCTTTAACCATGCTTCATAGTAACAATGCTCAAAACTAACCAATGCTATATTCCATGGTTCATGCCAGTTAACTAACAGCTGTGCATTGCCTTCAGAATATTTTTGAACTTCACATTCCAGTCCCATAACCGGTCCTGGAAAAATGTTTTCTTTAAGGTTATGGTGTGCTGGAACACGTTCAGCAGTTAGGTTGACAAGCAGTGGCACAATAGATGTGTCAACTGCTGTGTCCTGATAAATGTGGAAAAGCCACTCCGGATTGTCACAGCACAGGTGTGGTGGAACTTCTTCATTTTGGATTATCTGCTGTTGGGCTTCCAGTGGCAAATGATATATTCCACCATAATGTGGTTCAAACTCGGGGTGAAATACTGCATTGGTCTTGTTTGTATTTCTCCATGCTGCATAGGCAATATTAATTGATGGAAAATTTGCAAGGGTTTTGTATGGAGTGTAGTTGTCAGGATTAACGCCATATGGAAACATTTCCAACACTGCTGATCCTGGCTGCAAGAACATTGACAATATCAATGCTGAGCCATGCATGCTTATCAAAAGTTGTGTGTCCCTCAGCAATATTACTACATCCTGCATAGATATACTTTCAAGATCAATGACTACAGGTGTAAGCTTAGTGTGCAGCTGCACCATGTGCACTAGCTCACCTAGGTTTGTAATTAGCCTAGTTTTGGTTCTTGATATTATGAGTGCATGACTTCTGTGCATCTTTGATGTCAGTGGCACATCAAGTGCATGAAGGAAAAAATGAACGAAGTGACTGACTTCTGCCCCAGCTGTCCTTAGGTTAGTGTTTAGAGGGCCTTGTGGGACCACGAAACCATACTGATACCATGTGCTGTCCTTTCGTAATCCAACAATAGCCTTTCTAAAGCGATACCACTTAGACATTTCGCTTTTAAACAATATCTTTTGATTTCTAACAAGTGCTTTGTACAGCTGCCAGTAAGGTCCCTTTCGTCTTTCATCAACCAGGAACAGCGTAATGTTGTCTAGGCAGTGCAGTATCTCTTCACTATTGCTGCAACTACGTATCTCTCGAACACTTGAAAATATTGGAATGAGGTCATCGTGAAACACATGCATCAGGTTGTCTGGGTTGAAACGACTGGCCACAAATGTGTCACTGCGAACATCCACAACATGGAGCGGTGAAAACTTCGACACTGGCATGTCCACGAAATTGAAGTAAAACGCTCCGTGACCGCTTACAGACGACAAATCGGTAAGCGCTGGATCGTTTCTTCCGTTTAGGTCACCAAGAATAGTCGTTTCCGGGCCGTGAAGAAAAACGAAATCTCCGGTGTCTCCTCGGTAGTACAAGTTCCTGAAAATGCATGTTCTCACGGTATGGTTAGGGCCACGACACCACACAGAGCTTGACGACTCGTCCGGGGCCCGCTTAGAATGTCTTATGTCAGTCTCTCTAGTGCTGCTATTGCCGTACCGATTCGCATAATCGAGTACATGGTCGATTAACAAGCACGCAAGTACACAAAACATATGGCTGGGACGTAGAAACATGGTGGGCCGTGTATCCCACTTGGAAGAATGTGCCACTTCACTAGAATTTTATGAAAGTAACGTGCACATATGTACACCGCGTGCGAACGCTGTGCATAACGGATGACAGTACAAGCACACAATGAGCACCACCGTATAAGGCGCAAGGGCTAATCTAACGCAGAGGCACCTCGGCTACATAATAATAATTGAACCTAGTCATCCGAAGGGAAATCGGGGAGTTCAAACCACGGAATTGACCAAATAGTCCGGCCATAAAGCCAGAAATACATAATTATGATCATCTCATACCTCCTGCAGCCGGGTACATGCGGGTACGGCCTGCTGATGTAATACTACAGCACTACTGTTACTACCACGGTGGTTACTACGGTGCCTCTACACACGCGACCCTTACAGAACACCGGACCCCATCATATGCTATCATACAGAGTAACCACCGCATGACCACCGGCTCGGCTTTCAGTGGATTTCAACGGAAGGCCATGGAAGGCTGAAGAGTGCTGAAGAGCTGAACCGAGCTGAACACACCGTTATGAGTGTGGCTAGAACATAACACCGTGCTGAACATGGTGCTGAATGTGCGCTAGATCGCATATGATGTTCACCATAGATGTTCACGAAGCAACTTTCAAAACACGGCCTTCGTCTTGACGTACCTGCAATGCAGGTAGGTCTAGGATAAGCCTCAGGTGGTGTTCTTTTATCAGGAATAGAGTTCTTTTATAATATAAATTTATTATGTTAATTTATTTAAACTCTGTGTCTGGAACCTCTAGCTGCTCTAGTATGACAGCTTCCGGTCCTCTGTAGTACTTCCGTTAGACACCATACGTTTTTAGACATGGAGCGTGACCAATATCAGGTTAGTGCGATGCGCTTATGTTGGAGACGTTTCTGTACCCAAAGTGTCATCGGTGTCTGATGCTTGTCGCCAATGTACCCTTGTGCGTAGAATGGCGACGACAGAGACGAAGTCTTTGTGCAAACTGTGTGCAAGGAGATAACGAATTTTGTACAAGGTGATGTTCACAACAGGTAAAGTGTAGTCCTGTCTGTTGTCTGCTAAAATTATTTTGGTCACATTTGTGTTCAGCTTGTTTTGATCCGTAACAATTTTTAAACTGATGCGTGATTTCTTTTGAATGGCCCTTTGTGTCATGCGGTAATGACTTTTGTCGCTGCTTAGCATGTGTCCTTAAAGGTAGTGTTGACACCTGGAAATTTGAGCTGTGGGTGACACTGTGTCATGACTTGAAATGAGTCGTCCTTGTTGGAAAGATGCGGGGATATAATTTGCTCTAAACATCTAGTGTTTCCATTTTGCTTTCGTCCTCTGTCTTCCTGGCTCTCTCTCTCTCTCTCCAGTGTGCTGATCTTTCCAGTCCTGCCGAAACGCGAAAGATTCCTGACTCACAAGGTTGTTGAAGAAAAGTTTGAGGACCTGTGCAGTTTCTCACTGGGAGAAGGTGTTTGCCGAAGGACGGCTGTGTGCCTGAAGTCGCGGCTTATTTTGTAAATGACGCCATTTGTTTTCTTGCTTTGCTAATATTGGAATAGTCACGTGAACTTGACGGAAGTATTTTCCTTTCAGCGCGTTTGACAACGGCTACTGCTTAGACGAGGCAGTGCGAAAAGTAGCTGTGAGGCTTTGCAGAGAGAAAGGGCTTCCGGTCGATTTCCTTTCACATAGCATCAGGAGACCGTTACCTTCAAGCAGAGAGATGCAAGCACCGAGGCCAGCAAGGTAACGCACACATTGTTCATGGGCTACCATTTGTTCCCATTGCATGAGAGTTCTAACTGAGCAAGCTGCTCATTGGAAATAGAAAATTTATGCATGTGTGTGAAGAGATATTGTAGTGAATCGCCATGTTATGACAAACAGCTGGTTGTAATGGTGAGAATGTACCAGCGACATTACATTTGTTCTTCTTGCATGCTCTTCATGTATTTTATTCATGCTTTAAAAAAAAAGGAACAGTAAACAGATGCTTTGCAGGTAAGGCATATAAATGCAGTGCTTGGTATTCAGCTGTGAAGGCATAATGCATGTTCTGTAAGGGTGACATGCAACCATGCCAATGAGAACTCTGTGTTCTAATATTAAAAAAATTTTGGTCAAGTGATGTGATTTTTTGTGGCATTTGTTATAAGGCAGATGCACACCCTGACACATTGATTTTCAAAGCTAATGTACTTTACTTATTAGCCTTGAAGCTGACGTGCACCTAAAATTTGATCATGCTAATTTGTTACTGAACTCCTCAAATGCAGGCAGCGGCAAAGGCGTCCAGATATGCAGCTGTATGTGCCACGGGGGCGCAAAGCTGAGGCCTTGAAAACTGATACAAGAGATACCCCTGCACAAGAAGCAAGGGTGCCTTCACAGCATTTGCCGGAAAGTGAAGCACCATTAGCAACAACAGATGCAGCGGACCCTCTGCGCAGAGAGGACACTGGGGCTCACCATGAAGACACAAGTTCAGAACACAACAGAAAGGCTTCTGCTCACTTGATCGAGGCAACTAATGTGTGTGCACAAGCATGGGTGCCTTCACAGTATTTTCCGGAAAGCCAAGCATCATTAGCAACAACAGTTGCAGCTAACCTTCAGTGCATAGAGGACACTGGAACTCACCATGAAGATGCAAGTTCAGAACACTATAGCGAAGCTTCTGCTCTCTCGAGCAATGTGTGTGGCATGGGTGGTGATGTCGAGTGTACTGGCCTGGAAGGCAGTAACTGTGATGTGCTCTCAACAAGTGGAAATTCTGAGAACAGTGAAGCTGTGATCCAAGTATGTTTATCACTTTCACAGGAAACTGAGAATGAATACATTAAAGAAACAGCAGATGAAGGTTCTGAAGAAGTGAATTCACTACAGGAGTTTTCGTCCGTTGTGACAGATTGTGCAGGTAGGCAAAAAAATACAAGCCTACAAGGATTCCAAGGTGGGGTTGGCATTGTAGTGGATGACAGTGTTGTCAGAACTAGTGAACAGACTGAAAATGCAGCACGTGAAGAACTGCCCCTTACAAGTCATTTGGAGGTGGCACAGTCATATGGTGAACATGTAGACACTACTCGAGATAGCACGGAAGCAAGCATCGAAGAGAACCATAAGGATGCTGAGGATTCATGGGATGCTCTTTTTGATGAAACAGGGGAATGCGTTGCTCCAGAAGTTTTGAAAAATGTGAGTGATTTGACATGTCTAGCTTTTCATGCTCAAGTAGCCATTTTGACTTCTTTGCACTGTCTGCCTACTGTCATTTCTGTTACCAGCTAAGGGATGTCTTTCTCAAAAGGTCATAACAAGCTTGCAGCTTGTTAAAGGAAATAACATACATAAACCCAGTACTAGTTTGCTTCTAGCATAGTGCATTGATTGTTTCTGAAGTTTGGTCCAGGGATATCCATCATAGATGGCTTGCACATATCATGGACACCATATTCTTCACAGCTCCCTTGTACTGCTGGAGATACGTGCTGTACCAGCAATCACGTCAGCATGGAAGTGGTGGTGATGTCACTATGAGCCATCTATATGCCATTTATTGTCACTGAAGCATGACTGTGACTTGTAACTTGGTGTTGATCTGGTTTCTTGCAGTTAATAATATGCCTACAGTGCAAAAGTAGCCTAAATAAAATATACCTGTCATAAGTGTGCAGTCAACACTAAGCTATGTAGTGGGTCTCATAGTTACTGGTGCTCCAAAGTTCTTTGGTATGGGGAAGCATATTGACATCACTGTAATCAATTACATGTTTGAATGGAGTAATTGTAATCTGTTATTTTTTTTCTGTAGCGTCTATAAGTCTGGTAGAATTGCAGTGTGCCAAAAATTGCTAGCATGCTGTCTTTAATCTATGCAAATCTTTTTATTTTTTTCATTGTAATTGCACAATGTCTTAGTTTTATGTTGGTAATTTGGTAATTCATCCAAATCCATTTTTATATACCCAAAACACCTAGACAGTGTATGGCGCCATTCAGGTCTCATCCCCTGGTGATCTGCCCTAAGAGAATTGTTGTTTTCAACTTAATTTGTTTTTTCTCATCTCGTTGCATGTATATTTTGTCATGTTTCCAAACCCACTCTTTTGAAGCAAAGAAAGCACTTGCCATAAAGTGCGTGGCACCATTTAGGTCAGGTCCGGTGGTGATTTGGCCTAATATAATTGCAGTTTTTCTTGTGTGATCAAACAGTGTTTGGGTGACGGATACGATTTGTCACTTTATCTGAGGGGCAAGAGGTATCACCAACTGCTAGGTAATGAGCTGCGAGTACAGATTGGGAGCCTCACCTCAGGATTTCAAGTAAGCTTCAGTCACATGTCAAGTGGGCTATATACCTCTCACATGGGCTGTATGATACAGCATGAACTTTGTGATCACATTACTCTAGAATTCGCTGTGCAATAAACTTGGGCACTTTTTGTAGACTGCATGGTATTGCAAGGTGGAATGGGATCTGCTGTTTGGCTGTGTTCCTGAAGTTTCACAAATGGCAGTAGTCCACACTGCACTGAATGACATGGGATGCAAGAAAATGGAGGACAGAGAGATAAAGAAGCTGTTATCGTAACATTTGTGCACCAAAAACTGACTTTAGCCTGTTCAAGCATGCAAAATAGAGAAAAGAATGTGCACCATTATAGTACGTCACTGTGCAAAATGTTTCCTGTGGTGGCAGAGTTGCTCTTTGCTACTGCTGGGGCTTGGTTTGCTTCCATAATTTCCACATGGTGAAAGATTTTGCTGGCCCAGGTAATGTTTTTCCCAGTGAGAAGTCATGTTGTGCTTTATCTTCTTTTTCATACGTAAACTGACTAGTCATAGACACAACTTTCCAAGTTTGCAGACTTCACTCTCTCCACAGCTCTGCCTTCACACCTATTCTTTAGTTTCTTGCATGCTGTTCCACTCTATTCACAGTGGCTGTTTACATCCATGAGGTTTCAGAACACAGTCGATGGAAAAATACTTGCTCGATGAAATTTGCGAGATGGTATCTCTTGATACCCAAAATGTCTTGCAATGTTGCTAGAAAAGTATTAGGGACTCTTCTAAGTGGCTGGTTTCATTAAGCAGGAATTTGCAAAACCACCTGCTCATTGCCAGATAGCCTTTGTACATGATGAAGGTTAAAAGTACAATAAAGGGAAGCTCTAAAAAAAAGAAGAAACTGGCAAGAAGATCTTAATTTGTTTAGTGGGAAAGGCTGACGTATTAGTGGAGAAAGTGAGTGCCGCATTTTTGTTTTCATTTTGTGCCCAAATAGTGTGACGCTTTTGTCCAGAATTTGCCACAATTTGTAATTGTGTCAAGCTGGTGAGTAAAATTCGAGGTGACATTGCCATGTTTCATTTCCGCATTGTTTTCTCATTAACTACTGTTGGTCAGCACAACTCATCTATTTGCTATCTCAACAGCATAACCCACCAAACCAGTTAAAATACTTTCCTGTATTGTTTCAAGTGTGAGTTTAATGCGACACATTTTGTGGAGTATTCCATTTTTGATGTTTCAGTTGCAGATATGTTTAGGTAGACTTTTTAAGCATAGAAGGATAAGGGAAAAGTTTGAACTAGAAGGCAGTGAAAAGGGACGGTAATGGTGGCTTGGGAAACCACTTTTGTGTGTGTGCATATGTATGTGTGCATGCATGCACACCTACATGATGTATTTTTGTGGGTGTCATATTCGGAGAAAAACTGGAGTTAAGACATTTTTCGGTGTCTCAGCAACCTATGTGTGTATATTGTGATATAGGACTGTCTTTGCATTTTGTCTGTTATCTTTTGCAAGCTTGCATTCCACTGAAAGCCTCCACCCACTCTTTGATGTGCATGTAGTGCCATTATCTGTGCTTGGTAAGTCAGATAAATATAAATGAAAAAGAAGAAAGCATTCCCCATGAATGGAGTGTGAAATACAAGCATTCAGAGTATTTACACTTCCTGGAAAATAGAATGCCTCGGGCAAAGTCTATTTAATTGCACTGTGCAATAAATAAGGAGCATGATAGACTGTCTCAGAGTAACTATTGCGAATGGTTATTAATTGGAAAAAGTGTGCACAAAAATACAATGTTTTACTAATGAACCACATGAAAGAAAAGCACTGATGGCTGCATAAAAATTAATAATAATTTCAGAATTACAAACAAAGCTCTTTGGCTTACGTTTTTATGTCAGGTTTATTAAAGTGATAAATGGCTTTCTGTCATGTAAATGGCATGTCCCCTCAAGAACCAGTCGGACATGCAGCATCAGCAAAATTAGCAGTGCATTTTTAAAAATCACACTGTTGGTTCAAAAAAGAAACGATCTATGAAATGTTCATAAAGAACAGAAACTCCTTTTCTTGTTTTTGGAAATAGTTCTAGGTACATTTCAACGCACTAGCCCCGCCTTATTGCTCCTGCATATGGAGGCAGTAAGAAGGCTGAATTGCTGATCCAACGTCCTCATTGCTTGTTGGAAATTGCACCAATATGTTGAGCTAGGAGCGGCACCAGCGATCAGCTATTGTCTTTACCAGTTCCATGTTTATCCTTACAGATCACTAAGGCCTTGGGTGACATTAAAGTGCATCAAGCTGAACTTGATTACACCAAGTTTGAGCCTCGTATTCCTGACCTCTCAGAAGCAGGTATGTGCTCATTTTCTTTCGTGTATGTCTGTTTTACACCAATGAATGAATGATTCTGTGGGGCATTTGCAGAGTATGGCCATGTCCTTGAGATGTACGATTTTCCTGCCGAATTTGAAACAAAAGACCTTGTGACAGCATTGTCATCTTGCAGGTGAGTGTAGATGTCTTCTGAGTAGTGACAAATGGGTACATTGCTCACTGTAGGGCTTGAAGAAAGCAGAATTTGTTAATTCTAAGGTTAGGGTTGCTTGTCTGTACAAAAGGACTAATTGTTTTGTTGCACCATTTAAAAAAAATTAAAATGTACATTTATTTACAGTTGAATTTTGCCTTCCATCTTCTTCCAGAGATCAATTCAACATTAAGTGGGTGGATGACACTCATGCATTGGCAATATTTTCGACACCATTTGCTGGTAAGTTCTCTTGCAAGCTAAGTTAGGACATGAGATGTAGTTTTATGAAGGTGTCTTTCAATTCTGCATCCAGTAGGTAGGGGATGGACATTGATGATGTAGCTTTAGATAAGGCATGGGGATGCAAAAGGACACACAGGTGAATAATATTTGTCTCAAATTTTATTTCATAGCAGTTTGTGTGTATATGAGCAGTTGAGATTTTCATGAAGAAAACACAGATCATAGTAGCAACATCTTAAGCATAACATTGCAGAAACATCAGAAATGGCGATTGCACATACCTGCGAGGAGTCTATATTCCTTTTTGCTTCTTTTGGAGTGAAATTGTTATGCGCATCAAAATTGTCACTACATTTCATCATGACCATCAGCCTGTTTTGTGTCTACTGCAGGACGAAGGCCTCTCCCTGCGATCTCCAATTACCCCTGTCCTGCGTCAATCGATTCCAACTAGTGCCCTCGAGTTTCCTAATTTCATTGCTCCACCTTGTCTTCTGCCGTCCTCGACTGAGTTTTCCTTCTCTTGATACCTATTCTGTAACCCTAATGGTCCAACGGTTATCTAACCGGTGCATTACATGACCTTCCCAGCTCCATTTTTTTCTCTTAATGTCAATTAGAATATTGGCTATACCCGCTTGCTCTCTGATCCAAACCGCTCATTTTTGTCTCTTAACATTATGCTTAGCAATCTTTGTTCCATCGCTCTTGGCGCAGTCCTTAACTTGTTCTCAAGCTTCTTTGTCAGTCTCCAAGTCTCTGCCCCACTGGTAAAATGCACTGATTGTACACCTTCCTTTTCAATGATAATGGTAAACTTCCAGTCAGGAGCTGACAATGTCTGCCATATGCGATCCAACCCATTTTTATACTTCTATGAATTTCCTTCTCATGATCAGGGTTCCCTGCGATTCATTGACCTAGGCAAATGTACTCCGTCACAGACTCTAGAGGCTGACTGGCGATCTCGAACTCTTGTTCCCTTGCCCAGCTATTTATAATCATTATCTTTGTCTTCTGCGTATTAATCAAGCCCACTCTCACACTCTCTGTTAAGGTCCTCAATCATTTGTTGTAATTTGCCTGTATTGTAGCTAAATAGAACAATGTCATTGGCAAACCGAAGGTTGCTGAGATATTAGCCGTTGATCCTTACTCCTAAGCCAGTTTAATAGCTTGAATACTTCTTTCAAGCACGCAGTGAATAGCATTGGAGAGATTGTGTTTCCCTGTCTGACCCCTTTCTTTATAGGTATCTTCCTGCTTTTCTTGTGTAGAATTAAGGTAGCTGTAGAACCTCTGTAGATATTTTCCAAGGTATTTACGTAAGCGTTCTGTACTCCGTGATTACGTAATGTTGCCATGACTGTTGGTATCTCTACTGAATCAAATGCATTTTCGTAATCTATGAAAGCCATATAGAGAGGCTTATTGCACTCTGCGAATTCCTCGATTACCTGATTAATGACACCGATGTGATCCATTGTAGAGTATCCCTTCCTGAAGCTAGCCTGTTCCCTTGGTTGGCTAAAGTCCAATGTTGCCCTTATTCTATTGGAGATTATTTTGGTAAATATTTTATATAATACTGGGAGTAAGCTAGTGGGCCTATAATTTTTCACTTCTTTAATGTTTCCCTTTTTGTGGGTTAGCATAATGTTTGCATTCTTCCAGTTTTCTGGGACTCTTGCAGTCAATAGACACTTCGTATAAAGAGCCACCTGTTTTCCAAGCATTATGTCGCCTCCATCTTTGATTAAATTGACTGTTATTCCATCTTCTCCTGCCGCTTTTTCCCATTTCATGTCTTGCAAGGCCCTTCTGACCTCATCGCTAGTTATAGAAGGAGTTTTTCTGTATCCTGTTCATTATTGTTTCTAATGGAGGTATCCTGACTCCTCTGGTTATTGTACCGGTCAGTATAGAATTCTTCCGCAGCTTTTACTATATCTTCAAGATTGCTGATGATATTACCCTGCTTATATACATCTTGGTTTGTCCTATGCCAAGTTTCCTTCTCACTGATTTCAGGCTGCGTCCATTTTTTTATGGCTTCTTCAGTCTTTCTCACGTTATAGTTTCGAATATCACTTATTTTTGACTTATTGATCAGTTTTGACAGTTCCGCGAATTCTATTTTATCTCTTGAGTTGGACACTTTCATTCTTTGTCATTTCTTTATTAGGTCCTTAGTTACTTGGGAGAGCTTGCCTACTGGTTGCCTTAGTGCCTTGCCTCCCACTTCAATTGCTGCCTCTGAAGCCAGCCTAGTTACGGTTTCATTCATTACCTCTATGTCGTCTTCATCTCTCTGTTCTAAGGTTGCATACTTGTTTGCAAGTACCATCCTGAATTTGTTTGCTTTTGCCCTTGCTGCCTCTAGGTTGACCTGTGTCTTCTTGACCAATTTTACTCTTTCTCTCTTCAAATTGAGGTGAATCCTATCCCTCACTAACCTATGATCACTGCACTCTACCCTACCTATCACTTCTACATCCTGCACTATGCTGGGATCAGCAGAAAGTATGAAATCAATTTCATTTCTAGTTTCAGCATTAGGTCTTTCCAGGTCCACTTTCTGTTGCTTCCTGATAAAGGTGTTCATTATTCGAAGCTTATTCCTTTCTGCGTATTCTAGCAGCATTTCTCCTCTAGTGTTCCTGGAATCAATGTCGTAGTTGCCAATTGCTTGTTCACCAGCCTGCTTTTTCCCCACTTTTGCATTGAAGTTGCCCATTACTACAATATACCGAGTTTTCACTTTTCTCATCGTTAATTCAACATCTTCATAAAGCTGATCTGCTTCATCATCATTGTGACTGCATGTTGGAGCGTAGGCTTGTACTACCTTTAATCTATACCTCTTATTAAGTTTGATTACGACTACAGCTACCCTCTCATTAATGCTGTAGAATTCGTCAATGTTGCCCGCTATGTCCTTATGGATTAGAAATCCTACCTCGTATTGCTTCTTATCCGGGAGACCTCTATAGTAGAGGACATGTCCGTTATTCAGCTATGTATAAGCCTCACCAGTTCTAATCTCACTAAGGCCGATGATATCCCAAACAATGTCTGATAGTTTCTTAAAGGGGTTGAGACACCAAATTTTGAGGCTATAAAAAGCATGTTGTAGGCTACTTCCGTATGCAAGGACACCCAGAACGAGGTATTGGACGCTGCAAACATTTCAAAATAATTTTAATTGAGCTCCAAAGAGTCATTAAAAACTCCTTCTCGTAGTCGAGACCCATCGCTAGCGCGGCAGTTACTACGTCACAGAGGAGGAACGAAAATATTGACGTCATAGCACACCAGCACAAAAACGTGACGTATGATAAGTAGCGATGCAATGCCGATTACGGAGCCTGCTGAGCCGAGCAACCGAGCATAGCCTCCACTACGACCAAGCTACAGGCATATAGAAATCCTTTCTTAATGCAAAGAAGGGGTAAGGCGTGCAGACACGGACACAAGAGGAGAGAAGTGGACAACACGAACGCCGCACGCCGGCCCGCGAACGGCAAACTGCGTGCGGCGAGTTGCCCTGCGGACGGGCCTTTACACGTTTGAGTGTAACACTAGCCGGCCGACTCCGAAAGGGACCAGGATATGCGGCGTTCGTGTTGTCTGCTTCTCTCCTCGCAGAGTCGCGTAGTTCGGCAGCTCGGAGCGGACTCTCCTTCGCTTGGCCTTTCCACGTTACCGGCCCGTCCACGTTACCGGCACGGAAACTCGCCGCACGCCGTTTGCAATTCGCGGGCTCCCGTGTGACGGCGGTTTTGCTCGCGAACAGCGAGATTTCCTTGCCGTAGAGAGGACGGGCCCGGGACCCATTTGTGCGGCAGCCGTACGGCGAAGCGGCCAATCAGCGACCGAGGAGTGGTCGCTCTGGCATCGACGGCAGCTTCACCGCCTCTGATCGTTCGGCGCCGCCGATATCGTCGCTAGGCCTTTTCCGGTTCACTTCAAAGCTAAAGCTTACGGCGCTTCGGAATGAATCACCGACTCTCACAAGCCGCAATATTTTCTTACCGTTGTTGTCGCTCTTCGCAATGATTATAATAATCGCGACATGCACTTCGAATCGCCACTGGTTGACCTCTGCTGGCAGAGCACGCGTATGCGCGAGCAGACGACGCAGCATAGTTTTACGTCACTATTTTTCGTGGGCCACGTGACCAAGCCATGTTGCGTTTCCTCCTCTGTGACGTCATAGCATCCCCCGGAGCCCAGAAACCGAAACCGAAATCGCTCGGTATAATAATGCTATTATTAAATTATTTATCGGATATATATGAATCCCGCTGTGTGTATCGTGCTCCCTGAAGCATGACGCAACGTTTGAATCAACAAACGCATGAACGAAAATTTTGATGTCTCCACCCCTTTAAAGAGTCCTGTTAAGCTAGCCTCACTCAGCAGAGTTCAGCAATTAAAGGCTGACAGGGTGAGTTTCCATTGGCAGCCTGTTCGGATCCAGAGATTCTTAGCACCCCATGCTGCGTTACAGGTCTGACTGCCGCCTTGCTCAGTTGCTCCGCAGCTGCTGGGGACTGAGGGCCATGGGTTAATTGTAGGAATCATTCGGGAGGTAGTGGCCGAATACTGCACCAGGGGAGGCCAATTCCTGTTCTGGTGAGGGAGTGTCTGTTGAAGCTTAATGGGCCTTCTTAATTTGGTTGTACCTGGATTAGCATATCCCCATTCACTCTCGGCATCTTTTGCCGGTGTCATGTGTCACTCCAAGCCTGCAGACGTTGTGCACTGAAGGAGGTGAATTTCAAGCTCACCATCAAAAGAGAGAGAGAGAGAGAGAGAGAGAGAGAGAGAGAGAGAGAGAGAGAGAGAGACCCTTATAGAAGGATTCAAACTTTCGACTGTGGCAACCGAGCATTTGACATAGCTCAGTCAGATAATCCCGTAGGCGGCGAGACTACCTTATTGCCGACAAGTACAGCCCAGAGGGCCCTATGTGCATAAAAACTTCTTTGATTTATCCGTGATAGATGGTGTTTTCCTGATCGCGATGAGTAACTCAATATAGAACGATTTCTACATGGTTCTGGCTTTGTAGTTCCGGAATGTCACGTGTGGAGGCGCCTGTGAACTCAGCTAGGCAAACCATACAGGCGTACCGACGACCTTTCCCCGTTGCAAATGCATGCTCGTGATCTACAGGAGTACAAATGGAAATCCGCGAAAACGAATATAAGTACAAATATAAGTACGCTACATTTATCTCACTTCAAAGATTTGTCTGTGCTTTTTCCTTCACTGCATTTCTACTAGTAACTTTGCTACCAAAAACTGGAATTTTAATAACTGGCTTTATCCCATTATTGCCTATCCTTTTTGCAACGGTACACACTAAAAGGCACTTCATGGAATATGAATGGCTTCTTATAGTTGTCTTTCTCTCTCAGCCACAGAAGCTCTTGGCCTACAGAATCCACTTATGAAGATGAGGCATGTCTCTGAAGCCTCCAAGCAGTCCAAGCTGAAGATTAAACATTGTAGTGGTGAGTTTCACTCCTACTAAGCAGGTGCCTCTCTCTTTGCCCAGACCTTTTTTTTTTTTGTCTCTCAATTTGCCTGACAGTAACTTGCCAATCATGTGCACTTTGATTGCACTGACTGGTGTGGAATCTGAAACTGTTCTATCCAATTGGGAGGGAGAGGACTCCTGCACTCTAAGGTGTGCTTTGGGTTTTGTAAACATCTCATCAAAGAGAAGCTCAACAGCATTGCTATTCTAACACATGTCAATATCTAATAGTGGCCTTCATTGCTGTTTCTTTGGAGTTCAGCTATGCCATGTGCATAAGTTAATGTGCCTTTATCCATTATACACTTCTATTGTGGGGATTATTAGTGGGATGGTGCATTGTAGTATATGTCATAGAGCCTGCTTTGCTAACCCCAGCTTGCCTGCAGGTGCTCCTGTTGTTTTCAGCTTATGACAGCTGCTTAATGTTGATGTCACTGGCCCTGTATGAGACAATGTTCCCTCTTACAAATAGTGAGGAATGTTTGGAGGGATTTCCTTTTTAAAGCACAAGGCCACCTGAAGCAGCAGAAGCTTTGTGTGGTTTTTTTAAGCTCGCTAAGGAGACATGAAGTGCAACACTATTATCTCAAGCAAGACAAGTAGGCATTAGCGTTGAGCGAATATTCCAAGTATCGAATGCAAATTAAGAAGTACTGCACGCTAACTATTTGTATGGGGAAAGACAGTGTTTGGTATTTTCTAATATTCAAATTTGACCAAGTATATTGCAGCAACTGAATGATAAGGTCTGGTTACTGTTCTCCATCTGCTAAACATAGTATCGTAAATTATCGGAAGAGATGACAAAAGTTTTACAAGCATGCCGAAAGAAAATGGGCAATTCAAGCTTTGTTTTTAGTTTCGTGGTGGAAGCCGTTACACTGCAACCTACAATTTTTCTTGTATTTCCTGATTTTGCGGTTTTGGCAGTCCAGTCACATTGCAGTTTCATTGTTTATGCTACGCTATGGGTCTTTGCATCTTTGCAACGGGTCCTTCTACATGTAGCTGCTTCGCACAAGTCCTTCAAGAGCTTCTTTCAAAATACTTTTTTTTCCAACATTTTATTTACCGTATTTGCAAAGCTATTCATACTACAGCAGCCGTTCATTCTTGGAAAGCTTCTTAGCAACTAGGCTTTAAAGTTGTGCAGCTGTTTGTGCAGCTTTTTCAATGCCAGTCAGTTATCTTGTGTTTAAAATTGATCCCCTTCCCCTG
Organism: Dermacentor variabilis; assembly: GCF_050947875.1. Taxonomy (NCBI): domain Eukaryota; kingdom Metazoa; phylum Arthropoda; class Arachnida; order Ixodida; family Ixodidae; genus Dermacentor; species Dermacentor variabilis. The sequence goes on from NW_027460280.1 coordinate 52,430,560, forward strand.
ATAGCTTTCTGTTTTGCATTAGTCACTACAGGTGTGGCACCTAATTATACCGAAATAAATATTCCTGCTGTAAATACGTATATGCGTCCATGTTTGGCTGTTCGTTACTATTCGATTCGTATTCGAAAAAATTGGTATTCATTTACCTCCAGTAGGCACACTGCCTAAACAGCATATTATGTGTAACCTTTATAAAGAGGCAAGCTTTTGGCATGCCAGGAAATTGCATAAAATTAAAATACTAGTACTGATGCCACCTTCCCATTTTCTGTGTTGTCGCTTGTGTCAATGGCAAGCTGAAACTAATTATTGACAAATGAACTTGTGGGTGAAGAAAAACCAGACAGCTGCCAGTGCCTAGTGTCCACAGATTGCATTTATAGATGAGCCCGCTTAATCGGGTGGAAGCCTGATTCCGCTGATTCCACTACTCGTGCACCGTCCACATGCTGGTCGTGTCGTCGTCTTTTGTGACCCGACTATTGTGGCACGTAGTAGTATGCTACAAACTAATAACTTGGCAGTTCTTGAAGAAGGGCCCAAATTTGTAATGTGACCACAAAATCTGGGCTGTCGGGCACTGCTGTCATCACTGCTGTGACTCCTGTACTAAAGATGTTAAGGAAAAGATGTATGGCTTTTGCTTGTGACTTTATCCATTAATATATTTTGTACCTTAAGGGAATTACTGCTGGTAATGTACTGAAATTTTGTTTGTCAACCATAGAGCTGTCTCATGAATGCTTGCTACTTTGTTTATTTAGTGAAGCGAGTTGTTGAGGTGAAACGCTCTTTAGCAAGTCTCATGTACGCCTTGTGGAAGCAGAGTTATCAAGTGAACTTCACACATGCAATTTCCTATCACTAAATGACGCATTATACTTGCCTTTCTAAATACAGAATTCTTGATGCCTTACAAACCTCGGCCACAGACTTCTGCTTCTGTGGCACGCCGTTTGGTGAGCGGTGCCCTTGGCATGCGGGTGAATGTGGATGCTGCACAACGAAGGAAAGAACTGCAGATGTTGAAAGAGGCCAAAGGTATGTACATGCAGGCTTTGCAGGCTTCCTGACATAGCTGAAAGGCAAGTTAGTGTGATCTGTGGTAACATAGGTTCACCAGTGTCATTGTTTTATTAAAAAACAGAAGTGAACTTGTTGTTATACTTCACATGGTATACTTCATGGCATGTGATACTGCTGCTACAGAATTAAGAGAACGTATGACCAGCGATTCATTCAGAAAATGCTGTAACAAATTATGGAACATCCCAGATAGGCCTGTTCCAGTGGTGTAGCAGTGAGGTTGCTTTATTAATGAAATGGGAGAAGTGGGGCTCTTCTTGCTCAGTGCTATTCACTGAATACAGGGGGTTGACAAGTTTGATATTTGTGGAATGTGACCAACTTCTAATAGAGGAAAAAACTCACAGGCTTGCTCAGCAACATATGTATTTGCAGAACTGAGCTGACAGCATCAGTACAATGTAGCTTTGTTTGCTTAAGTTTTCATGGCTGAGGAAGCAATGAGAGGATCACCTTCATCATCCAGAAGTAGCTCTAAGGCCACAGACTTTCTCTGTAGTGGCACTTTGGTATTGCTTCAGTATACTCGATAAAGTGGAAGCTTGGGCGAGTTGGTGATGCAGTATCGACATGTCTGCACAGTGCAAAAGACGAGGACAGTGGAGTGCAAGCTACTAGGCATGCTTGCACTGGAGCAGACACTGTACACAGGGATACACAGTGAAGGGAATTTGCTTAACAGGTATACTGATGGGCTAGTTGGTAATCCATGACTTGGTTATGAATGCAAAGCAACTGAAAGCTGCATAGCGAAAACAAATCCTACCACTTAGTATTTAAATTTTTTTCTTCAGGATTTACTTTATAACAAATAAAGAGCTTGCTTAGGACAAGGATTTCCATTACTTGCCGTTCCTAGTTTTGGTTTTCTGGTGTCCATGTCTGGTTTTAGTGGTCGTCTATACTGCCAGCAAAACGTCAGCACTGCTTGTCGCAGCAACACAAGAGCATAAGCTCCACACGTGTGAGTGCGTGTGCATAGCTTTCGTTGTGCCGCCACATAAAGTTGTTGTCTGATATACTAGTTGGCTGTGCTGACCATAGCCTCCATCCATTCCAGTGCTACATTTTTCAAAACAGAGTATAGGTTGACTGCTTGCAGTCATAATAATCATAACTCATAAATATAAAAATGGCAGTCCAAGCACTTTAGTTGTGCATTTGTGGGTGAAATATCTGCTGAAATTCTTTTTTACTGTACAAGATAATTAACAAATGAGAGTATGCACATTAGGCATAAATCCACCGCCACGCTGCAAAGGGTTCCTCCTTTGGGCAGTTTGGCCATATGTAAATCCCACTGGAGGATGGAGACTTTGTTGAGAGCCAGAAAATATCTCTGTGACTGGGTAGGTGCTGGTAACTGTGGAGCCTTCAGTCATGCACCTACCTAGTAGTGGTGTGCGACCTTGCTGCTTAGTGGTAGGGGTGGGCGGGGTTTGTTGTAAATGTCATGATAATGCCTCCACTGGTTAAGAGGAAGCTTTAGCTTGGGTTCTCCTATCTAAATATATGTAAAAGGAGAATTCGTTTTTCTTGGCGACCACTGCGCCAAATTTGAGGAGGTTTGTTGCATTTAAATGAAAAACTTAAAATCGAGTGTCTGTTGGTTTCAAATTTTTTATTTAGGTCAATATTGGCAAAAATTGAAAATTTCCACAAAACAAAAATATCAAGTTTACAACTTTTTAACCCGGCAAGAAACATGACATCAGAATTGTGAATTGCATCTGATAGTACATCTAAAGCAGACAAAATTGATAGGTTACACATGAATCTAAAAAAATTTAGTAATATGGAAATACAGCTTTTGCGGAACCCTTGTAAGCAACGTAGCAAATTCAGGTAAGATATAAATTGACATATAGAATTTGTTCACTTTGAATGATCTAATGGATGCCGTTTACAGCACCGCGATATGTTTTCTTGATGCAGAGCTATTAGTTTATAAACTTCGTGTGTCTTTTTCAAACTTTTGAATCTTTAAAGATTCTTTTCACAAAATTCAGGCCCTAATTTGAAATTCCGCCTCCAACAGTCACTAGAATTTAACTTTCTCTGTTATATGCAACAAATTGTATTAAAATCGGTCCAGGGGTTATCACAGAAAACCGTTTTACATGTATTTAAATAGGTTGTGTCGGAGTTGGGCCTGAGCTAAAGCTTCCTATTAAGTCCCCTGCATGATGTATGTGTGCTCATTCACTTGGTGAAATTATTAAATACTTGCTTACCAGTTTTTACCTTTCGTCATTGTATTTCACAAGCCATGAAAAGGAAAACACAATAATCATCAGCAAGAATTTTAGTGCTGCAAAAGCGACTAGCAGCACTACTTTATTTTCATGCTTTTCAGTCATTGTATTAGCAGTGTCATGAATCACCTTGAGTTCACGTACTGAAAAACTATGGCACTCATTATAAAAACAGAGGAACTTTCAGCCTCGGTCACAGTTGGCGTGACAACTTAGAAATGCTACTTTTTACATGTATGTTAGCATAAATATATATAGGAAGGTAGTACTAGTGTTTCTTTGTTGGCTTCAGTGGTTTCACAGTATTGCTTTCCACAAACAGATAAGAAAATGAAAATTGACAAGTTACTGCACGTATGGAAGAAGGCACACCTTGATTTGCATTTGATATTTGCATCTCTTTCACTTTATACGCAGTGCGTTTTGACAGCTAGTGGCATAGGTGTTGGCACAGAAGTCGCTGCTTTTTTCATTACTTTCTGACCCTTTGGATTGTACCTCGTGCAGGCAAGAAGAAGACTGCTGCCAAGCAGCGAACTGATGTATGGAATGGAGACGTATCATGATTTGTCAGCCTTGCTCACTGGCTTGCAAGCCCCAAGAAGCACAGTGCAGCACTGCAAGCTAGTTCTTGCACATCCTGGCCTGCTTCAGATAGGAAAGTCAGAGGCTGTGTATGGGTCACCACCTCTCGCTATAAATGGTTGTCCAAGTGAGGCCATTGCCCTCTGGCAAGTGTGCTGATGGTAGCAGAAGGTGTCTCCACGTCCTGCAGTGTGGAAGAAAAGTGTCTGGGATGGAGAGCCTGGCCCAGTGAACACAAGAGAGTAGGTGTGTCAAGTGGCTTTGCCCCCGTGCTTGCTTTAATGACACTAGTTGGTGTCGTACCTGCAGTGACCAAGTCATTTACACTTTTTTTTGCGAGCATCAAACTCGAGTTGTGTGAACCATGTGGCTAGGCTACAAAGACTCGACTAAGTTTTGTTGTGCAGGGGTTCTCAAACTTTTGAGTATTGCAGGAAACCTGTTGGCTTTCAGATGTTACCAAGGAACCATTGAACCCCACCCCATCACCACAGGTATGAACAGCCCCAAATAAGCACCCGTACAAAACAGATACTTCACTCTGTCAAAGATGCAGTGAATGTGGAATAATTAGTAATGCTTTGGTGGACAAGAAACAGCATGGGGGGAGGGGGTATGCAGTGTTTGGGAACCCCTGCTGCTTGGAATGCACCAGAACTTTGGTGTATGGAGCGAACCATTTGCTGATTTGTTGCCCTTTGTTTGTTTGGAAGTCCTGTACCACAGTTGGGTTTGTTGCACCTGATATGTGCCATTATTGTCCTTTGTTGAATGGCATAGAGTTTATGGAATAGAGTGATGCCTTAGTATTTTGTGTGAGCAGGAGCTGTGTGTAGCTCATGCTAGTACATTGAGCTCATGCTGGATATACTTGGATGCATTGAAAATTCAGCTGAAAACATTGCCACTGGACCATTGAACCAGTGTAACTGGACGTCAATTAGCGATGAATGAATCTGGTGCTGTGGCAGTCCCTTGCCCACTCAAAATCACAAACATTGCAAGATAATGTTGCCTAGGAAAGTTATTTTATTGCATGAAACTTCAGGTTTAGTTGACTCTCAAGTAGTAGAGCCTTGTGATTGTTTCCTTTGTGTGTCCATACCTGACAGCCCACAGAGGCATTCATTCCGTCCACTGTTCTGTACTGTCCATTTCTTTCTCAGTACAACTGCCATAAGTGATTAAGGGTCCCAGCTGCGACAAATTTCTATAATACGGTATTGCTGTTTTTACTATATTGACCAAAGTTGTTTTTATATGGATTGTAATCAGTCATAGCTGTTAATAATAAATTCAATGAGCATGAAATGTGAAGCTTTTAAAACCATGTTTAGGTGGCATAAATATGTATTTTCTTTTCATGGAAATTATTTTGTATTGTGCTGGTACTGGTGGTACCATTCTAGGACTAAGACTAGAGTTTGGAGAAACTTGGCAGGGTAGCAGAGTGTTTAGTGATTGTGTGCCTAGATCTCACTAAGTGTTATAATCTGTGTTGAGGGTACAGTGAAATAAATGCTATCTGTCTGTTGTGGTTAGTTGAAGTTAAACAGTACAACCCCGTTGTTATATTTCTTAGGGGACCACGGGAAAAATGCATGATCCGGGAAAACTTAACATCCGATGACAGTTTTGCAGGGCAGATACACAAATAAGACCGACATTTTAGAGCATAAAAGTCAAGAAAATGTAACAAACAGGAATGTATCAACGAGGTTTTACTGTATTAAGAAAAAAATGATTATAACAGTGTTGTATGAAATTGGTGAGGTTATCATGGCAATTTTACATTTTCACGACAGGCTATTTACATCTAGTTTTATTTATCTTGTTTTCATCTCAAAGAGCCTGTTGCATCAAAAAATGTGTACTCCTTGTTTATATTTTTGTTACATTAATGTAATAAAGTGCTACCTGTATACCCTAAAAGTGCTCAGTATTCTAAATTAGTATTGAAATTCTGCTTGCTGGTTCAAGCACGCGCCATATGACTACTCAACTCAAGGGTGCCTTTGGACTCCACTATACTGGCTACCACACACCCATGGTTTAATGTCTCAAACAAAATGACCCACAGGCTATGCGGGAGAGGGGTGGAGGTCTCTGGAAGCATTTTGACCAGCTGGGGTTCTTTAACACGCACCTGAAGCACAATACACAAGCATTGTTGCATTCCACCACCCTCAGAATGCAGACACTGGCCAGGAATTGTTCTTGTGCTGCGAAGCGGTACACCACAACATGCTCGGGTAGTTTTCGTCTTCCTTCTTTTCTGCCTCTGTGCGGCCTTTCATTTGATAGTTGACATTTGTGTTGCTCTTGTGTACCACAGCCACTGTGGCAGCACTTATGGTGAGGTCACAAGTGCCTCTGATTATTTACAGGTTGAAAGCACCTGTCAAAGCTCAATAGGCAAGATGGCTGTGTATGGCGTCGAGCTTAGATTTGTGTTCCGGCCTCAAAATTTAGCTTCCCAAGGGCTTGCTTTTCTCCCATGCATACCTGCCAACCTTGTGGAGTTTTTAAAGTTTGCCCTGAGCGCACACTTCTTGTGGGATACATACACTTTATTTGATGATTTACCTTTAGATGTGGCAAGCTTGGAACAGCATAAAAATGTGACAAGCAACATGCTTGTTTATTAATAGTGACTTTTTCAGCAACTTTGCTGTTGCCAATTTCACCTGCTTCAGGAACTTGTCTGAGCAAACTTGCTCCAAGCAGGCACCCCTCTAGTATCCTTTCATAATCTGAAGAATTCCAAGGGTGTAATTGGAAACTGATGAGCAAAGTTTTTTCGCACACAGAAATTATTCATTGTAAATCTTGAGAAAACCTTTGTAAAATCGTACCACACGCCCGAATTGCTAAACTTTGTGGTATACTTGAGAGAGGCCTCCTGCGATGATTCATATATGATAGACACATGTCTAGCTAAAATGTTTTGTTCCATGTAATTCTTGTCCTTGATTATCATTTGACACATGCATATGATGATTAGCTGAAGATAGTACCATGTGACCCAAGTTGTTTACTTTTCTGCAGACTGTGCTACCATTTCTAAGAACACAGATTTTTTTGAACTGGAGCTGGCCACTCTTCCAAACTGACCTCAATGCAAAAAATGTTAGGCATGAAAACGAAGTGTTTTGTATAACTGGCTCTGGAAAGAGCCAGTTATTCACTGGAAAGAGCAGACACAACAGTAGCAATATATGATAGACACCAGTGCAGCCATAAATTGCTACGGCTCTCGTCTCTGCACATAAGGTGGAGGAATAAGAGACAGAAAAAAGAAAAAAAAAAGCATTGCACCTTACTTTTGCTGTGGTCACTTGTTGCTGCTTGTGTTGAAAGTAAACACTACTGCTCAAAATATCTATGGCAGCCTCATCATTTATGCAGCCACCAAAACATACCTTATTTTTCTCTTCACACTCGAACACATACAAACCCTTGCGCAAAAAAAACCTTCAACACCACTGTAAATCTGCACTACATAACTCATTTAGTTCAGCGTTGCAAAGTTATGCTGGAAGTGCCTTTCGCATAAATTGCACAAAATTTAATAAACTGATCACAAGAAGCATGGTCTACTTACTGATTATGTACAAGTGTTACACCGAAATATTTTTTTGAAGTGCATTTACATTGAACGTCTGTTGCTTCCTATATCTTCAGTAGTGTAACCAATTTTTTTTTTTTTTAGCCACAACTGTATTCTACGCTGAAGACTTGTCTCATTTAATACACGTGGACATTGCAAGCAACTACAGCAGCCATGTGATAGAACACTGACACAATATGACCAGTGTAAACTCACAACAGTGGACCTGTTTACTTCAGTTATAAGATACACATTGCAAGAGAATACGAAGAGTAAAGTATAAAGCGAACTACATTACCATGTGAAATTTCTTTGAAAATAACTGAAGGACACAGCAGTTCAATTCTGACCAGATGTTTTTCGTTTAACATGCACTGAACCCTGGGCATGCGAAGTGTGTTTGGGCTCCACCATATTGAAATTCGGCCACTGAGGCCTTGTGCTCAGCTGCAGAACGGCACAGCCATGAACGGCTTTAAATTTAATTTGAAGTCCTTCAAAGCTACATAGAGCACTGTCACTGATACAGGTGCATTTCACCATTCCATTGACTTTAGTCATAATTAAGGTGCACCATGTATAGCCTACTGCTCAAGCACAAACAGATGAGTGAAATGGCAAAGCATTTACCGGCCATTGGTAAGTCCCAGAAAAATTCTCCAGTTCTTTCGAGGTCCAAAGTCGTATGGATTTCTGTAGATCTGCAGCAAACACATGGCTCATGTGAAATATAACAGTACACCATCATTGATCATGCTGAGAATTTTTGTTAAATCAGAACACTGCATAACGAATACCCTACACCACAGTTATTAATAATTTTTTATCTGAATTCACTTTTATTGCAAGAATTCAGTTCATCAAACACATTACGCCAGGTGCTACAGGTAAGAACTGTCAATACAATTGGTTTTCAATAAGCAAGAGATAAATTTGTTGCATGTTAAAAGGTTTGTTTAGTGATTTCTAAAACAAGAAAAGTGACCTTGTGTAGATGTTGCTTCTGGCAGACCTAGAATGACAAAGCAGTGTGGCTTGAAAGCATATTTGGTGCACAACTAAAGAAAACACCTTATGCATTTTTGCAGTGCAGTGAGTAGCATACGTCATAGGTGTGCCCATGTTTCTCGCCCTGCACCTAGCATTTTCTCATTCTCTGGTCACATCTGACCTCTTGGACTGTAAGCATTTGTTTTCTTCAGCTGCTCTCTGCTGGTACAACAATGAGCCTGCCTACAAGATGTGAAAACTGAGCTGCATGGTGAAAAGTTTCATACTCGAGAAAAAAAGAGCTTTATAAAAAATTTGGTGACCTGTTTGCGTTGAACAAAATGTGTTAGAGAAGACAATGTACTTTAAATCTTGGAATGAGTGTAGTACCAACAGATGACCCCCTTAAATAAGTAGAACCTGCAAATTCACATTGCTACATTTATTTAGCATTATAAAAATTTAAACAGCTTTTCTTTCCAGATGTTATGGATTAGAATTTTAGTTAAAGGGACTGACAACCCATTTTTAAGGACTTAGTTTTTTATGGCACAACGTAAAGCTCACCCCCGGTATTGTTTACACCTGCAGCAGTTACTTCCAAAAGCGCGTGGATGTTTTGTAAGCATAATTTTTCCATCTGAGCAGCCTTTAAAAAAGTAAGAGTCCCTCCTCAAGCAATGTTGAGAAGTGACAGTGATGTTGATAGCCCACCTTGTAAATTGTGAAAGCTACCCAGCGTTCTCCTTTCACAGGAGGGAGTGTACATGAGGTTAACTGCCTAATTTAGACCTCTTCAACCACTTTTGAAAATGAAAAGCTGGTGCAATAAGTTTCAGTTTTTGCGCAGGCCTTTCTTATATTTGTACCGTGTTTTCCCCCAAGTACATGCATACGTCATGGCTGGCTGGACATCGTCGTTCTATCAACAGACAAGCCAAGCCAACCCATCGAAAACGAACGCAAAGGCACTGCCACTTTTCTACTCGCTACAAATGAAGGCCTATCTGCACATTGTAAATGGAAAAAACTTATAAAAAAGTGTACTGCAATTTCACTAATAAAAAGACCAGGAACCGCGTGCAATAATAGGTCACGTGATAGGCCTCTTATACATCTTCATGTTATTGCTGCGTGGGGCACCAAAGGTCATCTTTCACAACTTTTAGAGAAGAATTAAATATATAAACCTTATTAATGAGAACAACATGGCTCGTTTTAGCCTCTGCGATAGGCAATCTTTCCATCAGCTGGGATATCTTGATTCATGTTCCAAGCGGTTGTCTGTCGCTTTAACAAATTCAATTATCATTCAATGTTGTACGTCTAGCACTATTATCAATTTTGTCTTGAATCCCATAGTTTATTGGTAAGCATCATTGCTGAAATAACTCGTAAGTTGTGGTAAGTTTTCTTGTCTTGAAGGATAAATGTGCTTTGCCATGACAATAAAAAGGAAATGTTTATTGCTATTAAACAATGTCCTCTGGCTGTGATGAAGTAGGAACTCTGGATCTGAATGAAGTGTTGCAAAAACTAGAAAAGTAGGCGTTTTCGTCTGCTAAGTGCTTTGAATATTGTTACCCGCATGACAGCTACAGGTACACTACATGCAAATTTCCATTGCTTATAGGAAGCAAGTGCATTAGAATTGAGTTATGGGGTTTGACATTCCATTGCTACACTGGGTGCTATGAGAGAGACAGCTGCTACGGAGGGCTCCACATTTTTGCCACCTGGGGTACTCTAACGTGCGCTTATAGCTTGAATCACAAGCGTTCTTGCATTCTGCCTCAGTTGGTTGGAATGGAGCAGCAGCTGTAGCAAGGGATTCAAACCCGTGACCTCATTCTCAGTTGCTGAATGCCATGCCCACTGTCATTGTGGGGGGCAAGACATTGTATTAGTTTTCTGCTCGTACATAGCTTGAACTGGAAGCACCAAACAGCCTTGATGCACTTAATCCTGATCAGTTCCTATAATATTTCACTCTGTGTTGTCCAAAAAGGAATCAACTAGATATGAAAGAAAAAATCAAAAGAAACCGTAGCAAGCTTACAACACCCTCCTTTCCAAGGCGTATCCGTTCCGTCTTATTGATGTGGGCCTCAATGCTAGTTTCACCATGCGTGATGAGCCGGGCGTGCCACATGGTAAGAGCTCCCAGGGCGAAAAATATTCCTATGCAGATGAAGACCGTGAATGTGATGTAGTATTTCCTCATGAAGTCCTGCTTTGCTGTGTTGGGGTGAGTAGCATTCTGCAATGTCATAAAGGTGTTTGTAGCTTTGCAGCAAAAGTAACACTAAGGAAACGGAGTGAACATAAACACAAATATAGATTAGGTGCTGTATTTTTGAAGCAATTTTTTTTCTTTGTCATTGGCTTGGGAAGTGCCAGGCTACTGCTATAAAAACAAATAAATATAATAAAAGAATGGAAAATGGAATTAAATGTTAAAAAATTTGTATCCAGCTTACACACCCATGGGTGTGCAAGCGGAGGCTACAACTAAAATGCATAATGTTCAAAAAAATTTTTTTTTCTGACAGTTGTGTATGAAAATGTTGGGGATTGCAATGTTGCTTACGCTTGAAAGATGCTGGCTAACTGAAACAAGGTGTTCTTGAATGACCTCTCGGATGTTGCCAGAATATTACACTGCCCACACAGCTTTTAATGGGTTTGCAATTTCAGAAAAATTATCAAAAGCTTTAGATGGTCGCTCCTAAATGAGTGGCAAGCATTATTTAGCGACCTCTAGATCAAGAAGAGAAGGGTATATCAAATTCGATGTTTTTGATTTTGGTATAGCAAAAAAAAAAAAGAAATTAATAAATAAATATTGTCTGTAAAGTTATCTTCATTCACCTAAAAAAAAATGTGATAGATTAAAAAAGAGTCGTGCTTATTGCAAAGTATGCTAGTTATTGCCTGCATTACTAATAAAAATTTTGTTGCTTAATCAACTTCTGCATAACTACAGTAATTGCATATTGCTAAAAGAAGCTAAAAAGACTAAGTTGTGGGGTTTAATGTCCCAAAACTGCATGGTGGATTACGAGGGACATCGTAGTGGATGGCTCTCGATTTTGACAACCTCGGGTTTCTTTAATGTCCACCCAAAGCATAGTTATGTGAGCGTGTTTGCATGGTGCCCCTATCGGAATGTGGCTGCGAGAAAGAAACCCTGTGCTCAGCAGCAGAACACCGTGGTTGCCTAGCCACTGCAGTGAGTCCTAAAGGATGCCGGAGATATACCGTAACATATCGAGAGCTAAGTGGCTCCATATATTTTTGAATGAAACTGCTTGGAAAGGTGAATAATTGTTTTCTGAAACAAGAACCTATAAGTGGGTTATATTTACAGTATCAAAAATGCTGACCATTATACATGCAAAAAGGTGCCAGATATTGCTTCAGAAAGAATACGAAGCAATGCTACTATACCCCAGGTGTATCCTGTAGTGTCACATTGATAGACATGCCCAGGTTGCCAAGTTGAATCTTGGAGCTGGCAAGACCAACAGCTGGCATTGGCAAGGTGCAAAAGTACTCTTCATAAGCGATTCTGTAGCCAAAGATCATAAGGTATATGATGCCAATGAGAACATATGAGCAAAACATAAAGAAATAGCGATGCGTGAAGTGGCCAATGCAGTTGTTCAACCAAGCTGCAATGATGATTGAGGAAAATGTGTTTTGTGCATTAATATTATATCAGGGATCTTATTATAATGTTAACAGAATTTTTAAAAACTGCCTGTGGCAATTAGCACAAACCTACTTATTGAGCTAGAACACTAAAGAAAAGAAATCGATAATTATAATTGGCTAATTAAAAACATTTAACTAATTAACCTTTTAACTATTACTTTAGTGCACATATTGCAATACACGAAACCAGTTATTTCACAAGGCACATCCACTTGGAACGAATTTTGAAACTAGTACCAGTCGAGGTAAGTGCAGTCAAACTTGTCATAGAAGCAGAATTGTGCTACATATCAAGGGTGGTTTCTGAAAATTCTGTTAATGATAAAAAAACGTATTTGGAACATCTTTGTGGCGGAATAGACAACCAATGGCACAATACATTGTAGACTTGCCGAGTTGTAATAAAGCAATTGTACACATAACACTTCAGTGTACTTAAATGGGCAATAGATTCCCTGATACTTGCACAAATGAAGTGCATAATGCTTGCTGAAGTGCCAGTCAGAAATTTCATCACCCACCAAAACTTGGAAGTGGAAAGAAAAGGATACGGCAGTGATGATCCATTTTCAGAATACAGCGATTGCACACACTGCAATGGTGAGTGCGGGGCGGCTTGGGTGCTATGCACTTCTTGCATATTGAGACCACCTCTGGTACCAGGGATGCCTTTCATGGAAGAAAGTTATGCAAAAGCACGATGATCAGCAAACCGTTTAAAAACGCGGGTATATGAATTGACACACATGCAATTGGGCAATAATGATATGCCGGAGAGCATAATAAAATGTAAAGACTCCTCATAGGTAGCTCAACGTGCACAACATGTAACGACCATTCATATAGAAACATAAATCATGGTAGTTGCTTAATCAAGGCAGCTTTACACAGGAACATGAAAGAGTGTAAATTGCATTGAATTGTAGTATGTGCGAGGTCAGTTCTATGCACGTAACTGCAGCATCTAAAGCATTTATAAGAGCACATGGAAGAAATCAAGCGTTGCTTATGTGGAGCTCCTTCTTTTTTTAAATTTCAGCATGTACCACCCATGCATAAGTAATACTAAACTCCACTCAGCTGTAACAGATAATGCTGAAAGCTTTCAATATTCACATAATATGTATGAAAGTTTGGCATTACAGAAAACTACACATACTGAACTCGTTTATGCTGCAGTTCAAAACAAGTGGAACTTGTAAAGGCCTATAGAGACCAGTTGTTTTGAAGCAAAACCCATAAACTTCTTTAAAAAAATTATTGCTGAATCTCAGAACGGTAGTGATCAAGTCTGGGTTGAAAGAATATGACAGACGTTTAAACTCCTGTGGCACCTGAGAGCCGATTGCATGCAGCAGTAACATACCTCTGGAGGTGTGCCAGGATTAGTCGTGAGAGCCATCCAATAATGAAAGACGATGTTGATGAGGAGCCAATGTCCAATGACTAGGGCGACGAGAAGGACGCACTTGTTGTTCTCCCACCAGTAGGGAATGCCGATCATGTATGCGATCACGATAACAGTGCAAGCTACAATGGTAACCGTGGTGACAAATATCTGCACGGGACATAAACAGAAACGCAGAAAGGCGTTAAACGAATCATACTGCAGCGAAAAACATTCTTTCGTACCGGCCCCATGGCTTTTGTGAAGTGATCGACGATCCAGAAGAGCGGCTCCATACATGTGTCGCCCGCATAATAGATGTCGGCAAACTCATTGTAGACAAGAGAGTTGAAAACTAATCTTGAGTAGTGCATCCGATGACGAACTCTTGCCCTGAAGCGCTCAGATACTCGACGAAAGTAACGGGTTAATCGGACGAATACATCCATTGGTGAAGCTTGCCTCATGTACTGTGCGATGAAAACGAGTACGCCGAGAAAAGAAGCAGACGCCCTTTTCGTCCCATGCCACTAATCGGCCGCTTGCGGCGACGCTGTCAAAAACGGTTCATCGTAGGGGGGAAAAGTCCCGTAATTTTGAACATAATTACTTGGACGATAACTGTGAAGTCCAGCTAGCGCATCAAAAAACAAAAACAGCTTTTAAAAGTTATCATTCACGCCAATATCATATGCCAATATGTTGGCTAGAGCTCACGCTAAACTGGATGAATGGATGGATGGATGGCGGCTACACCCTTTGTAACGGGCGGCGGCTGGCGCCACCTAGCCTTTTGCTTCCCCTCCTATTATTTTTTTTACACTTTCTTTATATCCTCTTTTCCTTACACTAGTTTTCACTCCCCTCCTCCCCCCAACATAACTATCTAAAAAATCATAGGAAACATTATATCCCCGATTTATGGTATTATCTCTTCCTTGCCTTCCTCCACCAATCCTCTAGCCTCCCCTTCGTTACTGCCACTATTTTCTCGTCTATTTGCCCTCGTTCCCCGGGAAAACCTAATGCCCCTTCCATTTCTGCCACTGGTTCCCTCTGCCAGAGTCGGGCGAAGGTCTGTGCATCTCAGCACTATATGCTCTGTGGTCTCCATTTCGGCTCCGCAAGCTGTGCACAAAAGGTCCACGTCTTCAAATTTAGCCCTGTATGTTTTCGTTCTCAAAACCCCCGTCCTAGCTTCGAATAATAGTGAGCTGCCCCGCGAGTTATCAAATAAGAGCTCTCTCTTAATCTCCTGTTTTTGTGACCTATACATAGATAGCGCTGGCTTTCCGAGCATTCTTTCTTCCCACATTTTTCTTTCCGTCTCCTTCACCTCCTTTCCCATACTGGAACCACGTTGGACCCCCTCCCTCGACTGCAGGTATCTATTCCTCAGCTTCCTCGTTCTGAGTGTCCACTTTGTGTTCAAATTTTTCATGTATAGATATTTGTACACTTTTCCTGCCCACCTTTTTTCCTCCAGTGCTGAGAGTCTCTGTTCATATTTTAGCTTACTTATTGTCTCTGTACCTTGGAATGACGTCCATCCCATGTCCCCCTGCACTCCCTCATTAGGGGTGTTCCCGTGCGCTCCTAAGGCCAACCTGCCTACACTTCTCTGTCTCGTTTCCATGCATGCCTGAACTTCCGATTTCATGCACAGTACTGAATTTCCGAATGTGCGGCCAGATACCATAACCCCTTTCCATACGCCCCTAACCACCTCGTACCTATTATAGTTCCATAGTGCCTTGTGTTTCATTACAGCTGAGTTCCTTTTCACTTTTTCAATCATAATTTTTTCCTCTTCTTCCAAGTACTTTTTGCCCTCGTTTAGCCATATGCCCAAATACTTATATTTTTCAACATGATCAATCTTAGTGCTTTGTATTTCCAATGGTTCCCCCCTTTCTTCATTGTATACTATTATCCCAGACTTCTCTCTACTGAATTTCAGTCCCAATTTTTCACCCTCCTCTCCACATATGCTCATTAATTCCTGTAGCCCTACTCGGGTGTCAGCAAGCAGTACAATATCATCAGCATACATCAGTCCGGCTAGTACTTGAGCTACCTTCTGCCCTTCCAGCATATAGCTTATGTCGGTTCCTATTGTGCTCTGTTCTAGTCTCTTTTACATTTGGCTCATGTAAATCATAAAAAGCAGGGGCGACAATGGACAGCCCTGCCTGAGACCTCTTCTTATTTTAGCTGGCTTTGTAGTTTCCCCCTCCCATGTTATATCTACCTCATTATCTGTATAAACTTGTCGTAGGAACCCAATCATCTTTCTATCTAGACCGTATTCCCTCAATTGGCTCCATAACTTTTCTCGGTTTACATTATCATAGGCTCCTCTAATGTCTAAAAAAGCTATCCATAGCGGTTTCTGCCTGGCTGCCGCTATCTCTATGCACTGTGTTATAACAAATAAATTATCATCTAGCCTTCTGTTCCTTCTAAATCCATTCTGCAGTTCTCCCAAGATCTCTTCACGTTCTGCCCATTCCTCCAATCTCTTTTTCACCATCTGCATTGCTACTCTGTATATGACTGATGTGACAGTTACTGGCCTGTAGGATTTAATGTTATCCTTGCTTCCCTTACCTTTGTAAACTAATATTCTGCTTGATTTCCAGTCCTGTGGAACATCTCCCTCTACTACTGTTTGTTCAATAAGTTGTCGTAATTTTAATTTACTTTTCTGGCCTAATATGCTTATCAATTTCATAGGTATGCCATCAGGTCCTGTCGCTGTTCCCACGGGGACCTTGCGTTCAATTCTGTCCCATTCCTTACTTGTCATCCCTCTGTACTCCTCCTCTAATTATGTCCTGCTGTTGTCATTGTTCTCCATTTCGCTACCCACTGGCCCTGCAAATGCTGCCTCTATTGTTAACCTAATATATTCCTGAGCTCCCTCTCCCTCTACCTTTGTTCCTTCTGGTGTGGTCAGTGAGTGCTGAACCACCTCTGTCTTCTTACTCTGTTGCCTTATGTGATCCCAAAATTTCTTAGAGGCATTTATGTCTTTTTTTCCTATCTCTAACAGCCACTTTACCCCAACTTTTGCTATCTTGGCTTGAATTAATGCCAATGCTTCTCTTTTAATTGCAAGGTAATCCTCCCATTTTGTCTCCACCTCTTCTGGTGTGGCTCCCCTTTTCTTTGCTGCTCTGTGTTTTCTTCACGCATCTTTGCGTTGCTCTATGGCCTCCTTAACTTCTCGGTCCCACCAGCTTTTCGGTTTATGTTTTCCCTGCTTACTTCCTAGTTTCCTAATCTGTCCCTTCTCTAGCTCTCGTTTAAAAATACCTATTAACTCGTCGTATGTCCATGCCCTTTGCGGTTGCTTGGATACCATGCTTTCAATGTTTTCGTCACTTCTTGTAGCTGCCTGTCATTCAATTTGCTCATACATTTCCTTTCTTTAGTTTCTACCAGTGGTGCTGTCCTTCTAAAACTTATTTTGATTCTTTTGTGATCACTCCCCAGGCTTTTTGTACCTTCCTCATCAATTTCCATACATCTCAATCGTTCATACAGCTTGTGGGACATTAGGCAGTAGTCGATTGTCGAGTGGGTGTTATTTCTTTCCCATGTTATCTTCCCGTCGCATTTAATTTCAGTATTAACTATCACAAGATCATGAGCCTCACAAAAATCTACAAACATCTGCCCTGTTGCATCTGTCGCCCCGTCAAAGTATTCCAAATGTGCATTCATGTCCCCTAGGATGCTTACCTCTCGTTTCATAGCTAACTCCCTGATGTCCTTGGCCATACATTTGAAATGTTTTGCATTCTCGTCTTTTGACTCATTCCCCGTTTTCAGATACACACTTGCGATTTCAGATACAACCTGCGATTACATCATCATGGTTACCAGATCCAACAGTAACATCATAACATGCTGACAAAAAAAAAAAAAAAAAAGGAAGGGTGAAACTTCGAACATTGACACAATGGAGACTGTATTAACTAAATAACCATAAATCTTATGTTGTTCTTATTTAATATAGCATATTTATATGCTAAGTAACAATTAACTGCTGAATCTGTCGCTCAACGTTACCGACGCGCGTAACCCGATTTTAAGGCGCGCGTTTTGAAGTGGCACTTTTCAGTCGCGATTCGTTAGATCTGAGAAAGGACATGAAACAATAGTCGGAGACTACCGGATGCAAAGGTGTACAGGGCAGCTTCTGGCTCCTTCAGAGGTCATGTTTGTATGAACACGTTTCCTTGCGCTGCTTTTCTCTGGGGGGAAAGGGGGAAAGAAACACCCAGGACAAATGCCAAAAATTGTCCATGTCATAAGAAGCCAACAAACACTGCCACCAAGGACATAACTTTCGCATGCGAAGATTGTGGGATCGTTCCCCACCTGCGGCAAGTTGTTTTTCATCCACTTTTATTTCCATTAACTTACCATTTTCATTACTTCATTTATTAAGCACAAGTAATTTCCCCTATGTTGTCCTTGCTGTCAGTGTTTGTTGGCTTCTTATGATATGACTAATTAAAAAAACGGGCTCCTCGGTTACTCCCCTTTCTTCTCGTTTAAAAATTGTCCAGGGTGTTCCCGCTTGTTGCGTTTGTGGTGAGGCCCGGCAAGTTGCGACTCGACAACGAGATTTTTGCGCCTTGTCTCAGTTAAGATTTATTGTGTGAAAGAAATATGCAGATCCCACGCACTGTGGGAATCGATGTTAGCGAAGCATTCCGTGCTGGAAGCTTTGATTTACGATAATTAGCGGTGATGTTGACGGCTAAAGATTAGTTTCTTCAACGTTTAGGCTCACGAGAGTGGTGAGTTGACGTTAAACGTTACTTTGCGAGCACCACTGCTGTTTGTCTGCGTAGTTTGCTTGAGGCGTTGTTGTGCGCCATATTTTATAACCTCTGAGAGGGTTGGGCGTTGTCATTTCCTCACATGGCACATCGCACCGTGGCAGAAGCATTAAACTGGAATTGGATTGTGGGGCTGTACGTGTCAAAACCACACTCAGATTATGAGGTGTTGGGAACTCAGCGCTGACGCCCGTTGTTGCAGCTGGGTCGTAAGCCCCAAGGGTAGCGTTGGCCTGGCGGCCTGGGGCACAACTGGAAGCATTCGAAGGTCCCGGCAAAGCATGAGTCGACTGGTAACAGAACAACTTGTTTATTCAAGCATAGCATAAGAGCGGGCGGTCAGGTCGACCGAAGTAGAGAGACGGGAGTGCACGTTACTCAACAGAAGAAATCGGAGCCTCTCTTGGCGTCCGGGGGCAGCTGCATTTATACTCTCGCAGTTGAGGGCAAGAAGGAACGCCCCTAAAGACGCGCACGTGACTGTGCCGCTCGGGCACGTTGGGATGAGAAGGTGGCGCAGCCGTCGTGCCGGCGCCGCTCGGGAAAGTTGGGATGAGAAGGTGGCGCAGCCGCCGGGCCGGCGCCGCTCAGACCTCCTCGCTTCACAGTTGGGGGAGCTCCTCTCCCCGGCTGCCGCGCTTCAACAAGCGTGGGCACCAACATGCACATACACACACGCGCACACGAAGACACGTGGCATTGGAACATGCCTGGACGCGCTTGGCGGGGAGGCGTAGCGGCGGCGCCGAACGGGCCAAAATGTCTGCCGCTTTGAACGAAGCCCCAGCGTCCGTTGCATCCGCGCCGGCTATACCGCGCGTCGTAGGCGAAACGTAACAGACCGCCCCGCCGGGGGAAGGAGATCCCGATGGTCAGGGGACTGCATCCGCTGTCCGGAGGGATGTCGCTCGATGATGCTCATAACCGAAGTCGGGCGTCCCTCGACGTTTCTTGAGCGCAGCGCACAGAGAAGGCCTCGTTCTCTCGTTCAGGTTCGCACAGGACACTGCAAAGTGACTTCGGGAGAGTTCACATTTTTGTTCTCGTTCCCGGCAAGCGTTAGAACTACGCTGAAACTCAACCGCTCAGTCAGCAAGCACGGCACAACCCTCACTAAGCGCTGCCAGGCTCTTTCCCCTTTTATACCACTGCCTAGTTCCTTACAGTAGTCTAGCAGCACTCAGAACGCGTCCACAAATCGAAAAATGGCACTAGAAAGCATATCATCACTTTGAAACACTACACAAAAGCAATATGTTAAAAATCCTGCCTCAGGAAGAAAAACATCAGTAACAAACAATTTTGAGGCTGATTCCTACGTTAGGGGCTTCGACTTAAGCCATCGGCGTTACCGTTGAGACTCCCCTTTTTGTAACGCACCTCAAAGGAATATTGTTGCAAAGCGAGGCTCCAGCGCAGGAGGCGGCCATTTTTGGGAGAGATGGTCTGCAGCCATTGGAGAGGGCAGTGATCCGTTTCAATGATAAACCTCGAGCCGGCTAGATAGCATGACAATTTCTGAACGGCCCACACGAGACACGCACACTCTTTCTCGGTGGCGCTGTACGCCTGCTCACGACTGGTCAGCTTACGACTAGCATACAGGACGGGGTGTTCCACTTCTCCATTTTCCCGTTGGCACAGTACAACGCCCATGCCTCGCTCACTAGCATCGCACTGAACAACGAACCCTTTTGTATAGTCTGGCGATCGTAGCACAGGCTGGCTTGTTAGGGCACTCTTTAGGGCGCTAAAAGCTCTTTCCTTTGTCTCGTCCCAGACGACTGTTTGCGGCTCTGTCTTTCTTAGAGCATCCGTCAGGGGAGCCGCGATATCAGAGTACCTGGGGATGTGCCTCTGATAGTAGCCGGCGACACCTAAGAACGACCGAATATCGGTCTTCGTGCGCGGTTGCGGGAAGTCTCGCACAGCGGCCACCTTTATTTCAGAGGGGCGGCGACGACCCTGACCAATCATGTGACCGAGGTAGACAACCTCGGCCTGTGCTAACTGGCACTTGGGAGCCTTGACTGTCAAGCCCGCATCGCGCAGGCGGGTTAGCACTGCCCGCAAGTGGGCCATATGCTCAGACCAGGATGCGGAGAATATCGCTACGTCGTCTAGATACGGTAAAGCGAATTCTTGCTGTCCCCGCAACACTTTATCCATGAGGCTTGAAAAGCAGTATGGCGCGTTCTTCAAACCAAAACTCAACACTTTAGGACGGAATGTTCCCATTGGTGAAATGAACGCCGCATACCTACTAGCCTCTTCTGTAAGTGGAACCTGCCAATAGCCCCTGACAAGATCTAGGGTGGAAATAAACTGAGTGCTACTAACTTTCTCAAGGCGCTCCTCGATGTTAGGGATCGGATAAATTTGATCCTTAGTGATGGAATTAAGCCTGCGGTAGTCGACGCAAGGACGAGGTTCCTTGCCCGGTACCTCAACTAAAATCAAAGGGGAGGTATAATCACTCTCACCTGCCTCAATAACACCGAGCTGTAGCATTTTTTTTTACCTCAGCCTCCATAATATCGCTCTGGCGGGGTGACACCCGATACGCCTTGGATCGTACTGGCTCTGGGGAGGTAAGTTCTATATTATGAGTAAGGACAGAAGTCCTACCAGGCCTCTCAGAGAACAGACCTTGAAACTCTTGTAAGAGCTGGTGTAGTTCGGTTTTCTGCTCAGGCGACAGCGGTGCTTTACTGATAAGGTCACTAATGACTTGACCGGTGTCTTCCCTGTTCGTCACTGAGCCTAGTCCCGGAAGCTCGAACGGAAGCTCTTCAGGAACGTTTACCATCATGCACACCACTGCTTCCCTTTGTCTATAAGGTTTGAGCAGATTACAGTGGTAAACTTGCTGTGCTTTCCGTTTTCCTGGCAGACTCACCACGTAGTTAACGTCCGACAGTTTTTGAACAATCCGTGCTGGGCCCTCCCACTGCACGTCTAGTTTGTTGTTTAGCGATGTGCGCAATATCATGACCTCATCGCCCACCTCAAAACGACGGGCCCTGGCTGTCCGATCATAATAAACCTTGGCCCTCTGCTGGGCCTTTGCCATTGCTTCACCTGACAACTCCTGTGCCCTTCTTAAGCGTTCGAGGAGCTTAAGCACGTACTCCACCACGACTGGGTCGTCGCCCCTGCCTTCCCACGATTCTCGAAGCATGCGAAGCGGAGATCGCAGCGAGCGACCGTACACCAGCTCAGCTGGCGAAAACCCCGTAGCCGCATGCGGCGCGGTCCGTAATGCAAACATCACCCCAGGCAGACACAGCTCCCAGTCAGTTTGATGTTCAAAACACAATGCTCTCAACACGCGCTTCATGACGGAGTGGAGCTTCTCAACGGAATTCGATTGTGGGTGGTACACTGAGCTGTGTAACAGCTTTACCCCACACCTTTCGAGAAAAGTTGTCGTCAAAGCGCTAGTAAACACTGTGCCCTGATCTGATTGGATTTCCGCAGGAAAACCAACTCGCGCAAATATGGACAGTAGTGCATTGACTATTTCAACTGAGCTGAGTTCTTTAAGCGGCACTGCTTCAGGGAACTTTGTCGCTGGGCAGATCACAGTCAAAATGTGTCTGTACCCCGTGGCTGTTACCGGCAGAGGTCCCACTGTATCAATAACGAGCCGTCTAAAAGGCTCCGTAATGATAGGTACCAATCTCAACGGCGCCCTCGATTTGTCCCCTGGTTTGCCCACCCGCTGACAGGTGTCACATGTCCTCACGAAATGGTCTGCGTCCCGAAAACATCCTGGCCAATAGTACTCTTGCAAGAGACGGTCCTTAGTTTTCTTAACTCCTAGGTGTCCGGACCACGAACCCCCGTGCGACAAGCGCAACAGATCCTGACGATAGCACTGAGGCACGATCAGCTGATCGAACTCCACTCCCCTGCGGTCTAGATACTTCCGGTACAGGACCCCACCTCTTTCCACAAAGCGAGCATTTTTCTTGGCGATACCTTCCTTGACAATGCAGCGTATGTTTTCTAGGCTGCCATCCTTCTTTTGCTCGGCTATCAAAGCCGACCGGCTGACTTGTAGCAACCTATTAAGTCCGTCTGACGTAGGCGCGATGAGCAAATCTGCAGATAGCTCTTCTAACTTTCCCGTGTCGGGCATTTCCTCTCCAGCATCTGGCGCCTTTAACGCTACAGGCTCAATTTTATTCAGTTCAGGCGTGCTCTGAATATCAGCTTGCTGCGCCTCTGACCCTTTCTCATTGTTCGACAACGTCGGCGCCGCAACTACCGCCTTTGCAGCGAGCTCCCGAACCTTCGATCTGGTTAAGGCCTGAACGCTAGCCTCCCCAAACAAAAGCCCCTTCTCGCGCAGGAGGTGATCGGACCTGTTCGAAAATAGGTACGGGTACTGGGGGGGCAGCATAGATGACACTGCGGCCTCCGTCTCAAGTGCTCCGAAAGGTCCTTCAATAAGCACTTTTGCTACGGGCAGACACACGCTATGAGCTTCCACGGCTTGCTTGATCCATGCGCACTCGCCCGTGAACATATGGGGTTCTACGTAGGAGGGGTGAACTACATCCATCGTTGCTGCGGAATCGCGAAGCACTCGGCACTCTTTCCCGTTCACGAGGAGGTCTCGCATGTAAGGCTCGAGAAGCTTCTTGTTCTCGTCAGTGCTGCATAATGACAAAAACACAACTTTTGTTTTTGTTTCTGGACACTGCGCCGAAAAGTGACCCGGCTTCTGGCACGTATAACAAACGCGCGCTTGCCTCGTCTCGAACCGCTTTCTGCGTTCGGCTTCGGCTGCCGCCGTCTCTTTACGTTTGGTCGGACTGCTATCACTCGCATCCTCACTACGCGTGTCCCCCTTTGCTCTCATGGGTGTGAACTTCGGCCTCTCAAACTTCGAGCCAAATTCACCCTTTTGACCGTCCTTAGCTCCGCGAGCCCGACGCGTCACAAACTCCTCGGCTAGCTCAGCGGCTTTAGCCACCGTACAAACGTCTGGCCTATCCAAGACCCAGTACCGCACGTTCTCAGGTAACCGACTATAAAACTGTTCTAGCCCGAAACACTGCAGAACTTTCTCGTGGTCACCAAACGCTTTCTCTTCTTTGAGCCACTCCTGCATGTTTGACATAAGCCTGTACGCAAACTCTGTGTATGACTCACTTCTGCCTTTCTCATTTTCCCGAAACTTCCGACGGAACGCCTCCGCTGACAGCCTGTACTTTTTTAGCAGACTCGATTTCACTTTGTCGAAATCCTCTGCCTCCTCTCTATTCAAGCGAGCGACTACGTCGGCCGCCTCGCCGGGTAACAAAGTGAGCAAGCGCTGTGGCCACGTTTCCCGAGAGAACCCCTGCTTCTCGCACGTTCGCTCAAAGTTAACCAGGAACAAACCAATGTCCTCTCCAAGCTTAAACGGTCGCATCAGGTCAGTCATTTTGAACAATACTCGTTCTCCTGCACCGTGTGCCTGACTTCCATTACGAGCGCGTTCCATCTCTACCTCAAGACGCTTCATTTCCAAAGCGTGTTGACGGTCGCGCTCTTGTTGCTCTCGCTCTTTCTGTTCTTTACGTTCACGCTCTTCTTTTTCTTTCTGTTCTTTTCGTTCACGCTCATCTTTCTCTTTCTGTTCTTTAATTTCGCGCTCCTGTCTTTTTGCCGTCTCCCTCTCCTCAATGGTCTCAAGGCATTCCGACAGCTCGTCATCCTCAGCTTCTAACTCAAGAATAGCCCTTAGCAGTTCTGGTTTTCTGAGTTTGTCTGAGACATCCAGACCCAACTCTCTTGCAAGCTCCAGCAATTTCGGTTTGCGCAACGACTTCAAATCCATGGCTGCTCTGAATGCTGCTTTCTCTACTGCCTATATTGTCTTGCCGCAAACTAACCCGGCAGCAACGACAACCACAATTACCAGCTCTGTTTCTGACACTAACAAAAGCCTGGCAAAGCTCAGAAGAAGAAAGTCCCGCACTCACCAAACCTCGCAGCCAAGAATTCAGCGCAGTCGTTCCGCTGCAGGCAACCAGTCATCACACAGGACTCGTTGCACTGCTCCCGGATGGTCGTTGTGCTGCTCAGCATACAGTCAACTGCATATCTTCGCTGCTGGCCTCCGTTGTCGCGATCCCACCGCTGCCACCAGTTGTTGGGAACTCAGCGCTGACGCCCGTTGTTGCAGCTGGGTCGTAAGCCCCAAGGGTAGCGTTGGCCTGGCGACCTGGGGCACAACTGGAAGCATTCGAAGGTCTCGGCAAAGCATGAGTCGACTGGTAACAGAACAACTTGTTTATTCAAGCATAGCATAAGAGCGGGCGGTCAGGTCGACCGAAGTAGAGAGACGGGAGTGCACGTTACTCAACAGAAGAAATCGGAGCCTCTCTTGGCGTCCGGGGGCAGCTGCATTTATACTCTCGCAGTTGAGGGCAAGAAGGAACGCCCCTAAAGACGCGCACGTGACTGTGCCGCTCGGGCACGTTGGGATGAGAAGGTGGCGCAGCCGTCGTGCCGGCGCCGCTCGGGCACGTTGGGATGAGAAGGTGGCGCAGCCGCCGGGCCGGCGCCGCTCAGACCTCCTCGCTTCACAGTTGGGGGAGCTCCTCTCCCCGGCTGCCGCGCTTCGACAAGCGTGGGCACCAACATGCACATACACACACACACGGACACGAAGACACGTGGCATTGGAACATGCCTGGACGCGCTTGGCGGGGAGGCGTAGCGGCGACGCCGAACGGGCCAAAATGTCTGCCGCTTTGAACGAAGCCCCAGCGTCCGTTGCATCCGCGCCGGCTATACCGCGCGTCGTAGGCGAAACGTAACAGAGGTGAGCCGTAGTGGCGAACTCCTGATTAATTTTGACACCGTGATGTCCTTTAACTTGTCCCAAAATCTAAGTGCACGTGCGTTTTCTATTTCGCCCCCGTCGAAATGCGGCTGTCGGGATTGGAATCAAATCCACGACCTCTAGCAATGCCATAGCCGCAAAGCTGACGCGGCGGGCACAGAAGTATTGATTTGACGATCGACTGCTTCCGTAGTGTCTCCTGTACCTTGCGGTGCTCTTTAATTAATGCGGCTCTGCTTCTGCACGGCGTGCGTAAGTTGCCCGCTTGACATATTTGCATGACATTTATTTTTTTAGGAATAGCAGCAACGTACTGTACCGTACCTTGAACTGAAGCTTATCCTGCTTCCCCGCAACCGCTGTGGGGTTTCCGTGCCTTCTCACTTCACCTCCCCGCTCTCTTATATGGGAACTGCCTCTTCTTCCCCCTCTCCCTCTTCTCCTCTTTTCCTATCTACAGTTCTATCTGCGTCCCCTCTGGTCTCGCACGTTAGTAGAAAGGGAAGCGCTGAAGTTTCTGCAATGCTTCTGAGAGGAGCTAGTCACGGATAATTACAGCTGTCAAGCGGCTGATGTGGCGACGGCTAGGGATCTGCTGAGGGCATTGTGCACATTCGACGCGGTGGGGTGAAAACGAGTTTCTCCCGTTGCCTTTCCTCTCTTACTCCCACTTGTCATCTATATACACACTCTGAACCACCCCCGAGGTGGTGTGCGCGACAGCAGCAGTCACAGAGGCCCACAACAGCAGCAGTGGGAAAGTCGAACGAAGAGGCCCCAACGAAAGCTTCGCTGTAAAAAAATATCTGTGAGAAAAGTAGTCGCCGTTCCGCGGTGTGGAAGGATTTTTATCCCCAATGTAAAAATTTAAGTGAAAATGAAAAATATTCGGGACCCGTTTTGAGACTGTCCCCATCTGGACATATCCAGCTAGTTCACCCACTGCAGTGGCGTCATGGCGCTTTCCCACTTGGCTGGTGCATCGTTCATGCACACGGGGAGAATTTCAGATATCAGATGTAATTAGAGATCAATGCCATAAATAGGTACCCCCGACTAAGCTTAAAAAAAAACTTGCTGCACGCGCTCCCGCGTGCTTGCTACTTCAACGCACCGCAGTAAGAATACAGGGGCAGGAGCCCTGAAAACTCCAGCTCAACTCATTTCATGGCTAAAAAGAGGCAAAAAATACACAATCTGAGTCACGCTTCTTTGCTACAACAAAAAGAATGAGTTCACAGTTCAACATGAGTATGATGTTTATTTTATTATTAGGACGAGACACATCGTCGGGATGACAATACAAGAGTCTTAATATAGGCTCAATTTTCTCTCTTAAAGTAAAATAATGCGACATGTTTTGCAGAACTAGATTTACCAGTACTGCGCGGACATTCTATAAAATTTTCATAAAATCGGCGATGATTATTTTTTTAAAAACCTCTCTAAAATGTTCCAATTTTCGCTATTTTTGCAATTTTGGCATAATTGGGATTTTTTAACGAAATAAGTACGTGGTGTAGTGCGTACCTATTTTTTTGTTTAGTTTGCGAGAGACCTTTTGAAGATTTGTCAGGGATATTTTTCAGCTTCATCGCCTTAGCTAAAATGGCCCAAACAGGACGGTCAGTCAGCGCCAGTTTCTCAAAAAACAAAGTTTGGCAATTTAAAAGAACGCCGTAGATGGCATAAATTTAGCTTCCCGTGGAACAAAAGCGCTAGTGGTGTAGATTTACCGAAAGAAAATTTGGGCGGGGTACAATGCGTTAATTTTAGAATGATAGGCCTTCGAACTTGTAAAATCTGCAAGTCATTAAAACGCGCTTTTCCACCTTTAGTGAAATATGAATATTATTAAGAAATCCATGCTAAGTTTCGCAGAACGAAGGTTGATTCCTTTCTGCAGAGACATTTTCCCACCTCATATAAAAATTCGATGAAAAATAAAAATTTGTCTGTCCTTATCTTAACACACCCAGCTTCTACTGCACTCTACGGTTCTACCGTATACAAGCGAAAGCGCACTAAGCAGGCCGTCTTCATTGCGTCTTGTTTGCCGTGCATGTGGTGTTCGAAACAGGTGGAATTAATAATGGCGAAACTTAAGGGCAAATTTACTGAATAGCGCCGAAAAGAGCTTCCATTCAGATAAACAACACTTGGAATAAATGTTGAATCTCGTTTCTGTCTCCGATCCCCCTCCGCAGCTAATGAGCAATGTCGAGTTTTCAGACAGAATAAATAGTATGCTGTTTTGCTGTAATTATTTAACGTTAAGGAAACGAACATAAATTGGTTCAAACCGGTCTGAACCATTATTTTCTCGCTCCGGAGTTGAGCAGGAAGTGAGCCGTTTTCGCTGAAACGGGAACGAAAAGCGGAGCGAAAAAAAGTTTCGCTTCGACACACTCTAGCTCCTACGCCGGCACACTGAAAATTTTTTTCTCATTTTTAATCTGGCGTAACGCGCCACGCCTGCGGGTCGGCCAGCCCTTTCAGTTTCCATTAAAGACACGAACACCCATCTCTCCCATTTCTGCCATGTCCACTCCGTTCTGAACTTTCGCGCACTCCCGCAATTTTTCCTTGGCTGTAGCTGGGCGAATCTGTGCCGTGATTTGCCTGATTCACCCAACCACGTTTCTGCGTGCAGATAGACCAAGGCGGTAACCCGAAGCACATACGTTTATGACCGTACGGGAATGAGAACTTTGCCAGAGAGATAGAGTTCATTTGAAGGAAGGCAGAGAGATCGGCTTGCCCTATAGCGTTGCTCTGCACTGGAGGAGGAGTGAAATGGGCGTAAAGGTCCGATGAGGGATGATGTTGACAGAGAACAGAGATGTACAACGGTGAAGGGAAGTTAAGTACTGCACTCGTATCTCAAAAAGCCCGAAAAGTTCATCCGAAAAGATCCCCCATTAAGGCATGGTTTCATATCTTGACTGAGCCCACTAATTCGAACGAAACTCCACAAAGTGGTGTCAAGAAGAGGCTGGTGTCTGGGCTATTCGTGCGTGAACCCCACAAGCGCCTTGAGAATAGTTTCAGCTTCAGTTTATTGAGAATTTTTTTTCACGCAATGGTATGTTAAAATACAATGATCCAATATTCATAAACATTGATAGTGGTAACACAAAAACAGCAATAAAATGATACCGTGAAAAATACGCAAGGACAGGAATTAAAAGCTGCTGGAATGGTAGTTTGACGGGATTACTGACGCTGATATTTTAGAGCAATTTATTAGCAAACAGTGAGAGGGAAAATACATGTTCATACACTTTGTTAAGGGTAAGCAGCCCCAGTCAACACCACCTCCCCAGTGCGGCGAGCATTTGTTTGCACGCTGTTCTTGTCAGTCGGAGTCTGCAAACCGCAGAGAATGACGTGTACTGCTTCCAGCAGACGCTTCAGCATTTTCGCAACCTTTTCGTTGCGAGTATTTCCATTCCGTTGCTTGCCCGCAGCCATTTGTACTTTAATCAGCTGATTAGTAACGTTAGTTGGAAGAACAAATGAATACGGGACAAGTCAGTAAACGAACAGGAGAGTAACTGACATTGCACGTGAAAAAACTAGCAGTGCGCGAATATTCGAAATATCGAATACTATTCAGATTCGATTCGAGAATCCGCTATTCGGAGTTGCTGATTATTCGTTTCTGTTCGAGTACGAGGACTAACAGCATTGATTCTCCGCAGCCTATGGGTTTGTTCCAATTCTGGCCAGCATCGGTATGGTGTAATGAAATGAGGCACTATGTCATCCGTATAGCAAAACAAAGGGAGAACCGAGGACGCTCCTGCGATGACACCACCAAGGAGGCGCTACGATCGAACGGTGCGCCTAGCGCGCGACATCTAATAATGTTACTCAACACTTTCTGCACTTATAAGCTAAAACGCTCTGAAAGCAATTGAAATTATTATAATTTACAAAAATAATACAAACAGTTACGATACATCAGCAACGCCATATAAGCTGGCACGTTTCCATTCACAGATCACGTAGTAATGATCACTCAGTGATGATCATTCACATCATGTAGTGTCCCTAATCGTCTGCTCAGCGTTTTGGTTGCAGAAGACAAACACTCGTGTGCTCGTTCCGTTCGGTAAGCATGCATATATTTTTGTTGTCAAATTATTTCGAGACACACGAGGTGGAAGTCTTTGAGGAGCTTTAGGGTGGCCTTCTTTTGCTTTTCCTGTTCGAAAGAAAAAACTTTGAAATTCTTCATTATAGCTTGCTTGGATTTTTCGTTCATAAGAATTGTAGGCAGAACAACAAAACCGCCTTCTTTATCTGCCTGTAGTACTTCAAGCGCATCATTCTTCAGGTTCGTTACAATTTTCTTTATGGGTGGCATACCTGATTTTCCACATGGTGCGAGCTTTAGAACGCAGCCGACAGCTTCACCGACGATTCGTTCACGGTCTTGTTCCTCAGCTCTGTCTCCTGTGCTTCTACCCATGGCTAGGAACTGTGGAGTAGTCAGCTTTGGCTCAAAACTGTATTTTGGGCCTTTTTCCAGGGTCTTCCTAAGTTTGTCTGGAATTGTAGCCTCCCCAAGCGTGGTGACTACGTTGGTACTGGTGATCCTAGCGCACGGCTTTGGTAAAAAGAGCCTGCTGCGTTGCCACAGGAACTCCGCATATGGCCCAGCAAGTCACTTGTAGTCGCGCAGCGTTCCGCCCTTGTTGCACGGGTCTTTTCTTTCTTCAACAAGTACTTTCAGCCAATCATTGTATAGTCGTATTTGGCGCCATTTTTGAGACTTGATTAATTTGCACATCTTTTTGCGTGTCCCTAAGAGGGTTCTACGAGACCAAAAAGGGCTATGACTTCAGATGGCGCGATGCGCCTTCTCAGGTAGTAGTAGGTGTGGTATTTGTTTCTTCGAGTCCTCGCCTTATTTGCGCTGTTCAACCTCAGTTCTAGACAGCAATGACTTCAGGTTGCAGTGACAGATGACGCTGCAGTACACCGGAGTGTTCCAGTACCCCAGGCGGACCCGGCACAGCCGACAAGGATGGGTAATAGTGTCACAAGAAACACCACCCGGACCTGCAAGTGCTTTGTCGGGCATGCCAAAAAAGCAACCTGGGCAAACACAGGGCTCAATCTGGGCAGTGACCATTACCTACTAGATATTACTGTTCCAGCAACAGGTTATGGCTAGAAAGAAAGCTCTGATCCAACATACCAAATGGGGCCTCTTTAAGTACCAACGGAACTGGAAAGCGGCGGACAAAATCGACAATATTGACGATCGGGTTCAAGAACTGATTAAAGATACAGAAGAAGCCACTACAGAGGCCCCGATAGAAGAGGATGGGCCCAAGCCAGACTCAAGGCTGATCAATTTGTGGGAGACACAACAAAAATTGCAAGCAGAATGGCTTAAAAATAAGTTTAATGGAAACCTAAAACTTCAGTTGGCAGAAGTAGAAAAAATAATTACAGAGATATTTGGGAGAACTAAGTTCAGTACAATGGATGCAAATCTGCGACAGGATTAATGGACAACTCGGCTCCAAAAACCCGTGGTCGCTCTTAAAGCAATTAGAGCCAGACAACACTAAGGGGTCACACAAGGACGCATGCAAGAGCTAGCGCACAAATTCAAAGCCACGGTCGACGACATCATAAAAATATTAACGGAAAGATATTTCAATGGAGAAAAGGACGAAGCTGCCTATCCCCCTTATGAGGGAGCTACCAACGGAAATCTAGATGCTGACATCGCCGAAGCTGAAGTCCGCAGGCAGCACTCGCAGACCTCAAGACCACCTCCGCTGTGGGAAAAGATTGCGTCACAAACAAGATACTGAGGAACTTTGATGACAAGTCCATCTGAAGTTGAATGGACTTGTCAGCGGCAATGGGCAGCGAAGTTCACGGTACTCAAACGCTGCACACCTTTTCACGCAGGGCTGCTGGAATCTTTCGTTCTGGCTTGATGTGGCGGTTCCGATGCCCTGATATCATTCAAGCAATCTTCATCTGCATCGAGCAATGCCACTCTACGTCAGCCCTCGTGTGATTGTGACGCTGCCTGGATCATCGTCTCGCGTTGGTTCAACCCCTCAACCTGAGCCTACAAATTGATCGGACAACGTCTCCGTCCTTCAATTGGCAGCGGCAACGGCAGCGAAGTTCACGGGACTCAAACGCTGCGCACCTTTTCACGCAGGTTTGTGCCCAATTCCTGCGTGCTTTCTGAATTTTTGTCTTTTAGCTGCTGCTGTTGCTACCACAAGTGTGTTACTGCCTATTTCTGTTGTTGAAGCATGGCGAAAGAGATCGGAGCACTTTTCGATGAACTGAAGCGTGAAATCCGGGCTGAATTCAAAGACTTCAGAGACACAATCGAGCGGGACAATTTGAAAAGAACTGAGGGAACTTAAGGCCTCCTTGGTTTCCATAAATGTTGATTTTGAAGAAATAACCGCTGACAACAAGGAACTTAAGGCGTCAAATGCTAAACTAGAGTCACAGTGTGCTGATCTTGTTCAACGGGTGAAAAATCACGAGAGCAGAATGCTACACCTTGAGCAATACTTCCGCAATGCAAACGTATACAGCTCAACGGCATCCCGTACGACGACACCGAAAACCTCGCTGAAACAGTAATCAAAATTAGAGAAAAAATAGGTGTTGCGCTTGTGGCGGCTGATATCGAGTCTGTGCACAGAGTCCCGACGGCCAACGACCCAGCAAAAAAGAACGTGGCCGTTCAGTTCGTGCGGAGACACAAACGGGATTGCTTTCTCGAGAAAGAGCGTACTGCTCGGCTCAAGTGTTCTGACCTAGGTTTGGACCCGCAGGCACCATTCTTTATTAACGAACATCTGTGCCCAGAGCGGAAACGCCTGCTAGGCCAGGCTACTGCACGTAAGCGCGAGACCAGTTGGAAATACGTTTGGCTACAAAATGGCAAGATTTTCGCCCGGCGGATGGACAACGCTCCAAAAATGAATATTTCGTGCAGGGAGGAGGTTGATAAAATGCGCTACCAATTATGAAGGCTGCAGGATAAGACCACTGTTCTGCGCTTTGAGACAGCTGTTAGTGGTATTACTACACCACATCTTATCACGCCGGTCAAATGTGTCAAGGGGACACATAGCTGTTCACTTTCCGATAGTCTAACGGGAGTGAAGGCGATATGCGCATGCGTTGCTCGCCACGCATTTGATCTCTCCGCAGAAGTTGCTGCCTACTTTTTTTATTTCTTTATCTTCTATGTTCTAACTTTCGAAGTACTATTCTGTAGTTGGCCCGTTTTCTTTTGTCTGGATGCTTTGTATTTCTACTTGTATCGTGACATGCGTCAGAAAAAATGGCGGTTTCATTTTCTGCCGCTCTTGATCAAACTTGTTGGTAAAGCCGTATCCTTCGTTTGTCTGTTCCCTACTTGGCAGTATGCTGCTGTTTATAAATACAGGTATTTATTGCAGTGTCATGTTTCCATAATATTGCGTGTAAATCAAACTGTATGTACTTATATGCTGAGCCATACAAATCATCAATGAGTGTGTCCTGTATCAGTCCGACCACTCTGATGTCCGATATTGTGGAAAGATGTAAATAGCCTTTAACTTTTATGCATTTGAATATGTAGTGGGCACGCCGAAAATATGATGACTTTTGTATGTTTTTAAACGAATTTGGGTTTTCTTTCTCAGTTAAAATGCTGAGACATGGTACAATGATCATGACACTATACATTTGGACGGATACAGGGCCGTTTACTTGAATAGGAAATCGAGAAGGGGTGGCGGTGTTTGCATGTTTGTAAACTTGTGCATTATCTGCGACTTCCTAGATGACCTTTCATGGTCCACAGCTGATATTGAAATAATTTGTCTAAAATGCGACACATTTCTGTTTGCTGTGGTGTATAGACCGCCTGACAGTAATTTGAGTGAGTTTTTCATGTGTCTAGATGCTGTTTTTTAATTTGTTAACGCAAATCAATACACTTTAATTTTAGGAGGTGATTTAAACATCGATAAGTTGGTAAAATCTACTAAGCAAAATGAGTTATCTGCAATCCTCGATTCTCATTTTTTGTATAATGTAATAACCGCCCCCACACGTATTACTGTAAACAGCGCAACACTTATAGACCTTTTTATTACCAGCCTATCACTTGACATATTTTCTGGTACCATGCATTAATGTAACCATTAGCGACCATTTGCCCATTTATTTAGTCACTGACACGTATCATACGGCAAAAGGCATCACTGCGAAAATAATATATCAGGACATCAACACGGTTGCACTGTCTCAGTTCCGAGATGAATTCGCCACGACTGGTTGGAACGACGTTCTTGCGTGCTCTTCGGCTGATACCGCATATGAGCGTTTCATAGAAATTTTTCCTCTCTCGATATACGATATTTCCCTTAAAAAGAAATAACGAAGCCAAAACGTGCATGTGAACCTTGGTTAACAATAAGTCACTTAAAAATGATGCGTACAAAAAGCAGGCTGTACCAGGTGCTCTTGAAAAATCGTGATTTAGATGCACTAAAAATATTTAAGACTTGCAGAAACAATCTTGCCAAAATATTTATTTATTTATTGGTACCTCAAATACCCCATTTGGGGTTTTACATGAGGGGTGGGCATATTTAGATCATATTTTCAATAAATGCCTTGAACGATGAATGACTGGAGTGGTGCACCGCTTCAGCAGGTAGATGATTCCAGTCTTTCGTTGTTTGAACGAAGAAAGAGTTAAGATGAGCGGAGGTGCGAGCTGGAGGGGGATAAACAGCCTTTGAATGGCTATGACGGGATGAAGTGCGAGGCGCAGGCGTAATGTCGGTCTGATGAAGTAGTGAGCGATAAAATTTGTAAAAGAGGCACAGTCTTGCTGTTTTGCGGCGCTGCTCGAGGGTTGGAAGGTTCAGAGATGACTTAAGTTTAGTAACGCTAGTGGGGTAAGAGTAGTCAGAATGAATGAACCTTGCTGCACGATTCTGTATGTATTCTAGTGCTGTTGCCAGGTTAGATTGGTGTGGGTCCCACACTGAGCATGCGTATTCCAGTTTGGGTCGAACGATTGTTAAATATGCGAGTAGTTTTACTGAGGGCGCAACAAGACGTAGATTACGGCGTAGGTAGCATAGTACACGATTGGCATCATTGCTAATGCTGCAAATGTGCGAGGACCAACCGAGGTTATTGGACAAGTTAATATCTAGGTACTTATAAGAAGCCACAGCACATATTTCCGAACCGGCGATAATGTAATTAGCTGAAATAAATGATTGGCGACGATGGAAAGTAAGTAGAGACGTGTTTTTGAAGTTGAGGGACATTAGCCAATTATTACACCAAGTTTCAATTACGTTAAGGTCGGAGTGGAGAGCACGAGAATCAGCGCCGTTAGTAATAGGATGATAGATTACACAATCATCAGCAAATAAACGAATTTTGGAAGAACAACCTATCGGTAAGTCGTTAATGTATATTAAGAATAGTAGGGGCCCCAGGACTGTGCCTTGTGGCACGCCGGAGATAACGGGTGATAAATTAGACGCGCATTGGTTAGCGTAAACGAACTGTTGACGGTTAGTCGGAAAGTTGCATATCCATTGGAGAACACAAGGGTTAAGATTAAGACGTGATAATGATAGGAAGAGCCGCCAAACGTTTAGGAAGGCAAGCCAAACGTAATTATTACTTTACTATCTTCGACGGCCGCATAGACACCAAACAAATGTGGAAAACCCTAAACAAAATTATATTTTCACGCAAACAAGCGCCCCGTATCGACGAAATTAAAATTGACAAACATATATTTAAGGGAAAAGCGTTGTCCAATAAATTTAATGACCACTTTAGTTCTTTATCGGACAGTACTCACGATGGGAATGCGTTACGTTATTTACCCATGCCAATGGCACCCTTTATATTTATTTGCCCCACAGAACAATCTGAGGTAACTAATGTTTTTATGAAGCTTAAAAAAAAGTAAAAGCGAAGGCATTGACGGCATAAAATTGGAACCGGTTATGTTGTCATCGATTTGTTGGTACCTTGTTTGACCCATATATATAATCTTGTTTTAAGCACAGGTCTATTCCCTAAGCGTATGAAAAAAGATCAAGTTCGTGGTACTTTACAAAAGTGGTGGCAAAAACGAAGTGAGTAATTACAGGCCAATATCGGTATTGCCAATATTTTCAAAAGCTCTGGAAAAAATATTTTCACTAGACTATCTAAATTTTTGGACATGCATTCTGTGATTACAGCGCCACAATACGGTTTCAGGTCAGGTGTACCGACAGAGACAGCACTTCTACAGCAAAAAGAGGTCATACTCGGTAACATTGAAGCAAGAAAGGCGTATTCGTAGATTTTACAAAAGAGTTTGATAGGATTGATCACCAAACTTTGTTAGAAAATTACCCTATTATGGCATCGGAGGCATTACACTTGACTTAATAAGGAGCTATCTTAGCGATCAGTACCAGTGTGTGTCAATAAATAGGGAAATATCTATGCCCAAAAACATTCAACGTGGTGTACCGCAGGGAAGTATATTAGGCCTTCTTTTGATATTGTAAACATATATAGATCGACCAATAACATACATTATCTATGCAGATGACACGAGCTTATTCTTTACAGAAGCAGACTTAGATGAGTTGATTCAAGCAGCTAATGATACTTTAGACAATTTATCCGAATGGTCTTGTCGTAATTCGTTACACATCAACAGCTCTAAAACCAAGGCCTTTCTTTTCCGCGCGAAAGAAACGGCTTGCAAGTGCTCGCATAAACTGCTACTAAATTTTGAAATTAAACTTTCAGAGACTGTCAGAACTTTAGATATTATCTTTCATCAACATATGCTGTGGGATTCCCACAGTGAAGAATTATGCATTAAGCTAAGAAAAGCCTTAGGTGTGCTAAGGAGGTCCTCGTCAGTCGTTTCTGCCGGTTCCCCAGAAACTTCATATTCTTAATGCGCTTTTTTAGTTCCCACCTACGCTACTGCCAGTTGGTATGGGCATCTGGAACTCAAACATCAAAGAAAAAGTTATATACACTTCGAAAATGTGCATTGCGAGCTGTTCTAGATTTAGGCTATAGAGATCATACATCTCACTTATTTATGAAGTTCAAGGTTTTAAAATTCAGTGTTGTCTATGAACATCAATTGTTGTCGTTGAGGTCTGAAATTCGCAGAAATAGCCTAAACTTGGGAGGTTTAGCGCATTTACAGCCGAACATTTCATTGCGTCCCACCTAAAATTCTGAGCACTGCTATATCCGCGAACACGAACGAATTACTGACTCCAAATGTTAAAATTCACCATTCCACACGTACTCAATATGTTCAAGCGTACAAGAAGATACTTACGTGTTCTTTCAGGAAGAGAGCTATTCAACATATTCACATAATCCGCTACAAGCCTAGAAAAATTATATCAAAACAAAGCACTCCTTTCTGTTTACAGTAAGTCTTACTATGTTACCCTGCAGTAATTTGCTTGTCTTTGTCTTTGGTTTTGTTTTTTTGTGCATGAATGATTGATGTACTTGTAGTTACCCCAGGGCGCATATAATTATGTTAACTTGACAATTATTGTACACGTTTTATTTTTCTATCATACGTTAAGACTGTATGAAGGTTGCTGTACTGTCGTTCTGCTGCCTTGTACGGATTTGAGGTGGGGCTAGTCAAGCTGCATCAGCGCAGCTTTTTTCCCACTTTCCACGCCACAACTGTTCTGTGCAAAACGCACTGTATTGTTGGTGGTGAAAATAAACTCGGGTCTAACCAGACTCTTCAATGAGATGTGGCACACTGGAAACTTCCCCAGCACTTGGAAGAAGGCCAACCTTGTCTGTATCTTCTTGCGACGCCTGTTTCTCGCACCTCGACCGGCGTTACTATTGGGTAACGTGGCGTTGTCGGCGGGCGGCAGGTGTCCGGTAGACCATGGCGACCAGGCAAGGACGAGACGATTTCTAGTGCGAAACTTGCACTGTTTATGCAATGGTTGGTGAAGGATAAGAAGAAGAGAATGAATGAATTAAAAAGTACATTGTGGGGCCCCTTAAATAGGCCCACTAAAATCGTAGGCGGGATCTTGCTCACGTCAACGTCACGTGACATGCACTGAGTCCCTTCAGTGCTTGGCGGCTGCTCCCACTTTCCTAGGCGACGCTGCACTTGCTTGCCTCCGCTGGCGGCAACCCGCGTGTCGGGGATCGTAGGCGGCTGATCCCTTCTCCCAGGTGACGTTGCACGTACTTGCCTCCTCTGGCGCAACCCACGGAGTCTGGTCGGGGATGGGCGGCTGATCCTTTCTCCCAGGTGACGTTGCACAAGCGTGCCTCCTCTGGCGGCAACCCGCGGGTCCTGTTTAGAGGAGGCCCTTTCCGCGAACCAGAGTCGGACAGTTCGCGGAAAGGGTGCTCCCCTGGAGTCGCACAGTTTGTGAAAAAGGTTCTTCCCTAGAGTCGTACACACAAAGGAGCCTGTCATCACTGTGGGGCGCCTGCCAGACCGGCAACCACTCGAGACAACGATAGCAAATTAGGAATCCATGCTTCGTTTCGGTCAGGCATGGTCTTTGAGCATCCTTTTTTCCCGGGGTGTTACACGCCAACCGTAACAATCCCAAAGCCGGAGAAGAAATTATAGCTTGAAAATCTAATGCCTATATTCCTGACTTCATGTTCGGGAAAGGCACTAGAACACGTCGTCCTAACCAGGCTTAATGAACACAAAAAGAATCATCTCCTTCCCCCGACCCTATTCGGCTTCAGGCAAGGGATGTCCACACAAGACATTATGTGGATGAAAAAAAAGAGATATAGTGGATCCAGGCATTACCGGTGCCGCCAGAACAATATTGGAATAAGATGTGCAAAAAGCTTTTGATAAGATAACCCACAAGTCAGTCCTATCTAATCTCGCTGAAATTAATGTGGGAGTACGAACATACAACTATATCTCGGCCTTTCTAAAAGACAGAACCGCAACCTTGCAATTCGTTAAAATCCAAAGTCTGGTAATACAACTCGGAGCACGAGGTGCACCGCATTGTGCAGTGGTGTTACCATTCCTGTTTAGCTCTACAATGCGAAAACTACGATAAAAGTTGGAAAAGATCCAGCATATTCGCCATGTAATATATGCAGACGACGTCAAGAAAGCTCTGCAAGAAGCAGCTGACACAGTGCAAACTTTCACAGCACTGAATGGACTTCAATGTTCTCAAGCCAAATGAGAGCTCTTGATAGAGACTAAGGTCTCACCGGCCATCAGAGACACCCTTAACATCACTGTCAACAATAAAACACTAGCAAGAGTACCTACCATAAGGATACTCTGACTATTCTTATTAGGAAAATGGCTCACTCGAGAGACCATTAAAAGGTTAGATACCACTTCACGACAAGTCATCGGGCTCCTCAGAAGAATAAGCAGACGGAAACATGGACTAAAAGAAAAAGAAGCCTGCAGAGTAGTGCAGGCCTTCTTCATTTGTAGGATCGCCTACGCATGCCCCTTCTTGTACTCCAGGAGGGATGCAATGAAGAAAATCGACACATTAACAGGTCAGTCTACAGAGCCGCCCTAGGATTACCCACATCGGTCAGCAACGGCAACCTTTTGGAACTCGTTGTACATAGCACCGTAGATGAAATAACTGAAGCACAAAGAGCATCGCAATGCTAGAGACTCTCCTGCACTCGGCAAGGACACGACGTCCTGAAACTACTCAACTTAAAACAGCTAACTGGACCTGCAATAAGGCATAAAATCCCACATGAAATCAGGGTCAAAATAAAAATCCCAGCACTGCCAAAAAACATGGGCAGCCAAAACAAAGTACGTCGACATGCTCGAGCGGAGGCACTCAAGAAGCGCTGACAGACAAACCAGCAGCGCACGTGGAAGCCACCCGCTCAGGCGGGAGAAATTATATCATCGCAGCAGTTGATGGAGATATGGACGTACGTTTAGGACAGAAACCATTCAGGCCGGCTTCATTACGCAGGCAGAAGAAATAGTGATTGCTACGGGAACAACCATTGAGGGCACAAAATTCATCCTATCCGATTCCATGTCGGCCATTAAGGCATATGCTGCCGGGTACACAAATAGCACGGCTCTGCAAAAATCAACACAATCTGAACAAGAAATCAGACTCATTGGGGTGCCACCAGGCATAGGTGAAATATATATAATAAGGATATAGCTGGTACCATACAGGAATTCTATAGCATTAACGAGAGGGTGGCAGGTCTTGTTGTGAAACTTAATAAGAGGTACAAATTGAAGGTCGTACAGGTCTATGCCCCTACATCCAGTCATGATGACCAGGAAGTCGAAAGCTTCTATGAAGACGTGGAATCGGCGATGGGTAAAGTCAAAACGAAATACACTGTACTGATTGGCGACTTCAATGCCAGGGTAGGCAAGAAGCAGGCTGGAGACAAGTCACTGGGGGAATATGGCATAGGCTCTAGGAATAGCAGGGGAGAGTTATTAGTAGAGTTTGCAGAACAGAATAATATGCGGATAATGAATACCTTGTTCCGCAAGCGGGATAGCCGAAAGAGGACGTGGAGGAGCCCGAATGGCTAGATAGGAAATGAAATAGACTTTATACTCTGCGCTAACCCTGGCATCATACAAGATGTGGACGAGCTCGGCAAAGTGCGCTGCAGTGACCATAGGATGGTAAGAACTCGAATTAGCCTAGGCTTGAGGAGGGAACGGAAGAAACTGGTACATAAGAAGCTGATCAATGAGTTAATGGCAAGAGGGAAAATAGAGGAATTTCGGATCAATCTATACAACAGGTATTCGTCTTTAACTCAGGAAGAGTACCTTAATGTTGGAAGATATGAACGACAATTTTGTGGGCATCATTAAGGAGTGTGCAATAGAAGTCGGTGTTAACTCCATTAGACAGGATGCCAGTAAGCTATCGCAGGATACGAAAGATCTGATCAAGAAACGCCAATGTATGAAAGCCTCTAACCCTACAGCTAGAATAGAACTGGCAGAACTTTCGAAGTTGATCAACAAGCGTAAGACAGCTGACATAAGGAAGTATAGTATGGATAGAATTGAACATGCTCTCAGGAACGGAGGAAGCCTAAATGCAATGAAGAAGAAACTAGGAATAGGCAAGAATCAGATGTATGCGTTAAGAGACAAAGCCGGCAATAGCATTACTAATATGGATGAGGTAGTTCAAGTGGCTGATGAGTTTTATAGAGATTTGTACAGTACCAGTGGCACCCAAGACGATAATAAAAGCGAGAATAGTCTAGAGGAATTTGAAATCCCACAAGTAACGCCGGAAGAAGTAAAGAAAGCCTTGGGAGCTATGCAAAGAGGGAAGGAAGCTGGAGAGGATCAGATAACAGCAGATTTGATGAAGGATGGTGGACAGATTGTTCTAGAGAAACTGGCCACCCTGTATACGCAATGCCTCATGACCTCGAGCGTACTGGAATCTTGGAAGAACGCCAACATAATCCTAATCCATAAGAAAGGGACACCAAAGACTTGAAAAATGATAGACCGATCAGCTTACTGTCCCTTACCTACAAAGTATTTACTAAGGTAATCGCAAATAGAATCAGGAACACCTTAGATTTCTGTAGACCAAAGGACCAGGCAGGATTCCGTAAAGGCTACTCAACAATAGACCATATTCACACTATCAATCAGGTGATAGAGAAATGTGCGGAATATAACCAACTCTTGTATATAGTTTTCATTGATTACGAGAAAGCGTTTGATTCAGTCGAAACCTCAGCAGTCATGGGGGCTTACGGAATCAGGGTGTAGACGAGCCTTATGTAGAAATATTGAAAGATATACATAGCGGTTCCACAGCCACCATAGTCATCTATAAAGAAAGCAACAAAATCCAAATAAAGAAAGGCGTCAGGCAGGGAGATACG
Source organism: Dermacentor variabilis (assembly GCF_050947875.1). NCBI lineage: Eukaryota > Metazoa > Arthropoda > Arachnida > Ixodida > Ixodidae > Dermacentor > Dermacentor variabilis. The sequence continues at coordinate 52,471,859 of NW_027460280.1, forward strand.
ATCTCTCCAATGATATTCACAGCGTGTTTACAGGAGGTTTTCAGAGACCTGGATTGGGAAGAATTGGGGATAAAAGTTAATGGAGAATACCTTAGTAACTTGCGATTCGCTGATGATATTGCCTTGCTTAGTAACTCAGGGGACCAAGTGCAAAGCATGCTCACTGACCTGGAGAGGCAAAGGAGAAGGGTTAGTCTAAAAATTAATCTGCAGAAAACTAAAATAATGTTCAGCAGTCTCGGAAGAGAACAGCAGTTTACGATAGGTAGCGAGGCACTGTAAGTGGTAAAGGAATACATCTACTTATAACAGGTAGTGACGGCGGATCCGGATCATGAGACGGAAATAATCAGAAGAATAAGAATGGGCTGGGGTGCGTTTGGCAGGCATTCTCAGATCATGAACAGCAGGTTGCCATTATCCCTCAAGAGAAAAGTTTATAACAGCTGTGTCTTACCAGTACTCACGTACGGGGCGGAAACCTGGAGGCTTGCGAAAAGGGTTCTACTTAAATTGAGGACGACGCAAGGAGCTATGGAAAGAAGAATGATAGGCCTAAGGTTAAGGGATAAGAAAAGAGCAGATTGGGTGAGGGAACAAATGCGAGTTAATGACATCATAGTTGAAATCAAGAGGAAGAAATGGGCATGGGCAGGACATGTAATGAGGAGGGAAGACAACCGATGGTCATTAAGGCTTACGGAGTGGATTCCAAGAGAAGTGAAGCGTAGCGGGGGACGGCAGAAAGTAGGTGGGCGGATGAAATTAAGAAGTTTGCAGGGACAACACGGCCACAATTAGTGTATGACCGCGGTAGTTGGAGAAGTATGGGAGAGGCCTTTGCCCTGCTTTAGGCGTAACCAGGCTGATGATATATATATATATATATATATATATATATATATATATATATATATATATATATATATATATATATATATATATATATATATATATATATATATATGTGTGTGTGTGTGTGTGTGTGTGTGTGTGTGTGTGTGTGTGTGTGTGTGTGTGTGTGTGTGAGCATTTTCAAGACATCATAGTAGGAGACGGTTCAATTTCGCAGCCTGAGTCCTCTCGCACCACCAAGAATCTGACGTTTCTCCGTGGTGTAATCTATCATAGTTCGTGTAATTGTCGTATACTTAGCTATCACTACAATTTCTTCGCCTTTCCGGCGAAACTGCAGCCTCTCTTTTTTTTGTCTTTTTCTGTGAGTCCAATTATAAGCGCTCCTGCGCAGTAGGGCTATTGATTATGATTTCGCGTGAATCAGGCTTGGCCTCTTTTCGGTTACTGAGTGAATTATACAGGGTGACCAAACTATCATGCACCAAGACTTAATGAAACAGCAGTTGTGTTACTCGAAGAAAACCTAGTGCGTATTGGCGCCAGCATTGCGAGAACAAAAAGACGACCGCCACATCCCAACTGCGTTTCAAAGAGCCGCCACACCGCAAGCGTCAGGCAGAGCAGCGATAGGCAACGCTGGGCTGGTGCTGTCAGAACGGCGACTCGTGTGCGAGAATCGGACGACTGGCACGCGACAGGAGGCGACAAACAGGAGAACGACGTTCGAAGAAGCGAAGCGCGAAGGACGTTTTTGTTGAGTGTACAGTCGGTTTTTGTTGACGGGCACAGGTTCGCCCAGAATAAGTTAGTTTTCATAGAAACTGCTGTCGTAACTCTTGGCTACATATCTGGTGGAGGTGCGGGGTACGATTCCAAGCCCCACACACGCCAGGGAGGGTAGCCCGGATCCCCGAGGGTTGGAGCCAGCGGAATTAACGCCTGTTCACCAACGCTCGAGCCGCCGCATACGAGGGGAGGTCCCCGAGTTTGGTCCTCTCGCCGATTCACCGAGGGCAGCGGCGGCAGTCAGCCTAGGTACCAGTGCGATGGCTGCTCAAGTAACCCCTCCTCACGTCGTGGTTGACTCACCCCGAACGCCAGAATCCTTTCATGGAGACACATTCGAGGATGCCGAGGACTGGCTCGGAAACTTCGAGCTTGTCGCCAGATGTAACGTTTGGGACGAAACAAAGAAACTCCGGTATGTGTACTTCGCGCTGGAGGAATCTGCACACACGTGGTTTCAAAACAACGAAGCGTCGTTATCATAGTGGAACGACTTCTGACCAGAGCTGCTTGCTTCGTACCCGAGGACGGACCGCAGAGAGAGGGCAGAAGCTGCTCTTCAGGCGAGGAACCAGCGGAACAACGAAAGTGCGTCCATTTACATTGAAGACATGACCCACCTCTTCCGCCGAGCCGATCCAAACATGGCTGAGGACAAGAAATCGCGGCACCTGATGCGCAGTGGGAAACAGTTCTTTGCCGGCCTGGTTCGTAATCTGCCGCGCACTGTAGCCGAATTTCGATCAGAGGCGACGACGATGGAGAAGACGCTGCAGCAGCGTGCGCGGCAGTACAACAGAGATGTATGCGTCGCATCATTTGACGTGGGTCAGGAGCCCTCCCCAACAACATTGACATCCTACGCGAAATGGTGAGGTCCGTCGTAAGGGAAGAGCTGCAGAAACAGCAGCTGGCCCAAAGCCCTCCTACCGGGTCTTCACTTGCTGATGTGATACGCGAAGAAGTCCGGCAAGTAATTTGTGAGCCAGAGCCTCAGGTACGGCCCCACGCACAGCCAGAGCGTCAGCCGCGGATATCGTACGGCCAAGTTTTACGTCAGGACCTAGGACGCGCCGACTTTGGACGAACGGCCACAATACCCCAGGTACTTCCTCGCTATGTGCCGCCCATGGCAGGAGTAAGACAACGCAAAAACGATATATGGCGCACTGCAGACCGGCGTCCCCTCTGCTACTAATGTGGAGAGGCTGGTCACCTATACCGGGAATGCTAGTATCGCCGAGTAGGACTGCGTGGCTTCTCTGTGAATGCGCCTTGCCCTCGAAACGGTGAGCGCCCTTATGAGATGGAGGCATTTTTATCTACGCGCCAAACTATTCGGAACCCCCAGCAACATGAACTTCGATCGGCAGCGCCTATGCGTAGGTCGCCAAGTCCGCGTTCCTCTTCCATTTCACCGAGGCGTCGCTCCCAAAGTCCGCGACGGGAAAACTAGAGCCAGCGAACTGTAGAGACAAGGCCGCTGACGCCCGGCACACCGAAGGCCCTCCATCGCCAATCCGACAAGGCGACGGCAGTGACGAAACGACGAACAAGTGCAGTGATCACGCCGTTGCTGCTGAGTTTCGCGTCATCATCGACGACTTCGAAGTGACTACGTTGATAGACACTGGTGCGGACTATTCAGTTATTAGGAGTGTATACTCTCCAGAAAATTGAAAAAGGTATTGACCCATTGGACCGGATCTCCAATACGTTCAACGGGGGGACGCTTAGTCGATCCCGCAGGAATGTGCACATCAAGAATCGGAATTAGAGGCTTTACATACGTCAGCAGCTTTATTGTTCTCCCTGAGTGTTCCCGTGATCTGATACTGGGCATGGACTTTTTGCAAATGAATGGCGCAATTATCGACTTGCAAGAATCACGCGTGTTGCTTTCTACAGAAATGCTGTTACCGTTTCTGATGCAGAACAGCCACTTATTTCCTCTCCCCGTATTGTAGATGAACACGTGACGGTGCCGGCACGGTGCAGCGTGACTAGTTGTAAGCAGCGACGTATTTCGTGACTATGAGGGACTTGCAGACGGAAATATGGAGCTGCTACTGGAAAAGCAAATATGTGTGGCAAGAGGCCTAGTTCACCTGCGTAACGGATGTGCGGATGTCCTCTTGACTAACTTTGGCAATGAGGCATAACACGTGGCGAAAGGAACAGCCATAGCGTCTCTCCATGACTATGCACAACTTGCGGATGTGTCAACCCTCGATGCAGCATCACCAGTTTCTGTCACTTTAGACAGTGTCCTTACCTCTATCGACATTGACCGAGAGCTGTCATCACCACAAAGAGAAAAGATGGTGAGCTTGGTCACAGAGTTTGCTGAATGCTTTTCGACTTCATCGAAAGTCCGTCGTACTCCCGTCACAAAACATCGCATTGCGGTTGGAGAACCTGCAAGACCAGTGCGCCAAAACCCGTACCGAATGGCTCCAAAAGAAAGAGAAGCGATAAGAAGTCAAGTACAGGAAATGCTCAAGGACGATGTAATACAGCCATCAAATAGCCCGTGGGCATCTCTGGTAGTCCTGGTCAAAAAGAACGATAACACCCTACGATTTTGCGTTGATTACAGGAAACTCAACCTCGTCACGAAGCGGGATGTTTATCCACTCCCACGCATCGACGACATCTTGGACAAACTACGCAATGCTTACTTCTTCTTTGCATCTTAAAAGCGGATACTGGCAGATAGAAGTGGACGAGCGAGATCGCGAAAAAACTGCATTTGTGACACCAGATGGTCTATACGAGTTTAAAGTGCTTCCATTTGGTCTGTGTTCTGCGCCCGCCACCTTCCAGCGGATGATGGACACTGTTCTCTCCGGACTGAAATGGCAGGCGTGCCTCGTTTACCTTGATGATGTGGTGGTCTTCTCCACTACATATGAGCAGCACGTGCAGCGACTGAGAGCAGTTCTGGATGCTTTTCGCACGGCGCGATTGACCATAAAACCCGAAAAATGCCACTTCGGCTTTCGCGAGCTGCGCTTCCTCGGACACATTGTCAGTGCTGAAGGTGTCCGCCCAGATCCCGAGAAGATCACTGCAGTAGAAATGTTTCCGAAACCAAGAGGCAAAAACGCTATTAGACGTTTCCTGGGAGTGTGTGCATATTATAGGCGTTTCGTAGAAAATTTTTCTAAAATTGCCGACCCACTCACGCAACTGACAAAAGAAGATATCCCTTTTGTGTGGGAGAAAGAACAAGAAGACGCCTTCTCTGAGCTACGAAGACGTTTGCAGAGTCCTCCTATATTTGCCCATTTTGATGAAAATGCCGAAACGGACATCCACACCGACCCGAGTAACGTTGGTCTCGGTGCCATACTTATTCAGTGGCAGAATGGAAAAGAAAAAAGTTATTGTGTACGCAAGACGTACCTTATCAAAAGCAGAGACAAATTATTCAGCTACAGAAAAGGAATGCCTGGCGCTTATATGGGCCATCAGTAAGTTCCGGCCATACTTATATGGCAGACCGTTTCGAGCCATCAGCGACCATCATTCATTGTGCTGGCTAGCGAACCTCAAGGACCCTTCTGGAAGACTCGCTAGATGGAGTTTGCGTCTACAGGAGTATGACATCACGGTCGTTTACAAGTCCGGTCTCAAGCACAATGATGCTGATTACTTATCGCGCGCACCAATCGAAGCTACGTCACCTGAATACGAGCAAGATTTCCCATTTCTTGGGGCTGTGAATACGACGGAAATGGCTAATCAACAGCGTACTGATCCGGAATTACTCCTGCTCATCAAGTACCTGGAGGGTCGACAAGTGAAAGTGCCTCGAGTTTTCGTCCGTGGATTGTGTTCGTATGTCCTCTGGAACAACGTCCTCTACAAACGAAACTTTGAGCACAGTGGTGAGACGTTTCAACTTCTCGTACCATCATCGCTGCGAGCTGAGATCTTAGGCGCTTGTCATGATGATCCTGCAGCTGGCCACTTAGGCGTTAGTAGGACTCTGGCGAGAATCCGCCAGAAATATTACTGGCGGAAGTTGATGAATTCAGTGCAGCACTATGTCAAATCGTGCCGAGATTGTCAAAGACGCAAAACACCGTCACTCAAAGCAGCAGGTTTTCTGCAACCGATACAGCCACGAGCAGCACCTTTTGAACAAATAGGAGTGGATTTACTTGCACCATTTCCCGTTTCAATCTCAGGAAAGCGGTCGATTGTTGTAGCAACCGATTATCTGACCCGGTATGCTGAGACATCTTCTCTTACAAAAGGAACCGCCATTGAAGTGGCTCAGCTTTTTGTCACACACATAGTGTTAGGACATGGCCCACCTAAGGTACTCATAACAGACAAAGGAACAGCTTTTATGGCCCGTTTGATGCAGTCTGCTATGAAACTAACACATACTGCTCATAGAAAAACCACAGCGTACCATCCGCAAACAAACGGCCTGACTGAATTAACGGCTCAGTAGAACGCTCGCTGACATGATCTCAATGTACGTGGACATCGAGCATCGGACACGGGACAGCATTCTACCATATGCTACCTTTGCGTATAATACTGCAGTACAAGGGACGACACATTTCACGCCATTTGAACTTATTTACGGTCGCACAGTAACAACGACACTAGACGCGATGTTACCTCTAAACAACAGCAGCGAAGACGACCCTAGCGTTAGTGAGTACATAGAAAGGGCAGAAGAAGCACGGCAGTTGACAAGGCACCGTATCGTACAACAGCAATACGTCGACGCAAACCGGTACAACCTAGGGCGAAGAGAGGTACAGTACAACCCCGGAGACAAAGTCTGGGTATGGACGCCTATACGTACAGTACGCCTGGTCTTTCGGAGAAGTTACTGCGCCGTTACTTTGGCCCTTACAGAGTACTTCGCCGGCTAAGTCCCTCAAATTATGAGGTAACTCCTGAAGGCCAAGTCTGCTCCACACGACGCAGGACTCGCCCAGAGGTCGTACACGTAGTACGACTGAAACCATACCATGAAAGGTACTGAATAACAGAATTTGCACATACGATCAAGCCCACCGGCCATCCTCTGGCCACTGTCCTTTTAAAGCAATTGACCTCTCTAGGCCTTTTCTACGCATCTGGACGATGCTTCTTCGGAAGGGGCTAATGCCGCCAGAGAACAAAAAGACGACCGCCACATCCCAACTGCGTTTCAAAGAGCCGCCACACCGCAAGCGTCAAGCAAAGCACCGCGAGGCAACGCTGGGCCGGTGCTGACAGACCGGCGGCTCGTGCGCGAGAATCGGACGACTGGCACGCGACAGGAGGCGACGAAGAGAAGAACGACGTTCGAAGAAGCGAAGCTCGAGGGACGTTATTGTTGAGTGTGCAGTCAGTTTTTGTTGACGAGCACAGGTTCGCCCAGAATAAATTAGTTTTCATAGAAACGGCTGTCGTAACTGTTGGTTGCAATATTGTTTCCAGTACAGTGGAGTAGCCGCCAGTAATTCTTTCGTTCCTGAAATTTAATTCGACAATTGCAATTAATTATCTAATTCGAGAAGTTCTTTCCTAATTATCAAAGTGTGAGGTGCCTACACCTCACACCTCAAGTGTGGGGGTGCCTACAAATGAGGCATTTGTAGGCACCCCCAGACACCCCCAAATGACATCTAACTGCTGTGTTTTCAGCGACGTACTAATTGCGTGCAATTTTTTTCCGACTGGCAAGCAAATCTCACGAAATATGAGAAATACGATAAAAGCAGCGCCCTCAAATAAACTGATTGAAAGCAACTGCATTGCCTGGCGCAAACCCGAAGATAGAGCGCATCACCTACATAATTGATAATGGTACGGAAGGAGAACCAACAGCAGGTTTCGCGGCTCTGCAGTTATTCCTTCCTCTCTACGTCACACTTATTATCAGTCTCTCAAGGCCGACATTGACAACAAAAGCCCCTAGGTAAGGCGGCCGAAGCGCCGCTTTGACCACGCACGTAACGCGAAAGGCAGTCTAATAGGCATAGCATGTTTTAAATTCCCGGCTTTGCTCGCACCGCATCGACAGAGTGCGCGTGCAGCTATATTTCGCAGCAGAAACTTTCTTAGGACCGAAGTCAAATTAAAGTGACGGTTTTAGTTTTCATGAGAGTGTATGCGGGCTGCAAAGACAGGTTCATGGCATAAAATAAGAGCGACATAAACAGACCGGGAAGCGACCCAGGGGTTGAGACAAGGCAAAACGGATGCGTTCAAGAAAGGAAATAGGCACTTTTAAATGAGCGGAATTGGCAATAAGGACGCCTGCCCAAAAAACAAACAAAAAACATCCGATTTCAGTGTGCCCTTATTATTTATGTATTCGTAAGCGCCGTTGAAGACCAGCTGCTGCCTAGAGGACGTGTTCGAATAGGTCTCCTTCTGCAGCTACGCAGTACTGAGTCCGCTTTATCACATCTTCAGTGGCTTACTTGATGACCGACGCTCGAATTCTACGGCAGACATCCGTTATCCAAGTTACCTTGAGCTAATCTGACGTCCGTCTCTATCATGTAAGCACGATCTTTCACATAACTCCAAAGAAAGAAATCCAGTGGAGAGAGGTCACATGACCTAGGGGGCCAATGTACAGACCCGAGCCTTCCAATCTATTGCGCATGAAAAGTCGCATCCAGCAAGTTTTGTCCAGCACAATGCGTTGGCGGGCTAATTGGTGCGAATCCATGAATACTTTGTTTAGCGCAAAACAACAGACACAAGAAAGACGGCCGGTACAGCCTTGTCCTGTCGCCTTGTCCGCCTTGTCCTGCGCCTTGTCCCGTCGTCTTTCTTGTGTTTGTTGTTTTGCGCTAAACAAAGTATTCATGGATGAGCAAGTTTTGTGCTTGGCTGCTGTGTGCTGGTGCTCCTTCTTGCTAATACCACGGAAGTGGAAGACGTGACAGAAGGACTTCGCTAAGAAACTCATCCACCACTCTTTCAAGGATTTCGTCCACGTAAGGCTGTTCAGTCAGTGCGTGATGGAACACGATGGGACTGATCATAGCACCGGCGTAAATTCCGCACCCCACATTTTCGACCACTGGTACTGGTGCCGATAGCGCTTTATCCAATGTGCATTGTAGTCACTCCAATAGTGTGCACTACGCAAATTTACCCGGGCATTTCTGTGAAAATTGGCTTCATCTGTGCACATGATGTTGCTCAAAAAATCCGGTGCCTTATCGAATTTTGTGAGGACCCAATTCGAGAAATCTAGATGATTCTACACGTCCCTATCTTCCAAGCATTGGTGCTGGTTAGGTGGTACAGGTGAAAGGCCGTCGTTTAGAATCCTCCAAACTGATAACTTGTAAACTAGTACTTGGGCGGCCACGTCCCGCATTCTAGCACGAGGTTTTGAAGCCATAAATGCTATATAGCATCCGTGCGTAGGCTAGGACTCCAAGATGGAGTCCTCCTCCGCTGTTTCTTAAAGCTGCCAGTTTTTCTCAGGTTTTCATCACTTCCGATGATAATCGACGTGTTTGGTCTACCGCCACACTTCCATGACTGATATATATTTGCGGCCTTCCTTTTTTTGTCATTTGCAGCTCCCAAGGCAAGGATCATTTTTACCTTCTGCTCATTAGAGAAAGGCATGGCGACTGGGACGAAACAAAACGCACCTTTGAACATTTGCACTTACGTTGTCAATTCGCTTTTGTGGTGATAGGTTTCGTGACAAAACAAAAAGAACCATCCGTGCACTTTATCTACGCTAAGACAACAGCTATCACAGCTTGTCTCCAACTAACACCAAACGCGACGTGTTCCTTCGGCCGAGGCGCGGCAGATAAGGCACTAGCTCTATCACGATGTTTTACAGCGAGACTGTGCATGGCTAGCCGATTCGTCCGTACGTCTGTCCCCTGTACGCCGAAAACTCCTCCGGCGCAACCCCATGCAAATGCCCGCGATTGGCTGCGCCAGTAGTGGCGTCGTTGCTCTCCGTCGCAGCCGAGCGGGCGCACAGCAGTTTCTCTCCGGCTCCGACACGGGCAGGCGACGTGTCATGCGTAATGAAATAACAGGAAAAAATCCAAACACGCATCCGCAAATCACACGCTTAAACAGGTGGGAAATGGAACCTGCGGAATTGATTGGCTGCATGAATACACATTTTATTAACGCTGGTATGAACCCTGCACACGTTGCAATCGGAAACCATCACAGGTTTTCCAGACCACGTGTATCAAATTCACTTTTCTTGAAACCGACTTGCGTCGGTGACGTAAGTGATCTTATCAAGACATTAAAGCATGATGTTTCAGCTGGCGTAGACGGTATCAGTCCTATTCCGGTATGAGGCCAGTGCTCGTGCATGTTATAAACTTGTCTCTTAGCAATAACGAATAATATAGCATACGGAACAAACAGTAATTCCATCGGCAACAGTGAGCTGATGGCAGAACATAGTATATTTGATGTTAAACAACTTTTCCTCTCCGTGATACTTACGAAGCATTATTTCGATGAATCCTTTAAAACAAAAAAAACGTCAAAACCCGCGATCTGCGCAAGACTGAAACATTCGTTCGGGCTAAAGCATTCACAAACTACGGTAAAAGAACGCGATCATTTTATGTACCGTTCTACTTTAATAAAACACAAGTTCCCAAAGTATCGTCATTCAGGAAAATAAAAGATTTTGTGCGTCACACGGTTCTGACAAGTGACTGGGAATAGCAGAAGCAAAACATGTGGCAGGAATTTTCTGATGAACTTTCGCTACCAATTGTATAAAGCAGACTAGAACATTGTGTTCTTTCTATGTGTATTTTGTTCTTCTTTTTACTTTCCAATAGTGTTTGATAAATGCTACTTTTCCAACACATTGAAAACTGTATATGATGCAATAGAGGAATGTGCTGTACATTTATTTTGCTGCTATAACCCCGTAACAATATGTTTTTGCTTAAATTATGGCTCGTGCAGCAACAAAATACAAGAAATTAGACGAGCGATGGAGGAACAGGGGGAAGGCATGGAAGGAAAGGAGGGTTACAAAATGTGTTCTTGTGTTGTGCCTTGTTGAAGGCAAATACACAGTGGTCCGCATAAAAGCATCGGTGCTTTCGCGGACTACAGGTTACTCTTTGTGGCGCATACAAGAAATTTATTTTTGCTATTGTACATTTTCTTTCTCTGTTCCTATTGTTTTCTCTGTTCTTAGAGCACAAGACTGTGTGATTTGGGCCAGAGCACTGCCCAGTCCCGCTCAAAAGCATCGTTGCTTTGGCGGGCTGAGAAAATATTTGACTGTGTGTTTTATGTCCTAATAAAGAAGGAAAGAAAGAAAGAAAGAAAGAAAGAAAGGAAGAAAGAAAGGCGTTTTTCCAGACGAGCTTAAGATAGTGCGTGTTACACCAATTTATAAAGGGGGAAGTGCAGACCAATTGTCAAATTACAGGCCAATCTCAGTTCTCACTGTATCTTCAAAACTTTTTGAAGGTTTTATCTATGCAAGATTTTTCAAATTTTTTTACGAAACACAATGTTATTGCGCAATGCCAATATGGTTGACCACCAACAAACTCCAGCTGAACGCAGCTGAAACAACCTACATTATATTTAGGGCGCCTAATAAAAGAATTGAGGGTAGAATACAAGTAAAATTGAACGACTTCCTTATTAAACAGGTCAAACAACAAAAGTTTCTGGGAATACACTTTAGTGAAGAATTGTCGTGGAATACACATGTAAATTGACTTTGCGGTGAATTATCAAGAAACATCGGTGTAATCTGTAGAAATGCACACCTGATCCCTCTATGGCTGAAAAAAAAACAACTTTATAATGTAGTTATTTATTCAAAGCTTTGCTACGGGATATTGGTTTGGGGTAGAACCACCTGAACAAATTACACGAAATTGATTACCTTACAATGCAAATGCAATGCTAATTACTATGGCTGTTTTTCAGACCTAAGAACCAGTCCACTATTCCAAAAATATGATATGCTGCGTGCGGACAGGATATATTATATGCAAATTACTCTAGAAATCTGAAAGAGAAACCCAAGCGCACAATGTAGTGAACGTAACCTCTCCGGATACTTCCTGCGACACAGTACACGACACACACCAAAAGCAAGGAGCAATTACGGGAAACAAACATTTCTCTATCAGTCCACAAAAATAATGAATAGATACAGTGCATCTGTATCCTTAAATACTTCTTTACATACACTTAAAAAAGAAATAAGAGATTGGTTAGATAGGGAAAATATATATACCTTAAAATTGAATAAATTAGTGTATTAAAACGAAAAATGTTTCTGCCATGAATTACTTATTTTTTTTTCTTTTTAGGATTCACATGATATGATTTCATTTCATTTTTTTGCGTTTTGTATTAACACAAATATGTTTGCATCCACGTCCTGTTGCCAGTTTTTTATTATTTGTGGCACACAATTAGGATGTTTTCTTTGTTTTTTTGCGCATGTTGTTGCTCTATATTGCTCTATAAATTCGCTGGCGTTTATTTCGTGTATAATTATACAATTTTAGCACACCATTAGAATCTGAAATGCTTAGTTGTACTTAGCCATTGCTATTGTACTATAAATTTGAAGAATATAATGACTAATCTAATTGGGACATTGCTACCATGAATTTTCACAGTTACCAACGCTGTTGTAGCGCGCAAAATTGTGCATATGTGTGTGATCTGCTGTCAAACCTGTCGTTTGAGGGGGCTGAGACCTTTGTCAGGCTTTATGCTTTAGTCTCAGTCTACCCTTGCTTGAATGAACGAGAAATAAAATTCAATTCAATTCAATTCAATTCGATACTTCTGAGGAGCAGGCAGCGTTCGATCAGGAACGCCGCGAACAGAACCGAGAACGAGCTCGTCTACGCCGTCCCGATGCCGCAGCCCGGGCGCAAGAACAGGCTTGTGCAGCCGAGCGCAAGCAACAACTGCGTACCGAGGATCCGGCAGCCTACCAAGCCGTCGTTTAATGAACCGTCGGGATTAATAAACACCGGGGCCGCACGTTTCAGCTCCGCTGGTTAAACATCTGTACGGAGTGCTTGGGCGCTGATTCTTTTCTTTATTTCCTTCATTTCGTTCTGGCTAACTCAGAAGGAGCTTGTTCGGAGGGGGCTGCTTTATGATGCGGGTGGGAGCGCAATCACGTGGTATTCGCCATTTTTCGCAGGATTTATTTATCAGTCGGAAAAAAATTAGTACGGAATTTAGTACGTTGCTGAAAATACCGCAGTTAGGTGTCCCTTGGCTGTGTCTACAAATGCCTCGTTGACACTTTGATAACTGTGTCTCGAGTTATATGATTAATTACATTTACTTAATTAAGTCTCAGCAACGAAAAAATTACGAGCAGCTACTTCATTGGGCTGAAAACAATATTCACAAGATTTTCTTCGAGTAACGCATTGCTTTTTTAAAAAATCTTCGTGCATGGTAGTCAATTTGGACACCCTGTATATATTTACGACCTCTGCACGCAAGTGACGATGTTTCCATCTCTAATAAATGTAAATTATTAGAAGAGGTTTTTCAATGAGTCGTTAGCTTTGCTTACTGGAAAGAGAAGCGACACTGAGGCAGATATCATTCACGCGCATTTCGCACGCCGTTGATAAGGCTCTGCCGAAGGGGCACTAAAGTCTACCTGTTTTTTTCAGGGTCAAAAAAGCACTCAAATCATTTTGAAGCGAGGTGAACATACAGCAATATATTCATTCGTTAGACATAAGCTGACCATACCTTTAAAAGTAATTGTTAATTGGCTACCTCCTTCTCTTTAAAAATATACTAAACTTTATCCTCTGTATACAGTTAAATAAATTGTGTCTGTGCATGGTGTTTACAGTGGAAATTTAAAACAAGGTTCAAGTGAGAAAATACGGATGAGGCAGCCGCCGCTGGTACTTCTAATGCACTTGTCTTCCTATTGTCAGGATTTGCACAAGTAAAGCAAAGTATGAATTAAAATACGTGCGCGTCCGCGCCAACAATGATACAGTAAGCAATAAGCCACAATAAAATTTCAAGTGAAAGGTCGAGGCAAGTCAAAAGAAACCTCAAATCATGTGGGTGAAAGAATTCTGGCCATGACACTTTAGGTGGGGGTAGGTTTCGGAATCAGCGGGGATATGGGGCTCGCCCCCCCCCCCCCCATTTCCCCACCCCCCGGTATCGGCGCCTATGGTGGCAGGCCGCTGCGGGAACTCGGGAGATGAGGCCGCCCACCAGACAGCCCGAGGAAACATAAACTCGAAGGTGGTGCGGCCCCAGGAACCAAACCCGAGTGACCTGGCGCTCAGCTACGGAGACCGGCTCAGCCAGCAGAGGGAACAAAGACGGCTTTATCCACCGTCAGACGAAACATTAACCCGGCCTAAGCGACGACGCTGATAGGGGCTCAAACACATTGCATACTCAGCCCGAGAAGGTTGGCCGCAATTATGAAAAACTTCAAGTTGCATAAATGTATTAACTGTGGCCTAGCACCGGCAGGACAAGACCACATATTATGGGATGCCCCAACAAACCGCCCATCGATGAGCTCTTGCAGCCAACTCCATCGCCAGGAGCGTAGGAGAGGTCATTAAGGAGCATAAACTTGAATATACAGACCAGGCTGGTGGACTGGCCTGCTAGAGTTGCGGCCCCCTGGGTCCCAACCTTCCCCCTGGCCAGCCTGGCCAGGGGGCTAAGTTCCCACTCCCATTTCGATTTAATAAAGTTTTTTTCCCTCCTCCTCTGTACCCCAGGCCGCAATGGCAAAAAGAGTCACGTTTTCGCACCCGGACGACACACTGCCCCATATCAGTACACTATAGCATCGGAGACTGTCCTGCCTACGTAGACAGCTAATGAGACAGCCTAGACAGCTTGGAGACCATGTAAAGGAACGCGTTTTGAGCCGTCTGGAAGACGTATGGAAGACACTTCTATGACGTGAGGCTACCTCGTGGCGACGAGAAAAAGTTGAGAAAAGCGCACATTATATCTATATTTTAAGTCCTTGCGCCTGCGAACCTATGAAAAGCGCGATTTGACTTACAGTAAGGGCATGAGAAAGCGTGTCTACGTTTTCTTGTACGCAGACGACCTTCCCGTCAAGTTTCCAAGCGTCCAGCTCAGCCGCCATTGTACAATAATTTCCAGTCGTTCAGTAAGGAGATCCCTTGCCTAAATGAAGCCTACAAGTCTTTTTTACGCATTTTAGGTTATTTGGACAATCTCACCTTCTTTCCAGCCCTTAAAATGAGAGTGTTCGAACAATGTAATTTTTGAATATAGTTGAATAAGAATAATCGGCAAGAGGACATTTGATTGTCGATCAAATATGGAACATTTACTAATTTCTAAACAAAGTGACATAAGGTTTCAGTGGAGCCCGTAATCGAATTCACCGACGATTACGATGCTGCTTAATGAGACCCCGCAGGGGCGTCTACGTCAGCAGGCGTTTGGTGTGTTGCGACACCACGTACCCGAGCACACGAGGGTTGGAGCCTCCCGCGTGTAGCCGTGAGCGCCTTAGCCGTGTCGGAGGAAAAGGAGATTGAGCCGATGCCGGGTGTTCGGACTTTAAAGGCCCCCCGGCGGAGGCAACACACCTCTTTGGCCTCTGCTTCACAATAACGGCACCGCCAGACTGACCCACCTGGAGGAAATCGGCAGTCGCCTTTTCCTGTTCATCTCTCTCATTTTCGTCTTTCTCTCTCGCCTTTTCATCTTTCATGTGATCTTTTCACTTCTTCTCGTTTACGTATTCTGGGCGGCAAGGGTTAACCTGGCGTATTTATCCAACCTTGGGTATCTTATATTAGGTTATAGCGGCGATGCATGCCTGGCGTTTGCAGGTTGAAGGGGACGCCCCACCTTGTGGCGTCCCCTTGTTGGGCTCGGTGGTGGGTGGCCACCATCGCCGCCGAATTTTCTAACGTTGTACGGCAAACACTTTTGCCCCACTCCCTGATCACTCTCTGAAGAGGGGGCTCACTGATGAACCATTCAACTTTTTTTATGCAACCGAATGAGTCGTTTCCCAAATACCACGTTATTCACAGTCAGTACGAAACTAAGACAGTCCGAATGATCTCACCGTTTCTTGTAGCCAAATCTCTTACTGAAGCAATAGGCCCAGGTTATAAAGTAACGAAAATGGAAAGCGGCGATCTTCTCGAAGTTCGCGACAAGCTACAATACGACAAGCTCTCCAAACTTGTAGCATTTGGGAACATTCCCGTTTCAGTAGGCCCACACACATCGATGAACACAGTGCGCGGTGTCATCTCGGAAGATGACCTTCTCAAAGTTAGCGAAAGTGAAATACTAGAAGGATGGCAAAAATAGAACGTTGTCAAGGTGCAAAGGACAAAATACGACGAGATGACAAAGAAATACCAACTAGGCATATAATCATTACTTTTGGAACCAGCATTCTTCCTGAATCAATCGAGACCGGTTACTGTAAACTTCGTGTTAGACCATACATCCCAAATCCGTGTCGATGTTTGAAGTGTCAGCATTTTGAACATGCGTCACAAACCTGCAGAGGGCGTGCTACTTGTGCTACGTGTAGCTCCATTGAACACTGTTCTGATGTTTGCAGTTCAGCAACCCACTGTGCCATCTGTGAAGGAGACCCCCTTGCTTACTCGCGATCCTGCCCATCGTGGGAAAAAGAAAAATAAATAATAGAACTCACGGTGAAACTAAATCTGTCTTTTCCAGAGGCACGTAAGCGTTTCTATTCAAACAATCAGTCCAGTCGTTCCTACACCGATGTGGCGCGCCGCGGGGCAGCACCACATCATTCGGCGGCCGTCCAAGTCACACGGAGAGTAACGGTGGTCACGCCATCAGCCCCCCCCCCCCCCCCCGCCCCCTGACTGGAACAGCCAGCGCTTTTCCGTCCCCCGCAAAGGAAGGCCAGCAGGCCCCCGGGCCTGCCGGACCCAGGGCCACTGCCCGTGCAGATCAGCCCAAAACTCCCGAGAACGTGCTCCCTGTGCGGGCAGTATCCACCGCCTCCGACGAGGTGATGGATACGAGCACAACTCCGGCGTCTCAGATGCCCAAGGAACGGCGCAGCTCCCTCGAGCACGCCGGGAAGAAAGAAAAATCCCGTATCACGGTGCCTGGAAAGGTCTCGTGAGCCAGCCTTATCTAATCTCTTTGACACACAGCACAAAACACATATATTATGGATACACAGATATTACAGTGAAATGTCAGGGGTTTACTCCACAAGCTAGACGACATTAAGGAACTCTTACATAAGTACAGTCCAAAGGTGCTGTGTGTTCAAACACATCTTAATCCTTCATGCACGAACTTTCTCCGTAAGTATGCCATTTACCGAAAAGACCGCAACGAGGCCATGCGTCGTCGGTATATATAGTGTGCCAATAATAGTAGATAAGGGTGTTGCTTGCCGGCAATTACAGCTTGAAACTCCCTTAGAGGCAGTTGCGGTCCGTGCGGTGCTGTTTAATAAGCTGGTAGCAGTTACCTACCTATACATCCCCCCGAACTACCTCCATTCAAAAACAGGATTTCACAGCTTATCCATGAACTGCCCGAACTTTATATTGTCGTGGGAAATTTTAATGCGCACAACACTCTTTGGGGAGGTTGTCGGTGTGATGCCAGGGGACGCTTAGTGGAAAACTTTCTCTTCACTACAGGTGCATGCTCACTAAATAATAAAGAGCCTACATTATATAGTGTGGCAAACAAAACATTCTCATCGATCGATTTAAGCATTGCATCTGGTACACTCTTGCCGTATCTAGAGTGGAACGTGATGATGAGAGCGACCATTTTCCGATTGTCATAAAATTAACAAAACGTGATGAATGCTCTCCACGCGTCCCCGACTGCAAAGTCGAGTCAGCCGACTGGAAACGTTATAAAGAACTCACGCGCATGACCTTGGAAGACATCTCTACACTTCCTATTGATGATGCAGTGGCATATTGACAGCATTTATTGTTGATGCGGCGTCACTATGTATCCCCGAATCAAATGGATCGCCCTCCAAACGACGTGTTCCCTGGTGGAATGCGGAGTGTAAGGAAGCTCGTAGAAATCAAAATAAGGCTTGGAGTCGCCTTCGCGATTCTCCAACTGCCAAGAATTTGATCACTTTCAAGAAAATAAAGTCACAAGGAAGAAGAACACGCCGCCGTGCTAAACGGGAAAGTTGGGAAAAATACATCCGTAGCATCATTTCATATATAGCCGAGCGAAAAACCTGGAACAGGGTGAACAAAATAAAAGGCCGCGAAACTCATCCTCTACCTTTAGTAAACACACAAGGAGATACTATTGAGGACCAAGCTGATTCCGTAGGGGCACATTTTCAGTACATTTCTAGTTCATCCAATTACTCAGACACATTCCTAGGAAACCAGTGACAAGCGGAGCGACAGCCTCTGGATCGAAAAGGGAATAAAAATGAACCTCACCACCGTCCATTTAACATGGTCGAATTTCAGGCTGCACTAAATTGTTGCAATAAATCGGCTCCTGGAAACGATCGAATAGTTTACGAGATGATAGAATACTTACACGCCGAAACACACAACGCGCTACTATCAGTTTTAACGCCATATTCTCTGCCAGTTATATTTCGTCTGCCTGGAAGCAAGCAGTCATAATTCCTATTCTCAGAAAGGGCGAGGATCCGACTTCGGACAGCAGATACAGGCCTATAGCCCTGACAAGCTGCCTATGCAAACTCTGAGAAAATGGTAAACAGACGCCTAATCCACTACCTTGAAAGCAACAGAATACTAGACCTCTTGCAGTGTGGTTTTAGGGAGGGTAGATCCACAACAGATCACCTTGTCCGCACCGAGGCGAATATCCGAGATGCCTTTGTGTACAACCAGTTTTTATTATGGGTATTTTTAGATATAGAGAAGGCATATGTAAGTGGCATATTTTGTCTGTGGTATTTGTTCCTCGTGTCCTTTTTTTATTCGCGCTGTTTAACCTCAGTTCTAAACATGAACCAACTAGCCCTCATCAAGATCTTACTAATGCATACATGCGACACAACTTGGCGTTTTGGAATTCTTCGTGACCTGGCTGGTATGGGTGTCCGAGGCAACCTCTCGAACGTGATTCAAAGCTACCTCTCTAATAGTATGTTCCGTGTCAGGATTGGTAATGTGTTATTTCGTAATTTACACAGAAAGCAGGTGTGCCACAGGGCGGTGTGCTGATCGAGCTGCACCCTATTCATCGTAAAAATGAATTCCCTATGTAGAGTTGTACCACATACAATGTTTTATTCTGTGTATGTGGATGACGTACAAATAGGATTTAAATCATTCAATATTTCTATCTGTGAGCGAAATGTACAGCTTGACCTAAACAAATTGTCTAAGTGGGCTCAGGAGAATGGATTTAAGTTAAACCCCTCAAAAAGCACGTGCGTTCTATTCTCGAAAAAGAGAGGTATACTACCTGACCCTGCTATCTATCTTAATATACGACGGCTATCTGTCGGCCACGAACATAAATATTTAGGAATTATCTTGCACTCCTAATTGTCCGTCACCTTAGGTATCTGAGAGCAAGGTGTCTGAAGACAATGAATTTACTGATGCTCTTGTCCCGTACATCTCGTGGAAGTGACAGGAGATGCTTTTTGAGCCACTATAAAAGCCTTATAACGGTCCCGACTCGACTATGGAGCTATAGTATATAGCTCTGATGCGCCTAGTGCTTTGAAGATGCTAGATCCCATTCACCACTTGGGTATACGCCTGGCTACCGGCGCTTTTAGGATAAGTCCCATAGAAAGCCTGTATGTGGAGTCTAATGAATCGTCATTACATCTCCAAAGGACATATATAAGTTTTTCTTATACTCTCAAGGTTAAATCAGACATGGAGCATCCATGTCACTCATCTATTCGTGGCGTGTCTACTGCCAGGCTATTTCGTAACCACCCAGCTATCAGGGCTCCATTGAACCTTCGTTTGATAGCACTGGCAGAAGAAACAGGTGTTTTTGTTCCAGAGAATGTCCTAATGACTCCCACTCACCTGCAAGTATTTTATAGCGGAAGCCTACGCTACACTCTCAGGTATTCAAAACATAAGGCTCACAAATCTTGCTAGGGCTATTGTGTTTACAGATTCATTAAGTGTAGTCAGAGCCTTACTTAATCCGAGAAAACATAAGAACTCAGTTTTTAGTCAGCTGTACAGTCTGTTGTGCTCCGCATATATGTGCAATCAAGGGATTGTCATATGCTGGGTACCTGGTCGCAAAGGTATAAAAGACAATGAAGCTGCTGACGAAAGCGCTCCGTCAGTAACTTTTTGCGACACAGATGCAAGCACCCCTATCCCTTCTACAGACCTCAAGTCTTTTCTACGCCGTAAACTAAGGAAACATTGGCAAGGACAGTGGGATACCCAAGTATTGAAAAAGCTGCACATGCTAAAACCAAAACTAGGACAGTGGATAACTGGAAAAACAACACGATATAAGGAAGTACTTCTTTGTCGATTAAGAATAGGACACACTTACAGCACTGACTCTTACGCTTTTGACTGGCTGCGATCCTCCGACTTGTAGTAAGTGCGACGATAATCTCACAGTTCTCCATGTTCTTATTCAATGTCCTGCAATAGAAGCAGAGAGGAAAAAATAGTTCCCTTCTACACATCGCGAAAACATGCCCCTACACCCTGCATTTTTTCTTAGAAATCAACCGCTTTTTAATCTGCAAATCGTCTTGGAGTTTTTAGCTGAAATGGACACCCTGAAAATAATTTTTCCAGATAATTTTAGCACGTGATTAAAAGCTCTTGTATGCAAGAGCTCTTTGGAAGTTCTTGTGGCACTCTTATGCTTTGTAGCATAATGTTTTTAACTAAACCCTGTTGCCACAGCCCACATCAATAACTAATCAGTGTGATTATTTTAGTACCTGTATGTTTCACGCAATTTACAGCCAGTATTTTAGGCCCTTTTACAGCCATGTCACATCCACCATGCGAATTCATTCTCCATGCTATCCACAATACATAGTTAAAATCACCATGTGTCATGGCGCTCTTTGGCCATAACTGGCCCTTGCGCCATGCAACACTACACATCATGATCATCATCTCCTTAATGCGAGATTTGAGTGCAGCCCTATGCGTGTTTTCATTTCGCGATATATTGAGGCAAAGAATTAGTGAGAGACATGTAGCAGAGTCGGCGGTCGTCGAAAATCTGCGGGTCAAGCGCGTCGGCTTTTATGCATGACTTGTCGAAGGTACCAGTGTAATCGCTGGTGCCGCGTGGCTTCCACAAGGTACTACGCACTTCGCGTTGCGCATATGATTAGACTACAAAACAATTGCAAAGCATGACAATTGAAAAGCGCGAACGAGACCAAACCAAGCAACTCAAACAAGCGCACGTGATATAGCGGCCGTGAGCAGACGATCGTACGATAGTCCGGCTGGGTCCCGTAACGAGTACGCATCGAGCGATTGGGCGATTTCCCATGGCACCAGTTTCTGGTGCGCATGTCACTGAAGGGGCCGCTCTCATATGGTCTCCGCTGGTTCACGGCTCGCGCCTTTCATGGCCCGCTCTGCGTTCGCTCTTTCATCTTTCGCTACATGTGCTCGTTTGCTCAGGTTACGACGCCGCCGCCGCCGCTCGCCGCAGGAACGGGTAGCTAAGAGCGGCGCTCTAAAAAAGTTTGTTTACATGATTTAATACATGCATGTAATGCAACTCAGAACTACAGACGTCCGGTAACTAAGGACAAACTGCTAGCTATCTGGTGCACCTTCGCATGGTAATATCTGAAACAATGGAACAGCACTGCACCAGATACCCGTAGAATGTGTTCGTTGAAGGAAATTAATGCAATACCACAGCACCGCACATTGCTTTAAAAGAACCCAGACACGGTGACACTCAATTGAAAAGGCTTTGCCTAAATCGAAATACAAGTTCCTTGGCTGCCTAAAAGCGAGCCATTCTTATTCAACGACAGGAAATTATTGGGCAAAAGTAATCCACTTCATGAGTTTGCTCAGGAGCTGAAGCCTCTGCGTAACAACCACGGCTCTCCAGCAGCAGAATCATTCGCAACAGTCCTCAGTTAGATCGGCATTTTTTCGCCTGAGGCTTTGACAAGATTTGTTTTCTCTTATATGCGAACAGAAACGAATATTCGAAGATTTTGAATAGTGAATTTTTGAATTGAATATTAATCGAATAGCCAAAAGTATTCGATTAATATATTCAAAATTTCTAATTTTCGCATACAAAACCACGGCGCGGAACCCATCTCACGATGACTGTCGTAGGTAATGCGTTAGCATTGAATTAATATAGGGACACAAGGTATTGCCACCGTCGAGACGAGTTATGTATGAGGCGCGTACTGCAGCGAGACTCCTTCGCGCTTCCTTAATAACACTCGGCGACATCTAGCGCTGCCGCCGTAAAGCCTGAGCGTGGCCTCCGAAATGCCTGGCACGCCGGTGCGTGCGAATGCTGAGAAAAGTGTCATGCGGCAACCGGGCTCCTCTCTCGCGCTTCTTCCTGGACACGCTGCGACATCTAGTGGCACTGCGAGAAGACCTCACGTGGCCTTCGACACGAGAAGCGTGGCGCGCCGGTGCCGGAGTACGCCGAGAATTGTTTCCTCACTTGCAGCAGTATCAGTGGCAAACACTCAGTGACCCAACTTGGCGAGAGGTTCATTAGATTTGTGGCGCAGCCTGCTACTGCATCGGGTTACTCCCCTTGAGGAACCCTTGTGACGTGGGTTCGATTCCGCTCAGCATCGGAGAAATTTGAAGTATCTTTTTTCGTCATTGTAGAGTGGGACGTTCCCAGTGGCAATTATTTAGTTTTCCAAGTTGGCGTCAAATACGTTCATTTAAGAGTGGCACACACCAACTGGCACATACACAGTGACCCAAGTTGGCGTCAAATACGTTCAGCGAAGACCAGCACAGACCGCGTGGCACATTCCCAGTGCTCCAAGTTGGCGTCGAAGAGTTTCTTCGAACAACGGTACCTACCCAGTCCCACATCTACAAGGACCCGTGCCGGCGTGAAAGAAGTTCATTGGATAGCGATCCCGTATGCGCACATTGCCACATACTCAGTGACTCAAGTTGGTGATGATGGTTGGTTTCGAACTTTGTTACCTCAGCACAGCAGCCCAATGCGCCGCTACCCATTTGACCACTGACTACCCAATGATCCAGGTATAGGCAGGGAAATGGTTAGATACAAACACACGTACAAACGTACAAACATAGACGCCCCCAGAAAGTGCACGGAGTACCGAATGCTTACGCATTAAAAGCAAGCAGTTGTTGGGACACCGCACCTTGGTTTCACTTTCAGGGGACGCTGCACGTTGGAAGCGTTGTGATGATTTATTGCGCTGAAATAATGTCGTCATTAATAAAAACTTGTTTCCTCCGCCTCAGAAAGAGAAGGTAGAAGGCGCGCGCGCCCGCCCGCCTGCGCGCGCGCGCACACACACACACACACACACACACACACACACACACACACACACACACACACACACACACACACACACACACACACACACACACACACACACACACACACACACACACACACACACACACACACACACACACACACACACACACGACGTTGTGCGTACGTGTATTACGTTATTGTGTATGAAAGGTTTCCATGCTCACTTCTGGGCAAAACTACGAATGCTCAGATGTTTTGTTGCACATATTAATGACGAATATCTCCGATTCTTATATTGAATGTGCATGCGTTGAGTACTCATTGGCTCGAATTCAACAACTGCGTGGGAAGTCCATTAGTGAAGAAAGTTCGTTAGCGGAGCTTAGTTCCTGGAAAAGTTAGTGTCGTCTGGAATAAAATTTTATACTGAGCGGTCCTCTAGAATTAATTGGCTGAGAAATTGGTAATTATGCTACGGCAATTTTGCGCTGTCTTGCGATGATCCTCGAGTGAAACAGGGAGTAAGGAATCTCGAAAGAGGAATGGCAACGCAGTTGACGCTGTCATGGGCAGATCGGGCAGCTGCGTCTGCTCGACCATTGCCATGTATATATATATATATGCCACAGTGACTAGGCAACCACTGATATATTATATCGTGTCCTTCGTCAACAACGCGATGATACTTCTTTGATCTCTGCGACGAGCTGTCTTTCCTTTGCCTTTCTCTCTCTCTCTCTCTCTGATCCACCGTCGCACAACGCTATCATTATTAGAGTGCACCACCACCGATAATGGTCATAGCCACGGAATATATACCGGGATAATGGGTGATTCTGTTCCAATTCTTTTCCTTTCTGCGCTTTTTCTGTGGCCCGGGTATGACTTCGCCTACGTTATCGCCATGATCGCGGCTGTCGTGAGCAGTGGTTGATAAGAAACGTATATCATCGAGCGAAACGAATCGTTACATTATACTGGCCCTAGACGCATTGCTCATCACTAATGTTGCCGACGATAAAGGAATGGAAAGCGTGCGATGGGGTCGCCAGCAAGCATCGCTCTTGCGCATGCGCAGGCCGCAGTGTACGCAGTTCCAGCTGTTGCAGCCAGCAGTGCAGCTGTTTGATAAATAGCGCCGCGATGCAGCTCGGTGCACCGCGTTGCCCGTCTGTGTGTGAACCGCGAAAGTCTTAATTCGGAGTACGGAATTCACGAAAAAGTTGCATATACTCGCTATTTCGCCACGCTGCCTGTACTTTGGGACAGCAACATGGCTGTCATATGGGTAAGTATACGCTGCACGTGTTAATACGAGCGCAGATTATTTGGCTGAGAGGTGATATTTCTTTTCCATTTTTTTTATGCGAAAGCATCAAATGATCCATTGAGCGAGAAACCCGGCGTATACTGGGCTTAAAAGGCTCATTCACACCGGCGACTTGCGACCAAAAAAAAATTACCGACGATTACGTTACTTCCTAATGCGAAATTTGAGCGCAGCAAATAAGCTGTTTCACCTTTTGGATAGATTGAGGCAAAGAAATCGAGCAACACATGTATGCGCTATCACAGAATTTTTTTTTATTTTTCACACGTATTCCTTTAACAAAGACTCCACTAACAGTTCTTGACAGTCATGAAGGAAGCTTTGTGGTCGGAGAAATAGACTGATATATGTTCGACTTGGTACCTCTGGATTCTGACGGCGACGGCGCTGGGCCTCTGCTCTGGCAGCTCGTTTAGCAGCAGCAGCAGCAGCAGCAGACGGAGGACTTCCATCGGTCGTCTCGCTCATGGCTCAGAAAGAACTGGCAGATAATTTCGCATTGGCGAACGGCAGCGGCAATTTCGGCTCGGGCGGTGCACATATACAGATCCGCCGCCACCGATCTGGCTCTCTGATTGCCACCGCACAGGGCGAACGGCAGCGGCAATTTCGGCTCGGGCGGTGCACATATACAGATCCGCCGCCACCGATCTGGCTCTCTGATTGCCACCACACAGGGGTTGCATTGGAGGAGGAGCGAAGAAAGGAATTAAGTTCGAGCCGGCGCTTTGACAACCGGAGACTCGCAGGAAGAGGGGGGAGGGGGGCGGCGTGTACACCCAGCGGCAAACGATGGGGGCAGAAGCGCGCGCAGCAAGCGGACAACACGATAAAGGGAGGAGGGAAGAGATAGCAGCGACTGACTGATGCCGCTGACGCCGATAGTGAGTCAACCCCAGCTGCGGAGTTGGTTTCAGGGACAACGCCGCCGATGCCGACACAAACAATATGATACCCTCGCTTCCGCAGCGCTAAGAACCAGGTCTAGCCGTGGGAAGGTGGTCACGTATTCGTCGACGTGCCGGGGCCTACGTGAAATAACCGGCGCGTCGGCAACTGAAGAGCACCCTATCCGCCACACAAGAACAGGGGGGGGGACCCTTTCCTCCTCTTTCTGCATGGCGGCGACGGTGTTCTATGCAGTCACGTTATCTTGACTCTCTAGCGGCGTCAGCGGCATCCAGCGGTATCAGTCGGTCGCTGCTAGCGCTGGGGGGATGAAAGGGGGGCGGAGCTGGTTACGAGGCCGACGACAACGCCGACGACGACGAGAAACCCAGGAACGGACGCCAAAGAGCTGCGCTCTAAAACGGCTGAAGGCGACCGATGCTCACACTTAAGAGCGCGGGCGAGCGCGAGTTGCAAGTCACGATCCCGGAGATTATCGTTCTCAGCCAGAACTTTAGGGATGTAGGCAGTTCGTACACACTTCGCTGGTTTCGCGTTCCGGCTGCAGCCATGGATTTTTATTCGAGCGAAGAAGGCGACGTCGTCACTGTGCTGATGGGCTCTGCCGTGGTTTCAGCTGTAGCAGGGGGAAAGCCTCCGAAGAGAAAGCGACGCTAGCGGGTGCGCCCGTGTCTCCGTTCGCGATAAGTGGCCGGCCACGCAAGCCGCCTCCTGCCTGATCTCCGCGCGCATGACGAAGAGTATCATCGAGAGTAAGTTGCAGTTTCTAGTTCGCGTTGGGGGGGGGCGTGGGAATCGGTGCATAATTTTGTGCTTTCTTTTGCTGCTGTATAGCTTCTTGCGAATGCTACTGCGTATACATTCGACACGTTGCTGGAACTGCTGCGCCCCAGCATCACGAGTCAAGAGAGAGAGAGAAAATAATGTAGAGAAAGGCAGGGAGGTTAACCAGAGGTAGTTCCGGTTGGCTACCCTGCGCAGGGGGAAGGGTAAAGGGGGATAAAAAGAGAAACAGAGTGTAAGGGGGAGATAGAAAAAAAGGGAGACAAGCACGAACAAAGCGCGTACACTACAGAGCGGTAGGGGGCGGCATTCTTAGAGTCTGTCGTGAAGTCCCGTGGACCGCAAGAACCTTAATAGCGCGAGTAAGGCCATCAAAGCGGATGTTCTTTCGGAGCACTGGCCTAAAGCTTTCAGTTCTGAAAGTGGACGATTGTCCACGAGTCAAGAAACCAATTACATTCCTCTAGTCTGCCACGGTGGCGTGGACTTCATATTTGACCGTATTCACCTTCAACTTCACCGTATGAAAATACATGCTAAACACTTTTGCCGCTGATTGGTTTAGCAGTTTTGCGACCACGGTCGCGCGACTGAATAAACGAGCTGCGATTGACTAGCCCAGAATAGTCGCATTTCGAAAAAAAGCGACCAATTTCCGACTGGTCGGTGGCATGCGGCGAGCCAGCAAGCTGCTGCTATCTGGCTCGGGCTGCACATGCCGCTATGGTTACATCACTCGCAGCGCAAAACTCGAAGGACCACTCAGCGGCGTTCAATTGGACATTAATGTTTTCGCATTCACAACTCATAAATGCTTAGGTATCCTCGGCTTTTTTTTTTTTTGTCAAGTCAATTGATACGAAAATCTTTTGCGGTTGGGCGTGGGCGTCTGAAGGCAAGTTTGCCTGATGGCATCCCATCTTATACATTTCAGACGACTCTCCGCAAGTCAGCAGGACATGCGCATTCGTGAGTAACGGCTACGAAATTTCTACTCCAGCGCGAGAACGAATCGCGCGAAACGCACAGGACGAAACGTGAAGACACATCGCCGCGTGTGTGCGTTCCTCGTCCATTTCTTTGCGCTGTTCGTTCCAGCTACTAGCATGCACCATCCGGCACACAGTTGCTATACCCAACCGCTCTTTGCGAGACCACGTCACTGTGCACGGATGACGCAGCGCGATAGAAACGAAAGTGGGGAGGTGGTGTCGACTCATTGTTGAACACCTTGTTTGCTGAATCTGCATGTGTCCCTCGCCTTTTGTGTGAGCTGTAGTTCAAGAATGATGCAGCACGCTAGGAACATCAATATGAGCCATAATTTTTTGCGAACTTTGCAAACTCCGTAGGTAAATTTAGAAGAGGAGGACACATGGCAAGCCGGAAAATGCGAGTCCTTTCCGCATTTAGTTCTACAGTGATCCGTTCTGAATTCTATTATAAGGTCATGCTTTTGCAGATAGAAAGAAAACTAGCAAAAGAAAAAAAAAAGCTTCTGCATGCAGGCTCTAACAGCGTTCGTTTGTCGCTACCTATCTGTCGCTACCTGCTGGCGCATCCTGAGCCGCGGCGCTGGTCGCTCACTTTGTTACTGCAGGTGAGCGCAGGGTTTCAAACTGTATTAAATTAGAAACTTGTCATATTGACACGTGTACTTGTTTATCTTTTTCGGGTGACCGCTTTTCACCGTCTAACAAATATTATCGCTTAGCGCGGGACGCGCCCGCATGTATCGGAAGTTTCTAGAATGTTGTCGATGTTTCCACACGTTGTGACCCAAGCTTGTGTAATCTGATTACATTTGAGACGTGAATTTTGTAGAATTTACAATTACTTTGGAACCTTCGATGACCCATGTATAAAACCCGACGCGCTTGACCGGCACGTCAGATTTTCGACGATCACCGACTGTGTTCGCCGCTATCATTGTTCTTTGAGTGCAGCCTGCTCTTGAGGGCACAGGTTAGCCCAATAGAACGCTAGTTTCCTCAATCACGGTTTTGCTATACCTTCTTCACCGTCACTACTACGTGACAATGTCTACCCCCAGCTGCCCTACTGAGTGTAATTACATGCATGTTTTCCTTTTATTTTCTTGTTGTTCTAGTATGACTTTGGCAAAGTGTAGTCATTACCTCGATGCAATTGGTTAAGACTGTGTTGGCGCTGTTTGTGTGGCTCCTGTCACCGCGTGTACTATTCTGGTCAGCAATGTTACAGATAGATGATGATGATGATATATGTGGTTTATTGGCGCAAGGACCAGGGATGGCTAAAGAGCGCCAAAATTGGTATGAAGCAGTCCATGAAGTGGTAAATGACGAGTGGTAAATGTAACATGGATGTATAGAGGCCTAAAGCAGTGTCTGTAATTGACTTAAAATACGTAGATAAAACAATGACAAGCGATATGGGCTATGACCACAAAATATATTCTGCAAGTGGATAATGCAATAATGTGTGCCTGCCAGTAGCACAACCGCCTCACCGGGGCCCTTGAGGACAAGGGCCCAGAGGCATGTGCCTTACGACACTACTATCGTAGCAGCACTTTCTATAGAGAAAGGGCATGCTAGGAATTTCTTGGGCTGATAATGTGCAACACAACGTCATTTGAAAAGTTAAGCCCTGGGTTAGCCTCGAAGGACGGTCCTGCACCAAGAAACAGTGCGCGATGAAAGGGGATATATGCTGTTGGTATGCTATAGAGGAAAGTGCTTTTTCCGTTCAGGTTCTGCTTCCCGACGCTCCAGCAAGACGTGGAGGACGGTCAGTCTCTCGCCGCATCTACCACAGGTGGGAGGTTGAGCACCAATTCAAAAATGAGAATGGGTACCACATGTGTGCCTAAGTAGATGAAGAGCAAAACGAGACCGAGGTAAAAGCGGGAGCCCGCTTTTACCTTGTTCTCGTTTTGCTCATCGTCTTGAATTTTCATTTTCCGCCATTCCCGTGTTTTCCCTAAGTAGACGAAGAAACTCATGCTTCTAAAGCGAGCAAGCGAGAGAAGTGGCATTGTAGGTCATGCCATGACGCGGATACTGGCTTACTGAGAACATCAAAAGCAGCATACAATTGTTATGTTGGTCACCTCTTGAGTTACAGCGGCACATACCCATTCTCTCGTACTGAAACACATGATACTATGTGCGAGTTTCGCATGCCATGTGGCCTTAACAGGCGCGAGAGAGCATACACCATATTCGAATAAACAGGACAAATACAGAGTATTTCCTTTTGAAAATCAAATGGATAACGTCACCACTGTGCCCTGCGTGCAAACCGCAGGACGATGTAGCCCACCTAATCAGCGCTTATAGGCTGTACCGTGTGTCCCAGTAGACATTAGCTGAGCTGTTAAAAAAAAGAGGTTAAAAAACAACACGGCGCAAGATACAATTATAAGACCCATGGTGTTTTGTTGTCAGAGGTCTGACAACCGAACACCGTAGGTCTTAAAACCGTACCTTGCACTGTGTTTTCGAAATCTGTATTTTTTTTCGTTGGAAAGCTTGGCTAACGTTAGCTGGGGCACCCTATATGTACACTATGAAGAACGGCCTTAATGTCCGCACTCAACGTTCACCAACCGTCATCCTTTGAATTCAGACACTTCCTTGGCCCATGAACTAGCACTGCCTTTGCATCTCGCGCAACAAAGGTGTTTTGTGTTTGCTTAGAATGGCACATACCGTGGCACATACCGAATGGCTGAATCAAAGAAAACCAAGTAAATGAAAAAAATTGTTATATATAATAGCTTATTCTATTAACAAGTCGGTGTGACTTGAAGATACCTTTGAGCCGACATATATACCGGACCGACAAAAACTGTTGTAAGGCGATGGTCAGTTGCATGTACGAAACAAGACGCTAATACCTTCCATTGGCAACGCTCTTGATAGAAATAGAGAGGTCCACCGCAGGACGCACATTTGAACGAATCGCAGTAAGTCAGAAGGGCATATACATGCAGCTCCGAGCGGCTAGCACCCTGTGCATACCTTTGGTGATTCTCGCACACGCCTTTCCTTGGTGGTGCCGTCGCTTACCTCGGTAAGTCAGCGCTGGTGTGCGTTCACTTTCTTCTCTGTCCGTCGTCTTTTCGCGCTGTTCCCCTGTCGGGCACGTACAGACTAGCCCAAGCCGCTGCGCTGTTACCACCTTCAAATTCGCCATTCAAACAACTGTCCCCAAGGCACTAATAAAAACGTCAATTAATACATGTTGTTAATTAGCCTTGTCAGAGTAACTAAAGCAGCGGCAAAGTACTTCCGCCTCGCCGTAGAGTTCGTATGCGAAGACGACAGGTGTCTCGCGGGGCTTTTTTTTATTAAAAAAACAAACAAACCTGCAGTGCATAAAAAAAGACAAACCCTGTATATGTTTGCACCATCCACTTCACTTTCCTACCAGATGTGGTAGCTCAGCGACTGTGTGCATTCTGCTGCTAAGCACGAGGTCACGGTCTCGATTCCTCGTCGCGGCGGCCGCACTTCGATCGGGACGATGACGGTATGTAACAGCTCTTGGTAGGTGCCATACCTTGACGTTTATCTTGATGCTGCATCTTAGATTTTCATGTCAGCTCGGGAGAATGGGTTTCGTTAGGTTAGGAAGCATAGATGGATGTTATTAGCGTACCCTTTGGAACGGGTTGTATCACCAAGCTCTTGCTATTATGCTGCCTAATGTCCTACCTGGGTTAAAAAAGAAGAGAAAAAACGACAACGATGAACTCCCACAACCAAATTACCTGACCCCCTATTGTGAACTTTGCCTTTGTACCTCTCCCTTTCTTGTCGTTTCCCTACTTTTCTTCCACCAATCTTCCAATCGCTTCTTACTAATCTCTATTGCGGACATGTTTACTTTTCCCCTGCTCTCGCTGAACCCAAGGGTTTCAAGGAGGCCAGTGGTGCCTAAATTGACCGCTGGGCAGATGTCTTCACATTCTAATAAAACATGCTCTATCGTTTCCCTAGCTTTACCGCAGCAAGCACATGCTTCTCCTTCCTTATATCTTGCTTTATACGGGCGTGTTCTAAGGCATCCTGATCTCGCTTCGAAAACTAATGAGCATCCCTTTGACTTATCATAAATTGTTTCTTTCCTCATTTCGTTTTTTTTTTCATCTTAAGTAGTTACTCGTGGCAGGTTTCTTTTCCATTGCCGCCACCCATGAGATTGTTTCAGCCTCTCTTACTTTCCGCTTGACGTTCTTTGTTGCTGTGTTGCTCACCGTATAGGCCGCATACTTGCTGGTAAGCTTCCTAGTTCTTTTCCTCCACTGGGAATAAATGTTTTTCCTGTACAGATAACTCAACACTCTCCTAGCCCATTCACTTTCTTTATTCCTCAGTCTTTCTTCATAATCAATTCTAATGTGAGCTTCCCTCACTTCAAAACTAGCCCAGCCCATATCACCATGCAAAGCTTCATTTGTAGTCTTCCCGTGAGCGCCCATGCAGTGCGAGGCGTACCACTGACCTTTGGTTCCTGTCGAGTCCTGATTGTACCCCTGATTTAAAGCAAACAACCGCATTTCCAAAAGTAAGTCCTGGAACCATTACACCTTTTCACATACCTCGGAGTACCTCGTACCTATTGTATCCCCATAGCGCTCTGTGCTTCATTACGGCTGCATTTCTCTTCCCCTCCACTGTTATTGTTTTTTCCTGTGTTTCCATTTATCTATTGCCTTCGTTTATCCATATACCAAGGTATTTATATTGTCTTACCCGAGGTATTTCCTGGCCCTGTATTGCCACTGTCTGTTCACTGTTTTCATTGAATACCCTAACACCTGATTTTCTAACACTAAATTTCAAACCTAAATTCTCGCGTTCCTGTCCACAGATATTAGCCAGATGTTGCAAATCGCTTTGCTTGTTAACTAGCAACACAATGTTGCCCACATAAAATAAACCTGGAAGCTGCTGCTCTACTATTGTACCCTCCTGTTTGTATGAGAGAATAAACCCGATATTACTTCCTTCCAACGCCCTCTCCATCCTCACCATGTACATCATAAACAGCCGTGGGGATAAAGGGCACCCCTGCCTCAGTCTCTTGTTGATATGAACTTTCTCCTCGCTTCTCGTCCCTTCCCATTCAACGCAAACAGTA
This sequence comes from Dermacentor variabilis, assembly GCF_050947875.1. Classification (NCBI taxonomy): domain Eukaryota; kingdom Metazoa; phylum Arthropoda; class Arachnida; order Ixodida; family Ixodidae; genus Dermacentor; species Dermacentor variabilis. The sequence continues at coordinate 52,504,155 of NW_027460280.1, forward strand.
TTTCCTAGGTAAATCTCTCTCAAAAGCTGTGTACAATCGTCGCCTAAGCCTTCCCTTTCCAGAATATCCCCCTAAAATATTGCGGTATGCGGTGTCATACGCTCCTATACTATCTGAAAAGGCCACATATAATGGTCTGCTTTCTACTTTTGATATTTCAATACACTGAGTAAGAACAAATAAGTTATCATCCAAACGTCTACCTATTCTGAAGCCATTCTGAAGTTCTCCCAAAATACCATTATTCTCTGATCCGGAGGTCTCTTAGTTATCAGATAACGTGCGCACACAAGCGTCATATGGGGGCTGACTTTAAGCGCAGCGCGCGTTTGCCGAAAAAAGCTGCATATACGGTATGGCACTATCGACGTATATTGGTAGTGGTTGTTTAAATCCAATCGGATTTAAATATGATAATTTTACGGCAGACAAATCGGTTCTGCGGAACCTCGTAAGCTGGAAGAAGATTCAAGAAAGGGGAAATTTTTTCAACTGCAAAGCACTGTAACAGTGCAAAAAACTAAAAAAAAAGAAAAGAAAACAAAGACGGAAAAAAAACTGAGTTTAAAAGGCTTCTTCAGGCTTCCAGCGTTTTGGCTACATTAATTGGCTACTTAATTTGAGGCATAAGCTATTCGGGACGATTATGATTACTGGAGGACTTGTTAAGGGAGAAATTATGCCTGCCCGCAATAAGAGGCACTGCCGTGTAGCGGTAACTAAAAACGTTAATTTGTTCTTGTTTATTAAGTGGCGCCATCATCAGAAAATATAGCTACTGTACGCTTTTCCAACATCAAAAATTAACCTCGCAGTGCGAAAAAAATGTTGCGAAGAAAAACGAAAAGGAAAAAAGAACATGTTGACATTATCGTGTAAATAGACATGGCACAAGAAGTTCAATAGGTCATGACACTAAGAAGAAGAAGAAGAAGAAAAAAAACAAGAGAACACGAGAACAAGAGTTCGCAGGCAAAACAAGTCCATACGTGAAATAACTAAAGAAAATCTATACCGTTCCGAAACAATGGTCGCATTATACAAAAAGTAGAAGCCGAAAAGCTCGATCGCACATGTCAACATGGAACTCAAAATCCCGAAACTCTAAATGCGGCCTCTTCGTAGATACTGCAAGTAAAGCGCGAAAAACAGGGACTACAACCCATGCAACTCCGTCCGTCCCTGTTTTTCGCGCTTCACTTGCAGTATATCGCATACCAACAATGCCGAATATTCACCCCCTTCTCTGTGTTGATGTCGATTAAAAGTCGACACTTATCAATTCGTACAGATACATGAAACACCAGCCGGCGGGTCCGCTGGTCCCGAATGAACAACATTGATGCCTCTTTGCACCATCCATAGAAATGGCGATCAAACGTAAGCATTACTCGCACAGTTTATAGAAAGTTTGTAGATGTGCTATTATAGTCTACAGAATGTTTATGTACAGCCTGTAGGCTTATATAGGGCCATGTAAACGTTTTGTTGCCTAATCTCTACAGACGTTGTCAAGAATCCCATTTTAAAGTCCATCTAAAATAGAGCAAAATAACGATGTAGTTATTTTTATAGAAAGTCTGCACGCGCACTTTATGTTGACAAAATGACAAGTCTCTACAAAAAGGCAAAGAGTCTATTTGAAATCTACAGACAACCTGTAAACTGAGCAAATTAATTTTCGTAAGACATTAATTGCCAGATTGGTAAAGTACAGTCTCACTCGTTATCTGTTTTATTCGGCCGCGTAAAGCATACGACATTGCGTCAGCAGTGACGCGACCAGCCTCCATTACGGTTCACGAGGTTGGTTTTGCCGAAGAAAACTATTTTAGAGTGAGTGAAAGACCGGTTAAGGTTATCCTTGGCCCATCCCGGAGGCAAAATTTGTTATTGTTTTATGCCGGTGCGGTTGCTTTCTACCTTCGTCGTCGGTGCTCGAGCGTCTCCACGCTCCCGTTGTCGCCAGGATTAGCCTGCTATAGCACGGCGGACGAATGGAATCGAATGAAAGGAATCGCGTCACGTTGTGAGCCCTGGATGACAGCGAATGCAGCTATACCGCACAGCCTCCACTACAACTGGGTACTTATTTGTACATATATGATAGACCCGTGCAATATCCCCCCCCCCCCCCCCATGCACCTCTCCTATGTCTTTCTGTAACGCCGAGATTTAGCGTTAGTGAATGTGACGAACGAATGAATGAATGAATAAAATGAATGACATCAAGGTGTGACCGCAGGTGTTTTGACATGTCGGTAAGCAGTACAAAACGTTCCAGCCGCATTCCACTGTACTGCACGGGACCGTTCTTCAAAAGCTGTTCATGCCTGCTTATTTTAATTGTAACTTCCAGGAAAAAAGAATTTACGGGTCGCGTTATAAAAACGGGGGGGGGGGGGGAGGCAAGAGTCACCCAATGCTATCTCACCATTTTAAAACACCGAGGGCTCAAAACGTTTAAAGGTGTCAATTCATATCAGTTAGTCACTTCTCCTTTTCAGCGCAATACATAAATAAACGACGGTAACAGTTAAATCTCGCGTACAACGTAGGTTTCCACATCACCTCTTGTAGAGTGCCCGCCACTTCCATTAACACTACCTTCAAGAGACGTCTAGTTAACGCAGCTTGACTTTTGTGAACAATATGAAAAAAGAAAGAAAGAAAAGAATTTGACTAAACAGCGAGCAAGAAGAAAGCAACGTGGGAGGCTACTCCGGCAGTACATACAATTTAACTTCCTCTCGGGGAGGCTTTTCTCTCTCCTAACTCTTGGAGAATTGCTGGGACCAACGTCAAGGGGGGCGGGTGGCGGGGCTTGCCGGAGGTGGGGTGCTTGTTTTGCGTCTGCTTCGCTGCGTTTCACCGACTGCTCGAGCGAGCGGTGCGTGCGTTTGCAACGGGCGCTCGCTCGCGACGAGGCGCGCGGGCAAGGACGGAGGGGGGGCTGCTCAGCGTCGCGGGATAATTTGATCGGCCTGCCGCGCATCGGGCGGCGCGCAGGCCGACCGTGAGAAAACAGGGGGTCCCCAGCGGGGCGGGTGGGGACCGTCCCCTAATTTGCGTTTTTCGCTCTGGAGTCGGTCCCCCAAGATGGCCGACATACGGGGTTCGAACTATCCGCCGTGGGACCCCCGATATGCCCCCCCAAACTACGGCCGGCGGACGTGATTCACTCCTGCGGGGCTCGCGGTGCCCGCCAATGGGCTGCGGACGTGGCCCGCTCCGGGCGGGGCTTCCGGCCTTTTGTCGGCCCGGCGCGGCGTTAATCAGATCGAGGAGGGGAGAGGGATTCGCTCGCCTCGGTTAGTGCTGGTGCCGAGCCCCCCGCCATTCCCCGCCGCCATCCTCGGTGCAGCGCGCCCAGCGCTGTGGGACGCACGGTCCCTATATCTGGTGTGGGTGCACATTCGCGGGACGTACGCGCGGCGGAGCTTTACGACTTAAGCGTGGAACTTATCCGCCGTGATTTAGAGCGCACGATCGTTTTCTTGGTTCGGTGTCGGTTGGGCCTCGTTATGTCTGAACTAATCATCGGCGGCTTAAGAACGCGTACACTACATCTGGAGCCCATATTAAAGAGCCTTCCCTTAGGTACGAGCGCTCCTTCATTGGCTGGCGTTCGATCGCGCGCTACTCGGCGATTCCTATATATGATAAGGAGACGATCGCCCCAAATGGCCAGTCGTGGATGGCACTTATGTAAAAGGAGTTTCCTGCATACGGGCCCTACTATCCACGAGAATGTTTGCGTTGTGCTTTTTATCGTATTTCTGATGATCAACGTGCATTTTTATTTGCGTAGAGCAACAGAAGGTATCAGAAAAAGCGCTGTAACGTTGTATTTTGGAGAGAGTGCCTATACTCACTGCCTGATCACGAGCACTCCGTACACAAGGTTGTGACCGTATACATTGTTTAGATTCATGTTGCTCTGGATTCCAACGTAGTTTCATCGTAAACCACGGCGGCTTAGTGGCCATGTCCAGAAATTAACGTGGAGCCGTCACCAGACGACACTAACACCTTGGTGCCAATTATAAGTCAAACTGGCGTTCAACTTCCCGAAGCAACACACGAGCTAGCTATGAGGGATGGCATGGTGCACCATAGTGTCTCTCAACGCCTTCTGCTTTGGGACGTTCAACTCCCCAATTTGATCCGATTATCAATGTGACCGAAACGTTAGCGTCGTCTGGCGCATTATTGAGATGAGAGGACCTGGCTGCCTGCAGCCGTTGCGCACGGGTGTCTCAGAGCCTGTGGCCGTTCGCCCAGGAGACCGGAATCTATACCGCGAAGATGTCTAACCATACCCTTATACGTACTCCCCTTCTCCGAGTATATAGGCCTAAGCGACATCTTCTATCAATAAAGCTCATTCGTTGAGACGAGCAACGAAGAGGACGAGACGAAGATATATATAGAAAGCGGCGTGGTGGTGGTAACAACTTTATTGAGATTCTGCTCAGTTATGATCTGGCGGGCCCGAGTCTTAGGATGGCCCCTTACGAGAAGCGACCCTTTCGGCCCAGGCAACGAGGGCTTTTTGTAGTATTTGATTCGGCGTTCTGAGCAGCTCCTCCCACGTCTGTTGTGTGGGAGCTGGCAGGAGCGACCTGGGAGGGGGCAAGCCCTCGCACCCCCAAAGAATGTGATTTTGGGTAGCCAATGTTTGATTTGTGCAGTTTTGACATATTGAGTTCCATTGCCCGTTGGTAATTATGGCCAGCCTATGTGGGCTGGCGAACGACTTAGTTTGGATTCGATGCAGGATCGAGGCTTGGCGTGTTTACTTTTCTATATATGTGCTTCGTCCGGTATCATTTGCACTGTTCGTGTGTACTCGGTGTGCGCTCCTTCGCCGATGCCCATATGCCGTGATCGGAAAGAGCGTGTCTCTAAAATGTTTGGCCCGGCGGTCTAATCCAGCTAGGGTGCCTTCTTCAATCCTTTATTTTATTTGCCATGCACGACGCCTTTCGTTTCCGCGATCCGCCACTGTGGCTCCGCGGCTGAGCATACGATGTTGCCGAACCCGAGTCATACTCGGATTCGGCACTTGAGATTTTTCTTCAGATTCAGCGCTTCAGATTTTTCTAAGGTCTTTTACCTCATGGGCTCCTTCCTATCCAAACACAAGACAACGGATAAATGATTTTTCTCGGCAATCACTGCACAGAATTTGATTATATTTGTTGCATTTTAAAGAAAAACATCAAAATCTAGTGACTGTAGGAAGCATATTTTTTATTTAGGCTATGAATTTTTAACTAAAGATTTATTAATGTTGCAAAATTGAAAGAACAGGAACAGAAACTCAACTATGAAATCGATATCACAATTCTGTAAACTGCACCTAATAATTTAAGCGTACAAAATTGATGTATTATACATCACTCTGAAATGCACCACTAATTTGTTAGTAGGAAGATTGAAAAACCCTCGTAAAAATTGTAACAGCTTTGCGTAAGCTGTAAATTCATGTGGAATTTGTCAGCTTTAGATGCCTTAACAGATGCAGTTTACAGAACGGCGATATCTGTTTTTGGTGCAGAATCACGAATTTATGAACTTTGTGCATCAAAATTTTTTGAGACATACCAGTTTTCAGAAATTTTTGCTAAATATTTCAGAGCGCTAAATCAAAATTATCCTTCCTAGAGTCACTAAGTTTGACTTTCTTCCCCAGAGGCAATAACTGTAATTCAAATCGTTCCAACCGCTGCGTCAGAAAAGCATTTCTGCCTTTTACATGTATTTGAATAGGGAAATCGGCCGGAGTTGGGCTTGAGCTAGAGTTTCCTCTTAATGAGACTTCATGAATAGCTTGAAGTGTGTCTGCGTGTCTGTTGGTAGTGTGTGTGTGTGTGTTTGAGTTGCATGACAGGCCACCAGTCACGCTATCTTCAGCTTTTCACTATATAGTCAGCATTCTATACATTCCAGGGAACGTTGGACATTTCCCCTTCTGGGCAAATTGTTGAACTTCACCGCAATACACTAGCGTAACTTGATGGGCAGCAGTTAAAAAAAATGACGTTTCAAAAGATCGGCTGAGTTTCAACAAGTTTCAGTAAGAAATATTGAGAGGGTACTTTCCTCTAATAACAGACGCATTTACGACAATTAGTGGGGGTTTAGTGCTGCGTTGTAACAGTGTCTTGGTCCTGACCAAAACACTGCTATGGCGCAGGAGGAAATTACGGCTAAGCGCCGTGAATGCGTAGGGTTATTTGAAGGAAGTACCCTCCAGACGTTACAAACTGTTCTCGTGACTCGTGTGCGATTATGTAAGAAGAAGCCATATGCTTCGTTCGTCGCGGAAGAGTTATTTCGGAAGCTTTTTCTGAAACTAAAAAGAGTAAAACAACTCCAAAAGTCGTTCGCACGTGACTGTCAAATTACTTTCAGGTGCGTCGCTCACTTATTCCGTTTCCCCCAAATGTATGCATGATGCGAAGACGAGCATCTGTCGAGGTGTACCCGCGTGCTTTTCCAAGGAGTTCGTCCTGGTGCGCACAAGATTTTGTGTAGTCGAACATCGACGGTGATCTGTCGTCGCTCGATGGCAAGGATGTCGGGGGATAATTCGACAGACGGCTGGGCTGTGGGCGGTCTGTTGCGCTCCGTCGTTCCTCTCCCCTCGCCACCCACGGTGTACTACAATGGCAGCGCCTCAACAGTTCTGAGCAGCGTTGTGGAAATGGAGGGAAGGAACGCGCGCGCAGTGGTGCGCTCTGACTGATTTATCGGTGGGAGTTCGTGCTCGTGTCAGCCTCAGGCAGACGTTGAGGGCTACGCTGATACTGTTTGTTGTTCTTTCGCACTGATTCCCCTTAGCATAATGATGGACAACCGCTTTGACTCGGATTACCCTGCGAAAGCTTTTTACTCCGTCACCCTATATGTATTAAGTCTGCATAACGTGCAATTTTCCCATTAACTGTAATATTACACATTCTCATGGTACAACTTGCGATCTGGGTTTCTTGATAAATAATGCGAACACGGACAGACGGGCAGCATTGGCCGTCTTCGTGCTGACAGTTGCATACAGATTCCAAAACGCGAAGCGAGCGCAGAAAGGTGCATCTTTCGTTTCGCTGCACCAAACAGTAAGCCGGAACGCGGAGTGTGCGAGGCTCCACCGAGGGTTCATCGTCATCATTTAGGGCGAACCAAAGCCCTTAGTGTCCAGCCGCGGTCGGGCGCGAAATATGCCCGACACTCGGAGCCGAGCGTCAGTGTCCGTCGCCCACCACAGGGTCCTTTGTGCCGAGTCCCGGCCCGTACCGCGGCGGGCGATGCGCCCTGGGCTCGCAGTGGGTGGCGCAGACCCCCACCGTGCGCCACAGCACCCAGCGCAGCCATTCGTCAAGTGCCTTCGACAAACACGCGCATTGTCATCGCGGCCACCACCCGGAGAATGAGCCGCGTCCCATCCACTTGGCGCGTATGCAAGGGTCTCTTCCCGGCTTGCGCGTATGAAGCACAATGTCGCCAAGCCTCTCTCTGCGAAGCATCGGCGATGATGGCGCCGCGGCCGCTCGCGCGAGCTCATTGTGGGCACGAAGGTTGATTTTGGGGTCCGCCAGCGAGAACGACGCGTTTGTCGAGGTGCCAACGAACAGAGGATGAATTCGACACAACTGGCCTCGCATACGGACACATTGTGGGCGCTGTAGGACGTTCTGCTTCAGATCGACTAGTTCTGGATGACGAGAGGCTGCCCAGCAGTGGGCCTTCCATTTGCCACCGCAGGCTCCTCAATGCACTTCGGCACCCATTTTCAGACCGGTGGGTTCGCGCAGCGGGTGGCTGAGATGTGGCAGAATGCCTGTTGGTTTTACGAGGTCTCGGTCTCGCGCCTTTTTCTGTTGGCTTATCGCCTAAGGGTGCGCTCAATTGAGGGTTGTGAATGAGATGGTAGGAGTGCGTGGTACAGGCGAGCGAAGGTGTTATTTTGAATTATTTAGCAGAACGGCGCCGTTCAAGGATGGGCGACAATGTAAAGGAAAATACTTTAGTTTTGATATATATAGCGATTGAAATGATATTCGCGTTTCTTGGTGAAAAAGAATGTTTTAGTCCGCGTTAATAGCGACGTTTTCTGAAACGGTACTTTGGAAGTCTTGCTATTGGAAGTTCACTTTTGCAACCTTGTGAAAGTGAAATGCTGTAATATTGCAAAGAATAGCTGCATTATAGCGTCTGTAGCTTAGCTCCCCAGTGTTGGCGCTTGCACCCGCCGTTACTCTGCTCTGCAGATATTGAGTAAACATGCTGGATTCGTGCACTCTCCTAAACACCAAACACCACAGCTCAAGTTGCGCACCTTGTGTAGGGAAGCTTTGTCGAATGTACTGATGAAAAGGAAAATAGCCGCCCATGCCGGTGATTAGGGCTGCTTGTACAGAACTCTAAGTGCCTCCAAGGGTCCAATAAGTACTACAGTCGACTTCAATAGTTTAAAGATTTCACTTAATTCGGCCATATACTAAATTCCCACATACCATATACTAAAAATGTAGTCATGTATTTATGAAACTGTGCCCGTTCCAATCAGATAGTGTGTGTTGGGGAGAAAATTTGCGAATTTTTCTTGCAACGTGCGCCCTTGAAAGCGGGCCCGATAAATATTGGGCTTCTCCGTGAGCTAATCAAGCCGCTTCCGCAGCACATTTATTTCCGATAACGCCACAGTGGCTCTGTAACCACTGAATAATGGCGCGGTGCCCCCGTTCGCCTAAATGGTGTATCGATTGTGCAATATCAAATACCAGTTGTTCATGGACACCAGCGCAATGCTGACGACAAACTCAGCGGGGCCACCTTCGACTTACAGAAAATTGACCATTTGCTTGGTTGTTCGCATTCAATGAAGAGCATGCAGTGTGGCACGAAGGATGGCAAGTTCTGCAGCTGTCGATGCTGTCCAGAGAGATATTTTGAAATTTATTGCTTTTGCCGGGACGGCAACAGCTGCGATCGAGCTGCTAGGTACGACCGAGCCGTCCGTGTATATGTGCGTGTACTCGCTCCATCTTTCATATAAGGGGAACATGGTAAGCTGCAGTTGAGAGCTGGCAATTACAAATCTGCTTTCTTCAGGATGCCAGGTATATGCAGTCAGTCAGGGTGTCTTGGGGTTGAATGAGACACCAAGGAGGCGTCGGAGATTTCGCTGCAAGGTGTGATGTCAGATGGTAACGCCTCATTCTGAGCTGATACATTTTTGCAGAACGAGGTACGTGGAATTCCGTCTGCGGTGATCGCTTTTTGTTTATGCTTCCTTCTTCAGATAAGACTGCCACGTTCGCCAGGACTTGTGTTTATTTTTATTTTGGCCCCTCTGTAATTGGTCGAAGAACCGCATAAAGAGTGCGTTCCGCGAGAATAAAGGGGGATTGTCTACCGGGCCTCGGTGTTGGTTGTCCATTTCTTGACAGCCGGTGGTCGTACTGTCGCCGAATATATAACAGTGCTCTTTTAGTAGGTATACAAGCTAAATGGGGACGAGGTGTCCGGGCAGTATGTCTTATGTGTGCCCTCAGCGCATCAACCATAATGTGCGTCGATGAGGTATTCTAGAACGATCGCGATAGTTCGCGTCGTTGAGGCACATTGAGGAAGGCCTATATAGACAAGTACGATGAGTCTGAGCTCGCGAATGCCTTGGATCATACGTATTCTTGTTTTTCTTGCGTTGGTCAGGCCGGGCAAGCTGTATCGCAGAATGCCTAGAAGAAGCGATCTTTTTAACTGCAGCATAACGCTAACACAGACATTCCCCATGTCTTTCCGGCAAATAACATAAAAAAATGACAGATACCTGCCAACCACTTCTACATGTACGGCACATGAGGGCGCCAAGTGAGGCTTCTATCAATAATTAGACCTAAAAATTTGTGAGTCCTCACCAATGTATAGTTTGCTCATTGACTGAAATATTGTAATACGCCATGGCGCTAATGCGTGAACTCCACCAGCACCTTTTCCCCCAAAGTGGGTCGACCAAAGTGTTTGTGCATGGTAAGCCGCTCTGAGTGGGACACGAGCGTGTGTGTGATGACAGCGGCAAAACGTCATCGATCGTGTGACGCCGACGGCATGGCTTCTACTCCCTGCCATTTCTTACTAGTTAGCGACATGTCGATTGCGGCCTTTCTAAATATGTATTGGACCGGCGCAAGCGAGAGAAACATGCATTTTGTCGTCGTCTACAACTATAAGTATTCTACAACCGATCGTGCCTACATCTATATCATGTGGTCTGTATTTAAAACGACGATGTCATTTGCACTCCGGCGAAGAAACGTTAAAACACGTTCGACCTTGGTAGATCACGAAGGTGATGCAATGTGTGTTACATGCTACAAAGAAAGGACTGGGGTTCGTGGGCCAATCCAGAACAGGGTGCAGTCTACCACAGCATCTTAAAGTGCTAGCTTGAGAAGCTGTGTTAATGCGAAAAACTTGCACGTGACGGACGCGTCAAATGTTTCAAACATCTAGACGGCTTTGGCACGCGATTATATAGTCTGCTTGCGATCACGGCCTAAACTTAGTTTTTTTTTGTTTTATTCAACGTGGCCCATGGTCGCACGCATACTTCTCGCCATCTTTTTGCATGATTAATTTTTTATTGTACTGTTTCTTCTGTTATTTTGTACAAAGCAGGTAATAAAGAAGAAGAAAAGCCATTATGGCCGAATGATTAGAGCAGCGGGCTTTTGTGCTAGAAGACAGAGGCTAGATCCCGTCATCCGTCACGCATTTATTGAAAAGGCCCAAAACGGGTCGAGACAGGAACCTGCCTACCTAGTTACCTACCGCAATGTGCCTGGAATGAAGCCGAAAATGCTTCGCACTAAAGAGCCAAAGGAAAAGAAAGGTCACATTGGTTGTCGCCTGGTCCTCACTAGCGTGACGACCAGACGACAGCCAATTGCCTTTGGGAACTTCGTGCACAATTCGTGCTTCTTCGATAACATCCTCCTTGCTTCCGACTTCCTTTGGTTTACCTCTGACAACCTTTCTGATTGCTTTCGATGTGCCTGAGATTCGTCCCTCCATTCACGCAAGCTTCAGACTCGCCTGCGCAGTACCTGGCATGCGTTGGCTACACCGGCCGCACGTTGTGTTGGCCTCGCTTGTCTCGGCCCCTTCCAGCTGCTGAACGCTGGAGTCAACGTCGGCATTCTCCCCGCTCCGCGCATATGGCACGTTGCGTCGCGAGGCGTTGCATTCTCTCCGCCCGCGCCGACGGCCCGATGCCCTGATAATGCGATCGCCAAATGACGACGTGACAAATACTTACAACCTTTCCTTAAACACTGGTATTTTTCCACAGAAAATAAAAAAAAAATGCTATGGGGACGGTGATATACAAAAGTGGTGATAAAAATATTCTCGGTTATCACAGGCCCATTTCAATCCTTCCCATATTCTCCACAGGACTTGAAAAAGTTATTCGTCTGAGGCTCTCAAAATTTTTTGATAAACATTCCGTCATAACAAAATCGCAATATGGATTTCGATCAGGTTTTTCAACAGAAGGTGGTCTACTGTTTCAAAAAGAATTGATCGTTAACAATATTGAAGCAGAAAAGTTAACACTCGGTATATTTTCGGATATGTCCAAGACCTTTGACATAATTATCCATGAAACATTGATAGGAAAGATGCAGTGATATGGAGTTCGTGGTGTTGTCCTCAATGTGATTCATAACTACTTAGCAAACAGGCATCAATGTGTGTCCATAAGCAGAACTCTGTGTTTCATGCGTCTTGTTAAATACGGAGTTCCGCAAGGTAGCATATTGACACTGCTTTTGTTTATTATATTCACTAACCGCCATGGTTGCTCAGTGGATATATGGGGTGCGATCGGAAATGGTTGTTCGGCGCGTTCGTTCGGTTACCGGCGCGCGCGATTGGCCTACTCCGCGCCGACGTCGGCAGCCGCGGGGCGCGGCCACGTTTTTGGTGACGTCAAAATGACGACGCGCTCCTGTCAATCATCCTCCCACCGAGCATTTCTGCTAGGCGCCGAACCCGACGGGAGCTGGGAAGTTTGGAGCGATCATACGGCTTCGCATGGGCGTCCGGTGGATTGGATTGGATCCAACAGGTGCTGCGGCATGGCACGCTTGAATCCAATCCATAGTTTAATTCCAGAAAATGGCGCTTCCGTTGGGAACTTAGGTTGTTGCGCTGGCGTTTCTATAGGAAGGAGGAGAGCGGGTGGCGGTGCGAAACGCGTTTGAAGAAATGGCAGAAAGTGAATTCCAGCGTCGTTTTTGTTTCTCGAAACAAATAATTCCTTGGTTGTACAGAGAAATCGACCCCATCATCGGTGGCAGCGAGCCACTGGAATGTTGTCGCTGCCTCTTGAAAAGTGCGCCACTCTTCCCGTTGTTTTTTTTTCTTCTCGCTGTGCGCGACACCACCTAGGGACGACTCAAAGAAACTAATAGTTATAAATTGCAATAGTCACACGTACTACTATTTGAAAACGTGTTTGGGCTTGAGAAGAAAAAATACATTTTTTTAACATAAAGATTTCATTCATTTGGAAGACGAGAAACATTTCGTTTTGTAGTATACTGTCTGCAAGCAGACGACAAACGACGGAAGTAAACTTCCGGGGAGGTCAACGCTTCCTGATTGGCTGCTCTCTCCGCCCCGCTGTCACAAATCTTGCATACTGCAACTTTGTGACGTTGCAGCAACTGAACAGAAAGCGTATCGAACAAAAATATCGCGTATCGAACAAATATAGATAATCTCGTCAATCTAGCTAGCATAACATTAGAAAAAAATATGGACCTGGAGACTTAGAAGTTCTTTACAAATTAACTGTTCCAAAACTAAAGCTGCTCTTTTTCGCTCTAAATCCCCGCTTTATGAGCCTACTCATTCTTATAATCTCCTGTGAAATAATGATAAAATTGAATTTTCTTCTAGAACGAAACCTTTAGGTGTTATTTTTCATGAATATATGAAATGGGATCACCATACGGAATTTTTACAAAATGAACTTTGCAAGTTCTTGTGCGTACTGAAAAAATGTCAGCGTGTATTTCCAGTGTCTTAAAAGGTTTCGATATTTAAGACACTCTTCTCATCTCATCTGTGCTATTCTAACTTAATTTGGGTAACGGAACAAAGCAATCCATAAATGATTTTTCTCGTACAAAAAGAAAAGAGTGCTACGTTCTGCTGCAAACCTACCATTTAACGTACACACTTCAGAACTATTCGTTAAATATAACGTTACTAAAGTAAACGTGCTACATGAGTACACTTTATTACTTTCCTTTGGAACTGATACTGTAAAAAATCTCGATTATATACGCAGTGTAGCTGACTTGCAGCTAAAGCTATCTTCGCGTCTAAACCGGCACTCGGAACAATGATATGTGCCACGGCGGCGCACAAACTATGGCTTTCAAAATTTAAGTTATTGCTTGCCGAAGACATTAAATAATTTCAATATTTCTTATGAAAAGGTTCACGTACTCTCTAACACTTCTGTCTTAAGCATGCTGTGTTAAAAATGTTGTTCGTTGTCTTTTTGTAAAATAGCTTTCTGTGCATATCATGTGTATTCTCATTTGACTTGGACATTGAAATGTGTTTTTCGTTTACTGCCATGCTGCCATAGCGAACCGGGGACATAGGGCTAGTCAAGCTTTTTCTGATGCAGCATTTTTTCCTCGTTCCAAGCACTTATCTGAAACTCCATATATGTGGTAAATAAATGAACTCGAACTCAAATGAACTCGCGAAAGAGCAAACGTCATATAAGCGGGCTTCTCCGCACAAAATCTCTTATTGTGGAGAAGCCAGCTCAGACGAACATATACAGGGTGTCCCAGCTAACTTCAGCCAGAGTAGAAAAATATGCCAATACCACGTATCTGGACGGAACCAAGGTAATGTTGTTTGTCGTCGCTTGGAGATACTCAATTATTTTTTTCACTCCGCCCAATTAGGTAGTCTTAATTAATTATTCAGCTTCTCAAATATTATAATTAGATAAGAAGTGTCAATGAGAAAATTGTAGAGCGACATGAAAAACTCCCGATATAGCTTTCTGTTGCTCAATACGTGATACATAGAAGTGTTTTTCCGAGCGTGAAAGAAGCCCGCGAATACACGCAAAGTGCCTCGAGCGGCAAGTCACGCGGCAATTTGCACAATTTGCACAATTTGTACAATTTGTACAATTTGATGTACCAGTCGGCGACTAATACATCTTGCGCAGCTCGCATACACGAAATATGAAAGGGGGCTTGTGAAAGACAATTCAGTCGAGCGACTATTTCAGTCCTGATGTAGTACCCGGGCAGGCGTACATGTAGATTTGAACGCGTGCTGCTTTTACATTGAATAATAATAATAATAATAATAATAATAATAATAATAATAATAATAATAATAATAATAATAATAATAATAATAATAATAATAATAATAATAATTTTCTCCAGAGAAACTGGAAGGTCTTCCAGGCTAAAAGTTGATCTAGACAGCTTGACATGGGCCCGGGAACCCTCATGTGGCAGGGTTCAGGAACCTAACAAACGTAATTACATCACTCGTATAGAATAACGAGGAAGAGCCTTGCAACGTAATTTCTACAAATGATCAGCGGAATTAAGAACATTATACAAGGACTATAGATGCAAAAATTAACAATTTCTACGAAATACACATAACAAGTATGGACAGCTGGGTTAGTTGGTTATGATTAGCATTATGAAACATCGTTCCAGCGCACAATTGAACACGGACGAGAAGAGAAAGACAACACGAACGCCGACAACACCGGCGTTCGTGTTGTCTTTCTCTTCTCGTCCGTGTTCAATTGTGCGCTGGAACGATGTTACACATAACAAGAAACACTGTTACAGACGGAAGCAGAAATAAAACAATGGCAATACCAAAATAAATACAAATACCAGCACATAAGAACGAATGTGTAGCAAACTACAGGTTCACAAAGTATTGCCGCAACTGTTTTCGTGAAAAGTCACCTGTATGTGTATCTTCATTTAGAATGGCCGGAATATTAAAGTTTAGAGCCTGAAATTTATAGTCAGTTCGGAATCGCGGCACCAACCATTGTTCTGTGCTGCGTGTACGCGTATCAGCATCCTTAATTAGTTGTTAGAGATGAGAGAGAAAGAGTTATTAAAAAGTTTTTCAGTCCATTTGATGCAGAAACGAACTTAATATGCGAAACCAGTACAAGTGGTTTACTTTGATTATATCATATCTTTTAAAGCATATTGCGTAGAAGCGAAGTACGGAATAGTGGCAATAATGCGGACCATTTTCTTTTGCAGCCGTATAATTTTTATTTCACTGTTCTTACTCGTCGTACCCCACACAAGGCTGCAATAGTTAATATGCGTTGCAAATAATGCTTTGTAAATATGGAGTTTGACCCGTGTAGGAAGGCAAGCACGACATCGCGATAATACTCCAGTTATTGAGGATAGTTTATTGCAAAGATTAACTGTGTGTGTATCCCAGCCTAGGTGTGCAGAGAATGTAACTCCCAGAATCTTGTGTTCCTCGACTATGTAAATGATTTTTCCTCCATAATGTATGTTGCTTTGTAATTTAAGCGGTTTATTTTTGGATCTGAAGATAACTACTTTAGTCTTATTAGAATTAATACTAACTTGGTTTGACTGTGACCAAGCGGAGAGTTTCTGAAGCACATCGTTACATTTTGATATTAACACGTTTATATCTGGACCGGAAATAAGTATACTACTGTCGTCAGAGTACATAATAATTTTTACAGTTGTGTCTATTATTGTGATATCATTGATATAAACGTTAAACAGTAATTAAGGGCCCCAAGATGCTTCCCTGTGGTACACCTTTTGCAATAGAAAGAAACGATGACTTAAGGTTGTCTAGACACACGCATTGCTGACGGTTGTATAAGTATGAATTTAGCAAGTCCGAAGCCTTTCCGCGGATACCGCATGTTGATAACTTTTTTATCAGGATATCATAATTAAGAGCTCGGCTTAAATCAATAAAGAGACCTACAGTATATAGTTTTTCTGTATGTTCTCTGTTATAGTTCCTTTAATCGTGAGTAGAGCTGTTTCCGTTGACCGTCCACTGCGAAAGCCAAATTGTGCATCAGGTAGAATATTTTTACTCTAAAAGAAATTAGCTATGCAATTATAGATCACTTTTTCTAGAGCCTTAGAAAAGACTGGAAGAACAGATATTAGCCTGTAGTTAGATATTATGAATTTATCCCCCGCTTTGTGTATTGCAGGTATCCTTGCCTTCTTATCTCAGTGGGAAATACAGCGGATTCTAAGGCCAAATTGTATATATGTACAAGTGCGGGATCGATGTGTTCTATGACGTATTCAACTGGTTTGATCTGCATATTATTGATGTCCAAAGATTTGCTATTATTCAGGTTCATAGAAGTTCGATAAATTTCAAATGCATTTGTTGGCTGAACAAAAAGCCTTCCAATAATATTGTTTTGGCCACATCGAGAATCTTCCGTAAGCGGCATAACGTTTGGTTTAATTGCGGTGTTTACAAGGTACGCATTGAATTGATTAGCAATGTCAATACCGGTGATCTCGCAGCCATTTGCCAGGATTTTTTCGAGTGTCAAATGCTTCCTTCCACGCCCCAAAACGCAGTTTATAACTTTCCATGTAGCATCCGTGTGCTTGTTGTGGATATCTGCGAACAGGGAATGATAATAAGCAGTCTTTGCTCGCCTAAGTTAATTGTTCAGCCGGTTACGCTGCATTTTGAATTCTTGCAGCGCCATTGGCAATCGCGTTCGCAAGAATGTGTGGTAGAGTTGGTTTTTGCGTTTGACCATTCTTGCGTGAGCTAACGCCACCCCCGGCTTCCTTTTTTTTTTCTGATTGCGCGAAGGTTGTGAACTTTTTGCGTGAGCTAACGCCACCCCCGGCTTCCTTTTTTCTTGCTGATTGCGCGAAGGTTGTGAACTGAAAGTGTCGATTGTAAATGATAAGAAATTTTTCAATAAACTCAGAATAAGCTTAATTTGCAGAATCTATTCTAAATGTAAACGACTTGGCGCAAGCGCTTATTTCGCATTTGAATGATTCTAGGGCTGCTGCAGACACGAACTGGATTTTGTGCGCATTGTAGCGACGTTTCTTGTTTTCTGTTTGTTTGTCATATATCATAAAAACTGGAGAATGGTCACTGAAGCCCGATGCAATAGTATCGGCAGAAAAAACGACAATTTCAATATTTGTAATCAACAAGTCAAGGGCAGATGTACTAGTTGCTGTAACACGTGTAAGTGTTTTAATTAGGTTGACAAATCCAACTGACCTAAGCATAGTAGCAAAGTCGGTAACTGTTGCACTATCTTCTAAAATAGTTATATTGAAGTCACCGGCACAAATAAGGCGATATTGCACAGCATTCCCGCGCATGACAATACCAAACCATCTTTAGATGCCACTTTCATTTCCCTTTATGTATCATTTCTACATTTCAACTAAAAACAAGTAATTTACCCTATGCTTTCCTTGATGTCGTTGTCTATGGCTTCACATGATAGCATCTTTAGATAGAAGCTTTATGAATGCGAGCCCTGAGGGGCAGGTCATACTGGTGTAGATGCTCCATGTGCACTGACACTATACTTCAAACGTGCATTTTACATTCCGTCCTAATTACGCTCATCCGACTCGAAGAGGGACTCGCGTATCTACAGCAACACGGCCGCATAAGCGACAACAATGAAAGGTCAGTCTATTTCTGCCACGACGCGAGTTGAGTTTGCCATTATGTTTTTACTCAACCGAGGCGAAATGCTTCAAAGGAGTGGACAGGGTCATTCTGGAGCACGAGCGACGGGTGGGCAGGGGAGTGAAGGGCTTTGTGATGCGCCCTGAATTGAGGTTTGCGCGTGACCCGGCGTCGTGGAGAGGCCCTCGAGCCACTGTGACGCGGTGTCTGTAGCGCGCAGGGGCGAGGCAGCGGTGTCACCAGGAGGTCGCCGATTGTCTTGAGGTCGCCATCGAGTCCGCCGGCTCCCGTCTCCCTGTCGCTCGCTCGCCCTCGGCCGGTAGGCGCGCCAGGGCTCCATCGGCGGTCCACCCCGGGGCCACTCGACAAAATGGAGAAATAACTTTCGGCCGCCGTCGCCTCTCAATGGCCGTTCACGGGCCACCAGACACATAGAGTGCGCTGGCAGCGCGAGAGAGATGCGGGGGTAGGTCTGGGAAATAAAAACGTTTAGGGGCTAAACGGGGGGCTGGCCGCATTCGGTTCTTTCGCCGCGGCGCAGCGGGGTGGCGGGCCAAGCACAGGCCCCAGGTCCTCCCCCCCCCTTCCTCGTCCCCTTGCAGACGCCGCGGCCGACAAAAGGGCAAACACGCCGGGCCTTTCGCCAGTTTCTTCTCTGTGCCCGAATCTCGCGCAGGGCGGTTCGCCCCCTGAGACGCGAGTGACTGAATCAATTCCTGGCCAGTTTGCAAAGCGGGATCGCTGTGTTGTTACCGGGCGCGGCTATATATGCGTGTCTGCGTGCGCGCTCACTTCTCCGCCGCTGTATCGTTTGTAAGCTCGAGGGCCTTGACAGCATAAAGCCCCGCGGAGCCTTTTCAACTATGCGGGCGGCGTTTTGCCCCATGGCTCCTGCCTGGCCGCAGAGCCGCTCCCGTATCGAGGTGAAATCTACCGACGCTGCCAGGCCGGAGCGGCTCCGTATCTGCGGGATCGGAAATGTCCGAGCAGGGTGCGAAAATGAGATAAGTGGGTCAGCGCTCGCGTGTCTGCGGCAAAGGATTGTCCAGGCACGAGCGAGCTCTGCCAAAACTGGCAACGGATAAAATCAAAGCAAGGGGAAACAGCACCGGTGTCGTTGTCCGCTTTAGAGCAGCGCCCTCGTCTGTTCTCGATCCACCCTGCAGTAATTCGTCAAAAGCTCGAGAGTAACGGTCTTTGAGAAATGAAGTTGTGACTGGAAACGTTACCACTTTCGAGCTGCGACGCACGGGGAAATGACAGCTGCGACCGAGTGGAGCGCTCTGGCTCTTTCTTGTTGTCCAACAGATGCATCAATTTTCATCAGAAGTGGCCTGCTCGAACATCTAGCTTATCTCGACTCCACGTTTTAAAACCGGTGCTTCTGAACCATTCGACACTGCCTCGTGTTGCTGAATGAAAGGACGACACTCGTGGGCGTTTTGTGAACAGCTAGCTGTTACACGTTTGCTGACTCCCTGTGCTCTTTGCTGCTTATTTTGTACATTCTGCGAGTTCTCGCACCAGGTTTCAAATGATGCATTCTGAGTCCGCGGCGGGATTCGCTGTGACTCTTACATTGCTTGGCAAGACGCGAAACCACGATCAGTTACAAATATGGGGTTAAAAATGTGTTATTCAATTTTTCATGTGCCATGTAAGTGCAGGACTCGACTCACGTATTACACTACTTGCACATCCACCCTTTGAATTGCAAAGAGTCGTTTGAGATATTGACTTCGGTGCAAATTAAAGTTTACTGTCTGTCACCTTAATATACTGCGCTAGTAGGTGATATGCTCTACCATTAATTGCACTATCCCATTCTGCATGTAGTATAGCTGTGAGGACACTTTTTTACTCTCTTACTGAGAATAAATTAAGTGAGCTACCCTCGGCTTGTACATAGTTTGATAAAAATGATATCTGTGAATATTGACTGAAATCCATGGCGAGGAAAAAGTTACCTTCTAAGTATTTGAGTAGGCAGTTTTTGTGCCTAAGAATTGTTAACGTTGAACATAAAGTCTCCAACACCATATCATTCGGAGAAAACGGATTAGCGTGATTTGCGCCGCACCAGTGATTCTACATTAATCATTCTTCTTTTCTTTTATTCGAGAGACGGGACGGTGAGGCGGGGACGTACGGCGCAACGCTGCACTGGGTACACTGCACTGCACTGCACTGGGTTACACTGCACGTACACTAAAGCGAAATGTCTGCTGCACTAAATACAGCACGGCGACGAGATCTGTAGGTACAGCTGTAGCTCGAATTTTAATGGCTCGGTGTTACGATTTCGCAAAAGAATCATGGCCCCTCTGCAAATGCCCGTAACTATAGTAAAGCCTAGATATATTTAAACTATCGCATCAACCTTTTTTCTGCTTTAGCCCTCGTTTAACGAAGCTGTTTCCCAAATGAAATGTTGAAAGACTAATTGATTGATTCCTTTTATGGAAACAGGTGGCCCAATGGCATCGGTGGGTAGATGTGGACAAAGGAGGAGAGGGGTGAAAAAAAAGCAACTTACTTCACATCGCCAGCCAATAGTGCAAATTCCCACAAGGATCGAGATTAGCGTCTCTCTGGCATGCACGTCGTACCTGGGTGCGATCGATACTCTTTAGGGCAGGTTATTGGGAGATGGAAAAGTTTGGTCCTTTCGATACATATGCGGAATATTAATGTTTGCCTCGAAATTCATTGCTGACATCGAGGCATCGTGTTTCGCGCTTTTGCAAGGCTGTTGGCAGTGACAGGTACAGTCGCTGCCGCGTGGAGTGGAGCGAAGCGGTACATGTTATTGCAAACAGCTTCATCCACGCGAGATTTGTGGTGCCACATGGCGCAACTTCTTTCTTTGGGCTAACGCGAGGCCCTGCACGTGCAAGCACGGCTAGCCTATTTCTCAGGCGCACAGAGGTACTGCCGAACGGTTTAAAAATGGTCGTCCCGTATATCTAAGAGTCCCGGAATTTTTAAAAAAATCGCCTGTGGCAGATACCATAATCCTTGTCCTCGAGCTGGATTATTTCAAGAGGCGGACATTGCTAGCACGAAAGGTCGAAACACATATTCAACTAATTAACGAACATTCAGTGAGTTCTTTGAGTTCTTTTCTTATTCACGTTTTACCAAGGAGGAGTGGGACTCGCTTCTGCGTAGCCCCGCTCTAGAAAAGCAAATCCTGGACGTCCGGCGCGCCCGCGACCGGGCCGGTGGACTAGATCTGTCGGTGCCGACGTGGGACTAGCCGGGTGCGCGACAAGTTCGCGTCCTCGCCGGACCTACAATAAAGTTTATTCACTCACTCACTCACTCACTCACTCACTCACTCACTCACTCACTCACTCACTCACTCACTCACTCACTCACTCACTCACTCACTCACTCACTCACTCACTCACTCACTCACTCACTCACTCACTCACTCACTCACTCACTCACTCACTCACTCACTCACTCACTCACTTATTCACGTGCCTGCTTTAGCCCAAGCGCAGGACTGTCAGTTCATAACGACTTGGTTTCTTTCCTATTGAAAGTCTCTATAATATGAAAAAAAGAAAAGTGCAGGAGACTGCATTTGAAAACGGCCATTCGGTTTTGTAGTTAAAAGTTCGATACTTAACAATTTTAGACCCTATAACCTATGACCCACTTGGGGCAAAATGGAAATAAAAAAAGGGAAGGGATAGCGTAGCGCTCGCCCTGTCCCCACCTCTTTTTTTTTTATCAGATGGCCCATTGAGCGAGAGAACCGGCTTCCGCAGCAGCGAAAGGGCGCCTACATTCCAATTGACTGCGACGCCACGTCACGTACGCGCTTCACAACTACGGCGGGCCCACCGGTTCTATAGATACTTCTCCTAGCAGAACACTTCTCACTTCCGACACACCTCGTATATTAGAAAAAAGAGCCACCTCACAGAAGATATAAATATATATTATTAATCAATGTACGGTGCTAGCAGACGCCTTCGACGGTGTCACTTCTGTTCAGTGGCCCCTGCGGCCACAAGTCCCGTGTCCGAATTCTTTTCTGGACTTGGCTCTTCCCGAGTGACGACCATGTCCGTGCCGACAATCTCGGCCTTGTATCGCACGCGGCAGTCCAGTCGCGTGGCACGTTGCCCCTTACGGGGTTACCAAGAGGACAGACTTGACGTCGCTCCCCGTGCCGCGAGCGTTGTCCTGCTTGTTGGTGTCGTTGAAATCCTTGAGGACCGTTGAGCTGTATGCCCGGGGATATTCCCTAAAGGCGGCGCTAGGGCGAACGCCTTGTTGCCGCTGTGGTATGCGGGGCGTCGCCATCTGAACGCTGTGAGGAAGACTTTATAAATATTTGTTCATGCGCGAGGCCTTCTTGGGCTTTGCCTCCAGCGCGTCCGACTCGGGAACGTCACCGTCGTGGGACCGGAGCACCGGACACCTCGTTTTTCTTCGACAGTGCTTGCAGTGCGCAGCTGTCGTCCGCTCCAAAGAAGGCTCCTGAACGAGGATGGAATTGGGGTGGCTGCTACGGAGTTCTTCTTCCTTACAGCAGCGGCCTTGGTTGGCGACGCCACCGTGTTCACCGCTGCCAGGAAAGACAGCAAGTGCACGTGGCTCGCAGGCGTCTTGTTCTCCTTGCGTGGAATCCACGGGTTGTTCTGGTCTCTGGGCCAGTATGGTCGTAAGCCACCTCCGGTGGCGCCCACGGCGGCGACGGCGAACTGTTTTCTGCTTCCGGGTCCGGATCCTGGTCTCTCCTGCGGGAGTGGGCCCGGCGTCCAAGGCGGTACGGGAGCCCTCCGAGGGAAAACTCGCTGATGCTTTCCTCGGCGGCTCTGGGAGCGCGAGGACCTTCGATGACACTCGAACCATCTGGGCCGGCCAAACGGTGGCGGTGGAATGGGTGGCTCGCCGGGAGTAGCCATGTGCCATCTGGCTGCTGCTGCAGCGGCAGCGGCGGCTCCCTTGGTCACGGCAGGTATGTACCGGTCGAACATGCACCCATTCCACTCAAATTGTGATGGCTTATCAGTTTTTGCCTGCGCGCTGGGCTCACCGCATGCTCCCGATGCCTCGAATGGTCCTCCTCCCTGGCAAGGCACGAAGTAGAGTGAACCCAGAGGGCGGTACCGCGGAGGCCACCGCGGAGGCCACCGCGTACGCCTGCGGGTAGGCTGCGTGGCCCAGAGTAGCTGGATTCGTCCCGGGGCCGCCATCCGGCGTCGTCTGGGAGGACCTCTGTACCTCATCCAGGTTTCGCGCCAGGGGCGGACTGATAGTCAGCACGAAGGGCTGGATAGTGTGGGCGCAGCTGCTTCTCCGGGTCGCGGTCGGTGTCCGAAATGGAACTGAGCCTCCTGGAGCTCAGCCTCGGCCACCCCGTTTCGAACGGCTGGCTCGAGCGTGGGGATGCCACGAGGTGGTGATGATGATGATGATGAAGCCTCAATTAATGGCACAAACCCACTATGGGGGATAGGACACGATTCGGGTGGTAATATGATTGAAAAAGTAAAATAAATTAGTTAATAAATAAATAACCCAATAAATACAAATAAATATATAATCCAAGATGAAAAATAAACTGCATACATGAGATAAAGTAGTGATCAATACTATAGTAAGCCTTGCGTTGATAGGAATACTAAAAAAAGAAAGTAAATTAAAAGAAATTGTTACTGAAATACATAATATAAAGGATATACTTAAACATGAGTAGTAAGTTAAATTTTGAATAGGGCGAGAACATGCTTTTGTTACGGGGGAATGCTGGTTAAGTTTTGCGTGCACTAAGAGGTCCCGTGACCGATCCCCGCGAGAGCATTCTTCGTCTTCCTTCATCTCGCTTCGGACTCTCGTCTAGAGCAGCTCACGGCAGCAGTTCCCACACTACGTAGTAGCACAGTTTTTAGAGAGGTACGCCGACCCTATAGTAGCTGCTTCGGTATATGTTGCTCTTCTTTGCAACGCAGTGCTCAATTGCAAGTACACGGGGAGATACGATCGAGGCTGCGCAAGAATTAGCTTCTAAAATCACCAATGAGAGTTTACACCGCTGCCGATATCCTTATTGCCATGCAAGAACCTAGTTGTTTGCGTAATTTGCGACAGAGCAATAGCGTCGATACGCTTTGCCAGGACCGTAACTAGGGAGGGGTTAGGGGGCTCTAACACTCCAGCCCCCTTCGAAATCTTTTCGTGCTTCGACTTTTTTGAACAAAAGCAGCAGTTAATACTGTATGAACTAGGAATTACCGCTCATATGAGGTCTATTACGAACAAGCCTGCAAGTCTGTTGCAGCTCCTCTGCAGTTATGTCTTCAGATTGTAATTTGGCGAAAACAGAAGAGCAGAAAATTGTGTTTTGATCAATAAACACGGCAAGGCTATTTATTTTTTATAGTTAGTGCTACAAGTCGAGTGCATAGTCACATTTCTGTAAAATACATGATTTCGAGGAAACTTCTCAGCAAGCAGGATTTGTGCGAACGGTAACAAAAAGACGTGAGCGTCGGGCTACTTGTTTGCTTGCTTCCAAACATTCATCCCATTCTTGTATCGCGGTTAAACTGTGTTATTATGACAGAAGCCGTAGGTATATAGTCGGAGATCGTTATCTCGTCAAAAACAAACATAATTTTGCGAAGCACTTAGCATATGCACAAATAATGGGTCTGCATGCCCAACAAAGGGGCAAACAAAATGTAACTATAGACCTACCACCACCATTTGCAATACGTGCACGCATTCATCTACGTAGAAATTGCAACTAGCGTTCTGAACTGCAACAAAGAAGCACATTACGCTGACTGTTGAAAACTATTTTGCTCACAGCTTCTACTAAGACACGATGCACGGTAACGGCATGCCAAATGGAGTTGGCTGTCGTTCATGAAACACCGGCGGCGGTGTGCCCGGCTTCGCTGGTATATACTCCAAACGTTTATTCCTTGCCTTAACCAGAATTTAAATGTACCACCCCAATGTTTTTTATTACTTATTTAGGTACAAGTAAGTTAAAAGTGCCCTCTAATTATTATACGTAAGCGATGTGCCTGATTCACAAACGAAAATAAGTCAGTATGAATCTAGCAAAATAACCTCCTTTCTACACACAAACTCCCCCCAGAAAAAAATTCGTGGGTACGGCCCTGCGCTTTGCCGCACCTGAAAGCATAAGGTTAGACAAACTAATGTTATTCACTGAATTGTGAATTGCCTTACGTTATCATGTCGTTTGAAAATACCGTAAGATGTAGTATTTGTTTTCGAACGGAATGAAATAACGGCGAATAATGCGAAATCGCAGTGCTATAGCACGACGTTTAATGAACTCGTTGTGCGTCGACAGGCTATTCGTATTGCCACCACATTTGTTAATAAAATTCTAAAGAAAATATTTCTTGTGATAAGTATATAACTAGTTTTAATTACGACATGTATATATGTGTAATATTAACGCACCTTTCGTCGGCGCCCAGAAGAAAATGCGCGTAAAACAGCACAAGTTCGAGTGTTTCGCGATATTCGAGTGTGCAATATTGACTTCGC
This sequence comes from Dermacentor variabilis, assembly GCF_050947875.1. NCBI lineage: Eukaryota > Metazoa > Arthropoda > Arachnida > Ixodida > Ixodidae > Dermacentor > Dermacentor variabilis. The sequence goes on from NW_027460280.1 coordinate 52,529,511, forward strand.
GGATACTGTGCATCATTTTCGTTTCGTCTTCTGTAGCGATAGCAAATACACGGACATTGGAGTCGCATCCGTGCCGCCGTGCTGTCACGATATCGACCGCGCTCGTGCGGCCCACGCGTGGAGGGTTATAGAAGGTCGCCAGAGACGCGCAGTGCGTTTGGCTGCAATAACGATGGGGCTCAGTGGTCGCACCCTGCCGGCCGGCAGCGCTCTCGCTGACGCGCGCACCACGCCGCGGTGCACACAGTGGTTTGAACGGAACGGACGCTTCAGTCGTGCGAATTTACATTCGACCCCAGTATTCAGAAATGCATCTTCAATTGAAGCCCATACTTGACTTGACCTTAAGTGATGTCAAGCGTGAACCTGCCCAAGACGCTCATTGCGTTTCCCTCGGCGCGTTCGCGATACGCGTCAATTAGATCAGGTCATGCATCGGCTTTAAGTTAAGGCGCATGTCTGAGTACTCCGTGGAGTAAAATACGGACGCCGACGGATTTCTTTCGGTTTCGTCTCGGGCACCTTGATATAGTCCGACGCAGGATGCACGTCAGGCAGCATCGGCGGAGGCGAATTAGAAATTTCGACCAGTCGTACTAGTTTGTGCCAATTCTATTAAGAAATGTACTGATTACGTGAATTCATATTGTGGTCGATTTATTGTTTGCTTCCCATAATTTGTGCACGTTCTTTGTGTTTGAGCCTTGTCATGAGCAGTGTTCCTGTTTAGGTAATGACGAGAAAAAACGCTGCAGTCTATCGATACGTCAGAAGATATGTAGGGTTCAGCGTTTTCGGTTTAAACCGAAAAATAACATGAGAAAAGGTACACCAAAATTTTTTTAAGGAATTCAATTTTAACCGAAAAGGGTCAGTGAACGCAAATCAGCCAGGCAACTAAGACAGCGAGCGGCTTGCAGCTGCGATTACGTGCCAACCGATACAAGGAGCCTTGGCGAAGTCAAAGTGATCGGCCGCCCAAGGCATCTTTATTCTTTTTTTTTGCATCCATTTTGCTTTTGGCTGCGACAAAAACGAGAAGCGGGCAAGGGGGAAGGCAGTACACGGAGGTGTCGGTAAGACGCTGGCCCGGGCCCTTGCAGTCATCGGGCTGGAATGGATGTACGGCACAAATTCAGTGACGACAGAACAGGGTCTTATCTATATTGTAATTGTTTTTGTCATTTGCTGAAGGTCAGTATCCGCATAATGTTACAAATGAAGGTAGGGCTGAATGGGGGCTAACTGGAGATATTCGAAACAGACAGCCTCCGGTTACTCCATTTCCCTTCTATGAAAAAATAAAAAATAAAATTAATTTGATTTAAACAAACAAACAAACAAACTAACTAACTAACTAACTAACTAACTAACTAACTAACTAACTATCTATCTAACTAACTAAAAAGGGTAATAAATAGAACACTTTAGCCCACGCAAACACTCTCACATACAAAAGTGAAAAAAAAAAAGAGACGGCACATAACAACGAAGGTGAGTCACTGCGCACAATCGTCCCTATAGTATTTCGAACGCATGCCTTCCTTGTAAAAAATATTTCACTGCACTGAAACCCGTTCTTTCAAGGCCACTAACTGGCCATGGTCTAAGTATTTCCCCGAGGGACAATGTATGATTGCCCAGAACCCTACGCCTCCAGCGCAGCTGTTGCCTTTGCTGGGCATATAGCGGGCAGTCGAGCAGCACCTGCACGGGCTACGTCCTCGTCCGCCACTCCGCACAACCACAGGGCGTGGGGCTTGCACGATGAACTTTATTAAAAAGTGCTGTGTGTATGGCACCCCAAGGAAAAAGCGGTGAAACACCGTTTCCACTCTTCGCGATATCTTCCCACACATATGAAATTTCAGCCCAGGGTCTCCAAAATTATTCTTTTGAACTGGACATATATATTCTCTGAAGTTAAGTAATCTGATCGCTCTTCTTCGTAACGCCATAATGTTTACCATTGTCAATATTATTTCCCATTTTAACACACAGTAACAGAATAGACCCACAGGTTATGGCACAAATATACGATGCAATAATCGCACGCTTATCTTTTCAAGGATAGCGGTAAGATGCCAGTCATGTCTTGGGAGTGCCTGTTCCTGTTACTACTTGGTCTAGGTGAAGTTATTCTGCACCCCTTCTAGAGGCTGACTACGCGTCACGAGTCTCTTGCCAGGCAAGGACACTATCTTCTTCTATACGTCAAAGCCTCAAATCTGCATAGACTTCTTATTGCGTAGAGGGAATTTCACCGTTCTGTATGCAGCTGCGTCGGTACTATATTCTAATTATTGCGCACCACATTTTCTTATCGAATTTTCAAAGTGCGGTTTAGCCATGACTTGATCAGTGCATTGATGGGAAGCCAGCTAGGACTGCAGCAGTATTGCTTAAGTTTCACTCTCAAGCTCCCGCATGGAACCATAGCTTATGCGAGATACTCGTTCTGCAAATACACGACAAACACATAGCAATTAAGCGTTTAAGTCGGGCTCGATTTGATTATAAAACATATTGTGCTGAGTTTACTATTGCTAACATAGATTTAAACATGTATTCAAAATTCCTTGGTGCGGATTAACAGTAAAATTTGTAGCTAAATGACAAAAAGAAAAGTATAATAAAACGAGGCAATCAAGTCTCTCCAACGCCCGGACTTGTCGTTGCTCTCTATCCAGTGCTCCAATTGTGGAAATGTGGCGGTGATGATCGCCAAAATAGAATTACTGTCGGAACACGGTTGCGAGCACCACATGCTGCGCAGCACCTCAACAAAACTAACAGTACGTAGCCGTATCCCCGCGGAGCGAAAGGCGGCGGCGGTGTGAAGCTAATCTCAGGGTTTCGCGTAAACGACCTCTTAAACATCGTAGAGGAAGCGTGCGCGTAAGCTTCCGCGGATAGAAAAGGGCTCAAGACGGATTAGGCCACTCCATCGCGCAAGCCGACAAAACTGTCCGCTTCCGGCGGAGCGCATCTCGAGCGGCTCGCGCCGCGCGAAGACACGGCGTGCCAAATCCGCGTGTCGGATTACACGGTGCCAATATGTGCTCGTGGTGACGCCGAGTGGCGATATCTGCGGCCTCGGCAGCCGTGGCCGGCTTTCATGGAGTGCTCTCGTCGACACCAAGCTCGGGGGTTCCCCACCATCCCGAACCCCCCCGCGCTACTCTCCCCATATGGCGGAGCCCTACTTGAGCGCTGGCAGAGGGGGCAGGCCAATGGTTCCCCGTGGCTTTTAACGACGGCATGCTCGATCACGCCGTTGCGGCAGGGGGGCCCCCCTCCGCTGAAAGTCGACGCGGGGCTCATGAGTGTAGAACGGAGGTGATGGGGGACACGAGAGAAAGAAAGAAAGAAAGAAAGAAAGGCCAAAGTAAGCCAACCAAAGCGTTGACCGACCGCTGAAAGGCGACACCCCGACCATGAATACCTGGAGAGGCCATTTTTCTGTCCGACACACACAAGAGGCTCGTTTTCAATGGCTTCTCGACTCCTCGAGTCGAAAAGCGCGCCTTTTCTTTCTTCCGGATCGCGCTGGAGTGGATGATACGTGTTCGCGCGGCACTCGGATCTCTTTGCCGTACTTTCCTTCTTTTTTTACCCTCTGCCTGCCCGCTCCCTTTTTCGCATGCGTGCACTCCTTAACCGGCTTTCCGCACCGTGTCGCTTGCCGCTTGCCGCCCATTCTTCGACGCGACAAAGATGGGAGCCCGTATGAAATCGAGACGTGCCCCCACCCCCCCTCTTCTCTGCTTCAGTTTCATTGCAGTCTCACTCCGGGACATCCTAGCCACATCGGCGAGACTCCGCCATGAGTGCGCAGACAGAAACGAGGGGGAAAAGGCGAGCAGTTATGAAGAGCCAACCGAGCAGCAGCACCAGGGCGGCGTGTATACAATCGTCAAGGGGCGACCCAAAAAAGAAAGACAAATCGACGCTGGGCGCGCGATGCTCAGGCTCCGGACTAATTTATTTAGGGGAGCGATCGGGGGCTCGCGAAGGAGCAGCAGCCAGCGCTCAGCTCGCGCCTGAGGCGGCGCACAAAGCTGCGGGACTGGCCGCGCACGGTGGTGGGGCGCGTATGACGGTTGCGGGGCGTAGGTTCCTCTGGTGGTGACGCGCCCCGCTCAGCCGACGTCTCCACCGACGTATGTCGCCGAGCTCCTCGTTCTCTCTTTCTTTCCTTTTGTAACAATTTCGCTCTGCCTGGCGCTCTCCTTTTCACATCAGTAAGCGCGCGTTAAGTGATACGCGGCGCTGCTGAGGATCAAGCCATGTCACCACCTCAGTCAGCTTTTAAAGTCGAGGTTTATGCGTATCACGCAGCCCGCTTGTCACCTTAACGCCCGTTACGAATGTATAGAGGCTTTCGCTTGTTATCTAGCTCATGAGATTCACACGGGTCAAGTGCGACATTCGAAACGCCTTTTGACGATTAAGCTTGATCCTTGTTGTGGTAGGGAGAAGGCGGGGACGAGGGGTTATAGAGACCGGGGAGTCATACTCTGGTCGACCGTGCAGCAAAAGTGCAGAGGAAATGTCTAATGCATGTTATCTACTCATTATTTTTTCAGTGAATTGCATATCTAGGTTACAAGAAACGTCACCCACGCCGGTACGCTCATGCGCTTCAATATCAACAGCGAAATTCCGTTTAATACGACGTTCAGGCAGTCTCTTAACTTTGTTATTTTGTTCTAGTTTCGCGATGTAGTCAAACAACCCACGCATTACACAAAACCAGCTTGCCTATCAAGACATTAAAAAATGTAAAAGAAATATCAGGGAGAGAGAACCATTTCACCGGTTCCTCGGTTTCTGAACTCGTTCACTGCGACAGCAGCAGGCTCTCACAACGGCCCCCACCAAATTCTTAAGAGCAACTTCTTTGCGATGGACACAAGGTCTGCTACAGTATTCCCTGTAGTGGTCTCCGAAATACGTGCGCAGAGGACACCACTCTGAACGACTGGTGCAAAACAGGGCACAAATTAGCCAGCGCCAAGGCTGCGCTACAGAGCATTGGTTTGTGCGTCCGGCTCCGGAGCGAGCGCTATACCGCGGCGACGTGAGCTCAAGTCCCATGTACGGTGGTGGACAGCTGAGTATGAGTAGGCGGCCTGACGACACACTGTAGCGGCTATGTCGGCTTAACGGAAAGGATGCTGCAAGAAAATTTGGCTTCCCGAATGAAGAACCATGCACCCGCCTATATACGTCCGTGACATGTCGCGCCCTTAAGTCGCTTCCTGTGAACTCTTCCGCAGACTGACTGGCAGTAGGCGTGTGTTGTGAGAGCCTTTCTGCGTCTTCTGATTAAAGAACACATACATGCATACACGCACTATGAGAGCTCCTTCCGTTTCCATTTCTTGAGCTACATTGCAATGCTTGAAAACGAGGCAACCATTTAGTATTGCAAGTTTTGTGAATGTGTTGTAAACCTAACCATTTTACCTCGCAGGCGGCGATATGGCCTCCTGGAAGCATGCCTATATGAATTACACTATGCGTGATACAGGATTCTCGCGCAAAGCCGGAACATCACGGCAAAGGGGCGGGCGGAATAAATGTTACTTTTAAAATGTGGCGCCCTTTTTAGCCTCCGGGGAAGCATTGAACAGCGCTCCAATGTGTTAGGCAACACTGATAATAAATTGGCACGTGTTCCAACGTCTGCGGTTTTGTTCGCTGAGATCGTTTACATATGGTTATAATATTTTGCGTCTATCGTTCACCAGCGACTTCACTGGCCTGACTGTTGTCATCGACATTTCCTTCCTCATTGTTAATAAACTGGGTGGTGAGTTCAACACCCCCTCGGACTACGCGTTCCCTTCGTCTTCGGTGTTGACTTCAGCCAACCTGCATCAACGTTCTACAGCTTTCTAAGACAGCTTCAGCATTTACCATATCAGCTACTTAAGCCCGTAAACGTCGTCTTCCTTTCTAGTTATGATTAAGAGTTGTTCTAAAGGTCGAGAGGGCTCTGTTTGAATCCCGGATCACTGCTACACAACAATTTAATTTTGGTTCAAACACTTCGGACGGTGGCCGAACCATTTTCTCTCTCTCTCTTTCTCTTATTTTTTTTCTGACATTGAGGCAAGGTTCTGCGAGAATGAATCTGAAATGCAAACGACCCTGCGTGTAAGCACATAAGGCCGAGCCAGCAATATTTGCGTGCCTTTTAGCCTATAATAAGAGTAGAAGTACAAGAAAGCAGCACTGCTCTGGACCAGAAACTCTATTAAACTTAAGCTACCATAAAAGGGTACGAGATAGCTTTAAATTATATGACCCTCTTTGAGGTCTTCCATTCAGCAGAAGCAAAGCGGCAGTTGATTTTCACACGTTCACGTTTTGTCGCGTGACTCAACAAGGAAAATGCGTGGTAGGCCGATATGATATAATGGGCCCTTTTTTCTCGACTCGTTTCTGGCTATCTCCACTTCATATTATTTCTTTAGATTAAAACCTCTATCTCTACTATATTGTGAAATCGCCTATGGCTGTAAATATCCCGGCTCCATCTCTTGAGTGCTTTTTTTCTTCCCCACCAATACTCTAAAAGTCTCCTGTTTATCTAGACCACTGACCAGTTAACGGTCCCACCAGCTTTAAACCCCAGTGCTTGTGGGAGGTGGACGTTCCCTTTAGTCCCAGCTGAGTGGATATTTTCGTATTCCACTAAATTAGCTGATTCGTCTCCGGTGGCTATGTACTCGGAACGCCGCTCATCGCAATGACGAAGCACCGAACTTGATTCCGGCCCTTGTTTTTCTCTTTCAATATATACACTGTAAAATAATTTACACCCTTAGAAGTGAAAAAGGGTGTAAATGGTTCTATAACTCACGCCCTTGGGGTGTCAATTATATAAATCACACCCTAAGGACGTGAGACACTTAAGGGTGCGAGTTATAGACACATTTACACCCTTTTTCACTTTTAAGGGTGTCAATTATTTTACAGTCAAGTCTTCCCACTGAGGCACAATACTGTACCGGCGTCGTCGACGTCTTTTGTCAGGTATTGCGGAACAAATGATCTATCTTTTAGTTGGAACGATTCGTAATTTTCGTTGCTATGTTCAGTGAAAGAAAAATCAAAAAGAAAAGTGATAAGAAACGTCACGGTTTCGGAGATGCGATGCGCGGGGGAAGGATTGTGAGGGACACGATATAGCAGGTGCACGCACGCACGCATGCACACGCATACGCTAAACGTGTTTACGTAATCAAGGAACATGCTATAAGCAGGACTGATCTACACTTAACGTATATCGCGTTTTTGAGGGGGAACTTGACTTTGGAAGCGCCTGTGTAGATACGTGGGGCAGGAGGAATCGTCTTTCTCGGCATCCATTGAACCGATTTCAATTAGGTTTATTACATTTAATTGAAATAAAATGATTAAATATACCGACAACTGGGAGCAGATTTCATAGTTGGGGCCTAACTTGTTTTACAAAGATTATCAAATACAAGGGCTGTTATTCGCAACGTTTCTTACGGAAGTGCGACAGTAATTGGACGTCATCACGGCGATTGTTTGGTTATCACGTCGATCTATATCCCGAATAGCTGGCGGTCGAACACGGGCAAATCTGAAAACGACTTTTACGTAAGAGAAAACTCGTGAAAATGGTCCCAGAATTATTATTATTATGTCATTGTGTTTAAGACTACAACTACGTAATGAAAACAGACATCACGTGACCGAATTAATTAAAACACCAAGATGTAGACAATGTTGACATAATTGTGCACTGTTCTGGCATGTAGAATTAATCTCTGTATAGGACTTTCGCAAAACTCACATACCTGATGTGAGGATTTAACATAAGCTCCAAATGAATGCATATTTGTCCGGTTTCTGATATATGGATTCTAATAGACATTCTAATAGATGCAGTCTGTTTAAGGTGTATGAAGTTGTAAACTTGGTGCTGCAGTTTTCTACATCTACCGCTTTGGCAATTTTGTGAAACATTTGAGGCCTAAAATAAGAATTCTGCTTCACTTTCTCTCTTACACGCACAAAACATTGTTCTAATTTGGGCAGTGGTGTCCCAAAGAGAGCATTTCTGCATTCCACGTGTGTACAAATAAGGAAATTGTAACTGGGTGTTTCGAGAATTTCACGAATGTCAACGCGGAGATGAGCTTTGGACCAGCGTCCTGCAGCAGGTCACGGTGGCAGGAAGTGATGAGTTATGATGGACATGCCGGCAGTTAATGGTTGTCGCATTTAGTACGCTTTCAGAAAAAGGTAGGCGATCCAAACCCGCCGCGATAGCTGCTCGTTGGCTCGGCGGTAGAAGACCAGGCATGTTGTTCGAGTATTTCTCGCATAACCCAGAAAATACGGTCTCTGTCGAATCCCCGTTCGGCTCTGTTGCGAACGGAGTCAAGACAAAGTTGTCAGAAGCTTCATGTGTGACAAACTGCAAGATGAATAGATGGATGGATGGAAAAATTTATTGGGTTCTGCAAGGATATGGGGTGACCCATAGGAGGGCTAATCCCACGTCGGGACCGGAAGACGGAGCTCCGCGGCCGCGTCGGGTGCTTGCTGGACTGCCTAAAGCTGTTCAACCAGATCCGGACTGCGAATGGCAGCCTCGAACCTGGCCAGGTCTTGAGTGTGATCGGCATTGGCGGTTTGGTCGCACAGCCAGAGCATATGTTTGAGGTTAAGTGATCCATTACAGTTCGCGCACTGCGCATAGGGGAATTGTTCCGCCATGTAGTAGTGTAGTAGTGTAGGCGTTTGGGTGTGGGGTATGTATTGGTTTGAAGTAGTCTCAAAGGGAGTGCTTATGGTCTCTTGAGTGTGGGATACGGTGTGGCAAATTCTCTTCGGCTGAAGTAGAAGTGTTTAGTGAGCTCTCTATATGTTCTTTCGGAGGTAGTCCGGACCCGTGAGAGCGGCGCTGCGGAGGGTTAGTTCTCGCGCGCTCCTATGGGCCATCACGTTGAGATTAAGGGGGGCCTTCTCGATGTTTCCCAGGTGTGCAGGGAACCAGCATATTGAATGGAAGTGGATTTTGCTCTTTTGTATGATAGATAAGATGCATATTAATGAAATAACCAGAGAACACAATAAAATGTGACGAAATGGAATGATCACTTTCTGGCCTTACACTGTGGCAAGTGCGCGATTAATTCACTTTTTTTTATACGAAGCACATGTTACAATAAAAATATATATATATAAACAAACAAATGCGTGAAGTAATGGAGGCCAAAATGATTCGCGGACTATAGGTACGCAGTCTGTCACTTTGACCTCTGTTGCGCTATCGAATTAAGGAAGCGCAGTTTTTTACATCGCGCTTCAAATGTGTGGCGTCTTCGTGTTTCCCAGGAGTACCGATCACCGCGGGTTTGAGCTTAGCGAGCCACAGGGCCGCGTCAGCCGTCTAGTGCCGCTGCGCGTGAGCTCAGGCCGCAATGGGCTACCGAGCGACGCACGCAAGAACGCATTATTGCCCTGAGTAAGAGGAAACCGTTTATTGTATCCGGCAGCACCCGACACTGCACACACGCCCGGTCTCGGGGCGGCGGAGAACCAAAGGGATCCCGCACCAAGGGCGAAAAATAGTCAGGGCGCCTATCGACCGTCGCTGCGAGAGCACAGGCTCAAGCTGGGACACGCTGCTATAGGAAACGTCCCTGCGGCTATGCTGCCCGCGGTGGTCGGTACTCCTGTGAGACCTAAGGCCCCACAAATGTTGATAGAGCATTGCTGTATTGTCGACATGCACGCAACAACATTTGTCATAAGCATGCGAATGTATATGACGGACACTTTCCAATAACTCTGTTGTAGTTCGGCGCCATGGTGTCGTCTCTGCTTCCGTCGCTGTTTTCTTGTCTGCGCAGTTTTTTCTTGTTCGTATAAGATGCATCAACAAACTCGAGCCCCAACTGCATACACTGATGCTGCCACGTTAACTATAGGTTACCACACTTCGTCGTCTCGGCTGTTGTCGGCGTTTTACATGGTGCTATTCACGGCACAGATTTTTCATCGCCTCGCTAAACTCCGATATTTCGCACGCCGTGCGTTTCGCAAGTAGCAGAAGCTCGGTCGAACAAACGTTTGTGCAGATGAATTCGGGACGGCTTCCGGCTAACTTCAAAGAAAGACTTCGATGTCAGTCTTCGTACCATCCCATATCTCACGATGACTCATTAGAGATCATGTGCCTTTTCTCATGCCCATACTCATGCAGTTCCAAGTATGGAAGATTCGTGTGTTACGTTGGAAGGCTGAACCAAGTGTTCCCGAAATTGCATTTAGGTCAAATGATTCCGCCTCTGTAGAATTCGCGTGATGACTTGTGACTGCTTTGTTGCCCATTTTTATGTGGTTATGCATTTCTCCCTATCAATTTCTGTGTTTCATTGGCCTCCTGCATGGAGTAACTTTTGACATGCCCTTGAGTTGAGTTGAGTTGAGTTGTTGTAGGCTACTGGTGGGATTAGCCTTGCAGTTGCTGCCGGCAATTGCTCCACCGTAGCGACACTTAAAATAAATAAATCACATAATCAGACACAGACCTCCCAATTACAAATGGGCACTCCTCAGTTCACCATGTGGAAGCCAAATCCGTGTCCTGTAGGTAATTTAACAGAAGGCGAGAGACCTCCTACCTACACAATCGGTTCCCGCGCGGGAAAACAATGTCCTGAAGAGAGCTGTGAGGAAGTCCTGTGTTCTTGAGGGACCCGAATAACACTTTCCTTTCCGCGTTATACACAATACAGCACATTAGGTAATGTTCTATGTCACCGCACACACCACACGTTGAACATAATGGTGATAACGCCAGGCCAGTCTTATACTTCCACGCAGGGGTACGAGCAGAGCCCGTGCGAATGCGGAGCAGTAAGGTGGCTTGGTTTCTTTTGAGACCCTTGATCACACATGGCTTGTGAGGTGAGCTCCACAAAGAACTGAAGTGGCACGACACCACTTCTCTGAAGAGTCTCTTGTCCTCTTGAGGCACTTTTCTCAAAGGATTCCCAGACAGCGCTCTATGGGCGAGGCTGTCCGCCATCTCGTTGCCTATGATACCTATGAGTGATGGCACCCATTGGAATCGTATGGAGAAGCCTTTGACACGGAGATTTCGCACCGAACGTAGGGAGCTTAGAGATAAGGCATCAGTAGGGAACCCGTGCTCTAACCTTTGAAGGGCGGATTTCGAATCTGTAAGAATGACAACAGGTTGAGGCGTACAAAACCATAGCTTTTTGAGAGCTGCCTCAATGGCAACGCTTTCTGCCGTTGTGGAGGACACGACTGCAGTGAAGCGAACGGACCAATCATACTTCAAAGAGGGAATGTGAAAAGCAGCTGCACTAGATCCTCTGACCTTGTCCACAGAGCCATCAGTAAAAATTTGAAGATGACGTGCATATTCAGTTTCAAGATGTTCCAGTACGAGCGAACGCGTTGCCGCCAAAGGAGTACTCCGCTTAGCACGAACGTGAGGAACTGCCAACGAACAATCGAGGCTCGCAAAAGACCAAGGTGTTTTCAACCTCAAACAGACGGCAGGCGGCCGAGCCCTTCTACAGCACCTTCGAAAGAGATCCGAGTCCCGAGCGTACTTGGCCCTTAATACTCTTGGTTACCTGGGTCTTGACGCTAGAGGTCGAACTAAGAGGTTGACATGCCCTTAACTGCCCTTTGCCTTTGTGTTGCATTGTTGACAATACCACGGCCTCGCTGTCACCTTCTGTTAATGTTTATGCTTACCTCTTTTAATGTATACGTATGAATGTCGTTGTTTCAATATGGAGAAAATTTTTTCCACCCTTAGTTGTCCTGCGCATTGTTGTTATTGTGCTTGCAGACCTGACTACAGCTCTCTTAATCACTGTGTATATACAATAAACATGATTCACATATATAATTTCCTCTTCATAATAATATACCACAAGATATTGTACCGTTTCAGTTCCGGTCTCAGCTTCGAGAACTGTCTGTCTCGATTCTTGGCGCAGCCGGTGTTGACGAATTTTCATTGTGTTGCATTCATGTGGCTTTGTTTACCTGACGACCAGCGGTGAACACTGTTTGGTGATACATAGCAAGATCTATCGAAGCAACCAGACTCTACGGGACGAGGCGAGACTCTACAAGATCTCGCGAGAGCTTGTTAGAAACGTCCTTAAAGCTGCCTACTAACGCCTTCTGCTTGAAAAGAAAATCTAGCCTCGTTTACACTGTCATAGAATCTCAGTTCTACCAATCGCACAATGACGGAAACGTGGCTTCTTTACTTGTTTGTCATCGTCGCCGCTGCGTACAGGAGTAAAGAAATCTTTTGAAGGTGTGATAAACTCGGTGTGCGTACTATGTATACCAGGACGTATAATACGCGCTCGTGACCGTAAGATCGTAAAGTAACAAGGCTTCAGCGTAAGCGCCATCTAACACAAAGAAACCCATGGCGGAATACGACAGGGAAAAAGCGCCAGCGTTCCCTCGCGAAAATAACGAGCGCGAAAGGCACTTTATGCTCTCGAGTGGCGCTTCTTTGTCAATTCGATGCTCAAGTTCAATGGCCGAAGCGCCGTCAACGTGCCTCTAGTTTGGTTTCGGGACGAGAGCATAACGGCGGCTCAATCCCGGATCGTTCGCGACTCCCTTAACCCGTCGGGCTTTCGGCACCTCGTTGTTGCTTCCCCGAGCGCTTCTCGGGGCATTAACGCAGCGTGTGCGCGGCGCGTAGTCACTTGCGGTTACGTCTCTGTGGACGAGGGTTTGACGACCGTGTGCGGCTGCGGATGCGGCTCCTTTCGCGACAGAAGGACCCAACGTACCCACGGTCTCCCCACTTTCTCGGCCGCGACCAGGCTGCACTTTGGTGCGAGACGACCGGCCTCTCTTGGGCGCCCATTGAAGGAGACAACTGTGCCAGTGTGCGTTTATTGCCCTTCAATCGGACCGCGCGGCCACAGAGAGAGACGTCTCGAAAGCGAGAGAGAGGTGGCCAAGCGGGCACGCAAGGTGTCCATCGCAGTGGCGGCGACCTTCAAAGTGCCCCGCTGGGCGTAACCTCATGCATCACTCTGTCAACGGCGGCCGCTGGGCGACACCTCGGGCTGGCGCGGCCGTAATCAGGAGCAGTCCTTCGCAGGAGGCGGACCCGCAGCGGGCGCGCAATGGAAACAATGGCGCGCGATGCGAACCTATTCCTCCTTGCCTGGTCGACCCCCCCTCCCACCAAGATGCGGCGCCTTTGTAGCCCCCGCGGGAGCCCCCGGCGACTTTGTGCGCCCAGTGTACGCGGCGGCGACCAGGGTTCGTTTGTTCGAGTGTGCCGGTGGCGCGCGCGCGTTCTCTCGCTGGGGCTCGTTGCGCCTGTATTGTTGGCTCCCAGCGACCGCCGATGAAGAAGAGCGTGCCGCTTGTTGAGGGCGTGGGCCAGCGGAAACCTCATCTCTCTTTGCGCTCGCCGTCTCTATTTCGCGCTCGGATCACGCATGTCGGATGCACGCAGATTCGAGAGCCGGCGCGGTCGAGCGTCGTTTCTCTGTTGACCGCGGGCCGCGCTGACTCAGTGGCGTGGCCTTCACGTGTGCAATAGATTCCCGGAGTGTGCAAGGCAAGCAGCCAAGTTCAGCTGTATTGTTTCAGAAATGGCAGGCCAAGCGAAGCTGAGCTATGGCGGCAAACAGCACTAGCTGGGGCGTCAGCGTGCTGTCACTTCCGCACTCAGCGATTCACCATGTGCGCTCGACACAGCCACGTCTGACTGGCATTGTCACGGCGTAGCGAGGGCGAAGAAGCAGAATTCGTTATTCATGGGGCCTGTTGAAATTCAAACGAGACACAACGAGAAGACACAGAGACCAGAGAAACACCACTAGAAAGAATCGATGTGCGCAAGCAATGGCGCGCGTCAGCGGCATTATGAAAACAAAGTTAAGCCATAGAAGCTTGATTAAAACGCCTGTGCGTTTTCATCTAGCGGCCGTGGTAAAGCGAACACGTCGCGTAACTATATATTCAGCTATATGTGTCAACGGAGAGAATGAGATCAGTGATAAGGGGAAATGCAGGGAACTTTAACCAGACTTAATGGAAAGCGAAGGCATGCGCATGCACGCACTCGGCACACAGCAGAAAAACTGCCTAATCCTGCGTCTACAAAGATGCCTATTTTCTTGTGAAGCTTACGTAAAAAATAACAAGTAGCTACCCCCTTCCTCCTTACACAGAGAGAGAGAAACACACGCACACACGAAGAGGTAAAGAAAGTGGCTGACAGGCATGCTTGAAGCTGGGCTGGAAGATAAATAGAGGAATGAATGATAGAGAACCGTTTAAAAAGAAGAACGACCGAAAACAGCGGCAGCTGGTCCTACAGTGATGACAACAAAAGGTGATGATAGCATGATGGCTTACACATCACAGACGCGGCATCAGAGCCTAGGTGAGGACAAAGTTTGCCTTTCTTGGCAACACTGCAGATGAAACTTGGTTATGATATACATAATGATGATACTTGCTACAGAGACCCCGAATTTTTCAAAATATATTGTATGCACAGCTATCGCTTTAAAGAAAAAAAAATAATCACATGAAGTCCCCAGGACTCAATAAAGTTATCTCCTCCTCCACACGAAGTTTTCGTTTTTTTTCTTCAACAACATTATCGCAAACTTGTATGACAAGAAACCGATACAAATTCATTTTGCTCACTGTCCGGTTACTTCCTTGCGCATAGTTGCTCGCGCGAATAGTTATGCACGTATTCAAGGCTCCTTCGATCAAAGAAAACGGTAGATCGCGTAGTTAAGGAAGGATGCCGTTGTTGCGGGAGCTCCTTTGGAAACGGTGCAGGTGCACGGGAACACAGATGATGACCAAAACAGGCACACTAGCAGTCTATATGGTCTGTGCATAAAAATTATACGCTGCGTACAATTCGTTTTTGTTTGTGTTGATTATTATTTAGGAGCGCTAACTAGTTCATTTCAGCTTTATTCGTTCTGTAGCGATGAACGCTTGCCTGCGTAACTATGCAAAGTGTGAACTTCTCTCCTCGTTCTCCTCTTTTAATTCCGTTTAACCCTTCCCCAGTGCAGGCTAACCTACCGGGCTCAGCTTGGCTAACCTCCCTGCCTTTCCCTTATGATCTCTCTCTCTTTCTCTCTCTTTGTATCTGTAGCAATCCACAAGTGAAAACAACGCTAAACGATCGCGTGTTGAGAGTGAAGTGCTCGTTTGAAAACCCCAGACGCTTCATTGATTTAATAAATAATATATATATATATATATATATATATATATAACCTTGTCTTGAAATTTCCATGCAGATAACTTTATTCAAGACGGCCCTTGCCCAGGCGGCTCGATAGAGAGCTGTAGGTATATATGGACGGCTTTGAGGAAGTAACGGCCATTATGTGAGTAAAATAACTGCAATTTTCGCATTTCTCAACGCCGTTGAAGTTGTGAAACAAGAAAAAAGTTTGATGTGAAGGAGCTTCAACTTCATATGAACACCAGTGTCGCCAGTAATGCTTACAACGAAGGCGCCAAATAAAACGACGGACGAAGGAAGACGACACGGACAACCACGTAAACGTGTATAACCAACTCGCCCACCAGCACGAGCTCAGTGCCAATAATGTGTCATCATCGCCGTCCACAGCATTATGAAGACTCTTTCCCTCACCCCGCCTTCATCCTGTCTCTGCTTAGCAGGAATTCTACTTTCACAAACAAATGTCTGTTTCCGCGATTGCTTCCGTCGCTCTCCGAAATTTCCTCACCACGCCTTGCCTTCCTGTTGCTGAGCAAGTGAATCGCGATTCCACGATATCTGCTGATATCATATGGCAGATATCTGCAAAATCTGCCATAATTGCGCTTTGGACGCGTAAACACGACAAATTTATACAAGGTGTCCCACGTAACTCTAGGCAAACTTTAAAGATATGCGAATACTACGTAGCTGGACAGAACCAAGGTGACGTTGTTTACCGACGTTTGCAGACACTCCGATTATTTTTCTTAATTTCGCCTAATTACATATTTAGTGCTCATTAATTAATCAACTTCTCAGATATTATAATTAGATAAAAAGTGTCAATGAGAAAACTGTAGAGCAACATGAAAAATCCCCCGATACAGCTTTCTTTGGGTTAATACATGCTACATAAAAGTGTTTATCCGAGCGTGAAAGAAGCCTGCAAATGCGCGCAGAATTGCCGCGTGGCTTATTTTGTGCTTTATGTATTTTATTGCAAGTTATGTGCTACATTCTGTTATTTGTATCTGCTATTGTACGTTCTGCCGCCCCCCCCCCCCCCCCCACAAACACACACACTCACACATAAACATGCACTGTAATTCGAAAGTGGCGGTATATTTAGAAGACACTCTCTCCGAGCATCTCGATTTTCACCAACACCGTTTCCATTGCACAGTACAATTTCACGACATCACATTTTCGAAAAGCATGCTTAAATATAGACAAGTTGACACACGAAATTTTGGAATCCAGGGACACAGACGGGAGTGACCAATCCCGCATTACCGTCATCAATTATACTAACAGAAAAAAAAAATGTTACTGCAGAAATTTAGTCTGTCAGCCGAAGAATCGAGTTATCGCCGTGACAAGAGAGAGATAGAGAGAGAGAGAGAAAGGGAGAGAGAGAGACGACTAGACCGGTTTTTTGGTGTAATAAGTGTCAAACAGAATATTAAACGTTCAGTTGCTAGTCCTACGGCGTGTCGAGTGTCTTCTTCAGTGCTGTCCATGTCAGTACTTTCGGCAGGAAACCCTTCTTGCAATGTGCATCAAACAAGCTCGGGCAAACGCTATCCTCGGTTGCAGTCTTACATACGCGGTAGTTGCTCATCCGTAATGACACTTCCCCGCTTTGTTTTAGTGTGTAAGGCGAAGGGTAGCGCGAAGTACAGGGGGAAATGTTATTTCGTACGGAGCGACAATGCGTGTAGCGAATATCCCATAACGAAGACCTTGTCAGTGCAAACAAGGAAGCGTGTTTAGTAAGAAAAAATAAAGGAAGAACAAAAAATTTGCGTATACGACACATCATAAACTGTTCGTATGTACTTGTGTTCGACGTGGTAAATGAATTCGTCGCACACATTTCTACCCTATCCAATCGGAACATTTCGAGACTTAAGAATCTTCGTGAAAAAGCTAAATCTTCCTTGTTCGGATTAGAACAGGTCGCATTGCCTCATTTCAGCACTTCACCGACCACAAAAGCCGGATGCACGCGTAATTGACGCTCAGAATTTGTGTCTGCGATGGTGTACTTGAGAGCTGATGCTATGGAAAAAGCCAGTGTAATTATGACTCGTCTTACGTGCCGAATTCGGCGGGAATTGGAACCTTGGCAGTAGAATCCACAAAGCAAACTCGACTGAAGGCAGGATGCTGAAGTGGAGAAGGCGCGATAAGTCGTGGCTATAAACGAACGCGACTTCTTTCCCGTTTCCTGAAGCGTGTCTTCATTTCACTTTGTTCCATGTTGTATTTCCTTCATTTTTCAAAAGTGGTGATGTAACGCGCATATGGAACTTCAGGTGACATAGTCAGTTAGGGTCTTCATTACGACGTCTGTTATGACTAAAGTATCTGCTTTCAGTGATGCATGCATTGAAACAGTGTTAACGTATTATATATATAAAAAAACTCTATTGAAAACTCTTACTACACTCCATTGAGATAACGGAAACAAACCTGTGATGGTGAAAGAAATCGATGAGTTTCGCTATCAAGACGTTACTCCGAACATAAGATGTAAAACGTAAGAACACTGAACAGTTAAGAAAAGAAACACTTGCGGTCACAGACTAAGGCTTACTTTAGCTCTCTGAGCTTCTGCCGACAAGTTTCGCAGCCTTATACGCTTCAGTAGGTGCAGATGGAGTATCAGATAATTTGTATGTGGTGAATTACAAAGCAGGTCTCGCGCGCATAATTTATGCAACCGCGCCGAGCCGGCGTTGCCTTTTGTGTGCGCTTGTATAGCGCGGGAGCGCACGCAAGGATAGACTGCATGCTCGCTTCAGTGGCGGCTGCCGACAAAGTCGTGGTACCTGTATAAGCGGGCCGCGTCGATGCGCAGCGAAACGAAGCTTCTGGTTCTCAGCAATGAACAAGACCGCGCCTGGGGCGCTGAGGGTCGGTGGTCCGCGTCGCGTGGGTCTTTGAGCGCCGGAGAAGCGCGAACGTGTCACCATGTTTCTGCGCGTTTCACAACTTACTGATGTAGAGGCAGGAGAGAGAGAAAAAGAGAAGAGGAAAAAAAAAAAAAGCCGAGAGAGGAACAGAGCCACAAGAGCAGCTACGACCCCTCTTGCCTCATGACTTCGCGCCTAGGCCCCTCTGCACCACCGTAACGCACTCGCGCTTACAAATGAGCAAACTTTTCATTGTGTCTGGGGATCGTTTAGTGAAGAGGTTCGATGCAAACGTCGCCGTCACGCCGACGCTTCAAACAGCTCGCAGCAACAACGCGCCTCCGGTGGGGCGAGTAAGAGAGAGAGAGAAAAAAAAGAAATAACAAAAAGGAAACACCGATGCCTTTTTAACAAAGTGCCGCTCGCACTACAAAGATGCCGCGTCCGAACACAAAGGTCCCTGTAGCGGTAGCCTGGCGGTCGTGGTAGCTTTTGCAGCACGGGTGCTCCGTAGCAAAGGAAGGTTTAGGGAAGCGCGTGCTGAAAGCGTGATGCTAAACGATTTGCGACGGTGCTCCGTGCTTGCAACGCAGTTTCCCTCGTGCTCCTCACTTTTGTGACGTTTGTCAGTGAATTCTAGGCGACACACTGCTTTGCACACGGACGCATGCTCTCTTTCGGCAGACAGCGCTCTCGGCACCGTGTGTGTTCGGTTCGTGTTTAGCCGTGAAGCTGGCCACCGGTCGCTGTTAAGAGAGTGCGCGGAATGCCAAAGCGGTGGAGGAAAAGGCGGCGAGGGGTGCGACGCTCGCTTAGTCACGGCCGTCACCGGAGCAGCGCCGGGGTTCTCAATCTTGCCGGTCCTAGGCGGAAAACGCCCGGCCGTGGCCAATGCGCGACAACGGAGTGTCGCGTTTGCCGCGCGGCTTTCGCAAGTGCCTCTGGTCTGCTTACACACGAGACACGCTGATGCATATCAATTCTTTCGGTTCGACGCCGAGTCCATCGAGCTCTTTAGTCAACTTTGGCGACCTTCTCGGACACACGGATGGAAAGCCGCGCTCCTGACGTCTTATTTTCAGAAGCTCGATTCAATGCGGCCCCCGTAGCCAAGTCGCGAATCAGCACAGATGGCCCGCTTCGAGCGGAGCGCTTCCAGTACGAGGCGCGAACGCAGTGGACCGTGCGTCGCTCCCGCGCCCTCCGCGGGAGGGTGCGCCTTCTCCTCCCGTTTTTGAACTCGGGGCGGGGCTATGCAACGCGGAGCTCTGACCTCTTCTGGCTCATGGCCAATGTTCCGCGGTGTATCGTAGCTGCTGCTCTTGAGGTTGTATCAAACCTCGCTGAAAGTTTATCTTCAGCAGTCGGTGGAACGTGTCGGGAAGGCTTAATTAACTGTCGGTTTCTTTGTTATTTTTTGCACTTTACTATAATCGGAAATTTAGATTCGGGAAAGCAGTGCATGGCAGACAGTCTCTCTCTCTCTCTCTCTCTCTCTCTCTCTCTCTCTCTCTCTCTCTCTCTCTCTCTCTCACACACACACACACACACACACACACACGCACACGCACGCACGCACTCACACAGAGTGCATTAATGCGCAAGTTGGTACTTCATAATTGAACAAAAGAATGGCGAACGCAAAGCGAAACGAATTATTGTGCTGTTCCCGCGTGTCTTTCACTACTTCAGGAAAATGAAATAACTTCATAGGAGGGAAATGTATCCTGATTTCTCGTCCTGTGGGAGTCTTCTGAAATGCGTCTCAATGAAGCATAAAATGCAAACGCATAGCAATTCGAATATAATATTTGTTTTTTTTTGCTCATGATAGTGGAGGGGGGGGGGCACTAAAAGCAGAAATATCTTTATAACACCTATAGAAAGGTTACTCTCTCGCTCAACAGCCTTCTTTGAGAAGAAGATTATATATAAATCTGAGAACAGCTGGCTGTTTTATAAATATACAGCAAAAAAATATCTGAACAAAACTCTTAGAACGTCTGTCGAACCTATAGAACCGATATTCGCACTTCTGCGCACAGGTTTCGCTTAATTGTTTACTTGTACAGCGTGCTTTCTTTTGCCACAATAACATTACAGCTAAATACCCACTGTGAAGGCTTAGCGGCACGGCGTTCTACTGCTGAGCACGAAGTTGCCGGCTCGATTCCCAGGTGCAGCGGCCGCACTTATGTGCGGTGGGCAGAATAAAATAATAATAATAAAAAACCACCCTGTGTCGCTATTTGTGTGCACGTGGGAGAACTTCAGGTGACAAAAGTATTCCAAACTTCCCAATGCGGTGTCTCTCATAGCCCGGGCTGTGCTTTGGGAAGTTAAATGTGCACTGAATAGTAATGGAGATAAATATACCGAATGTGGTGTATATAACTTGAAGGAATAATCAGGCGAACCGAGGGGCTCGTTTTCTCCTTAGCAGTCAATGTAGAAAGCAACAAAAGCAAACTGTTTTTAAATTGTATTGCAGAAATAATAAGGAAATGAGAAATTAAAGTGGAATAAAGGAAATCGTGCTGCCCGTGGGACCCGAAACCATGCATGACGTTTGCGATGCGCTATACCGTTTCAATGTTGCCGCGCTGCATCGATTTTCAACAGCGGTATTAACACCATGGAGAGTTGCGGAGTGGCAACTCCGGGAAAACAGCATGGTATTCTACAAATTGTACACTTCTGAAGACCCAGATACTTTTATTCTCTACAAGGATAAAGTGTACATCAAGATAACAACTTTTAGTTGTCAAGAATGATTCGATTTAACGAGAGCCTCCTTGGACCTACGACATAAGGATGGAGGCCAAAAATGACACCCAAACAGTTTCGCTCGAGTTCCCGGTGATTTGGAAAGCGCGCCACTTTCTTTTTTTTCGCACACTGTCGAGTATCCACAAGCTGCGATAACCGGCGGACAGAGAGGTGTGCTCAAGAAGAAATGTTGCTCGTTAAAGTGCTTTTCGTTCTTGTGTTAGTATCATCTACGTGACAAAATAATAGTACCCACGCAAGAAATATGGTATGTAACATTATTTGTATCCTAGTTAAGACCCAGAAAGTCTGTTTTTACGCTAGCGCAACCAGTAAACAACTAGAGAAAGCACCATATGCTGGGCGTGGTGGTAACAGCGCTTTGCCCGTAATCTCTTCATTTTCGTACTGTGTAATTTCGCGCTGTAGTTTCAAGTATAAGAAAAAAACGTTTTATTGGCTGGAATTGGAGGAGTGCATTGTATCAGTTCAGCCGCGCCGGGCGTGGGAATTTTCCAGCTCCCGTCATTGCGTTGGGTTAAGAGAGAGAGAGAGAGCAAATGATAAACGAAAGGCAGGGAGGTTAACCAGGACTGAGCCCGGTTGGCTACCCTACACTGAGGAAAGGGAAAAGGGGACGGAAAGATCAAAAGAAGAAGAGAAAGTCCACCAGGGATATCATTCGGTCACTCAGTCCGGATCACAGACGCTGACTCAATCCGGTAGCTTTCAAATATCGCAGCAGTGCTTTTGTGGCCTTTTGTAGCTGCGATATGCGAGGCCATGGTCCCAAGATCTTGTTCATGGTGAACGGCTTTCTATCTAACTGATTGAGAGCTGTGCAGAGGTCATGTCTTTCATTTTCAAAAGATGGGCAGTATATAGCACAGTAGATGTTCTATAGTTTCCTCGACACCGCAGGCATTGCACTCGGCGCTATCACCCATTCCAATCAAAAACATATATGCATTGGTGAATGCGACGCCCAAGCGTAGGCAGCACAACATTGTTTCCTCATTTTGCGGAAGCCCTGGTAACAACTGCAGTTGCATAGATGTATCGAAGGAATGCAATCGATGTTGAGTGAACTCAGGTGTGTGCCACTTCTCCAATGTCATACGGTGCGCTAGCTTGCTTAATTGTTGGGCTGCGTCAGTCCGCGATAAAGGTACAG
The DNA here is from genome assembly GCF_050947875.1 of Dermacentor variabilis. NCBI lineage: Eukaryota > Metazoa > Arthropoda > Arachnida > Ixodida > Ixodidae > Dermacentor > Dermacentor variabilis. The sequence continues at coordinate 52,551,667 of NW_027460280.1, forward strand.
AAACAAGGGTTGCGCCTTCGTGTGCTTTGCTGGGAGCTTCGTCAGCGAGGTCGTTGCAGGAGATACCGCAATGGCCAGGCAGCCACTGAAACACGGCGTCGTTTCCTTTCGCGGTCATATGATGGTGCATTTCTCGTATCTCCGACACGAGTTGTTCACACGACCCGCGATGAAGAGATGACAGAAGACATTGTAAGGCCGCCTTCGAATGGCAGAATATCGCCCACCGATTAGCCGGTTGGTTGTTAAATATAATCAACGGCACCTCGGAGGGCAACAAGCTCCGAACCGGCTAATGTTGTCAAGGGAGAAATCTTGTATCGGATGCTTATTGATCGTGATGGTATAACCACTGCGCCGGTGGAATTGGTCTGAGTGGAAGGGCTATCCGTATATATGTGGACTCGGTCAAAGTAGAAAGTGTGCAAACAATCCTGAGCTGCTTGCTTCAAGGCCAAGGTAGGCAGGTCGGTCTTCTTTCTTATCCCTGGAACCGTAAGGCGCACTTGAGGTTGTTTTAAACACCACAAAGCTGATGTTGAACGTGCTGAGGGTGTGAAGCCCGATGGTAGGGAGGCACAATGGATGCTGACCTCGTTGGAAAAGGACGCCTGTGCTCGTCGTTGTGGCGGGCAGGCAAGAGAGCTTGATTGCGTCCGTGAAACATGACGAACATGGGCCCTAAGCGTGTCGGTTTTACTGTAAGTCGTGATCGGATGGTCTTGAGCCATTATAATGGCTCCTGCTGTTCAGGCATTCCGCGAAATGCTTAGGGAAACACGTAGTGCCTGTGCTTGCACGCTCTGAAGTTCTCGAATATTTGACTTGCATGTTTTAGCAAGCACGGGAAAGCTATAGCTTATAGAATCCGATAAAAATTGCTCTATATAACTGGCGAGGAGTTAAAAGGAGTGAAATTGCGGGGACCCCCACTCTATGGAATGGAGTGGGAATAGAATGGAGGGCGCCACACCGCAACTCTGATTGACACTCACTGCATGGTCTTGTTGCATGGTGAGTCGGACGCCCAGCTTCATTCGCCCTATCGTTGCCGGTAATTCTGCACTGGTTCGACAGGAACTGAAATATAATGTCATGGCCGTACTCTATAAAGCTTGGCGGCGAGCATGCATGTCTAATTTTATATACTAAATACTCATGAGATCCCCGACATAAGGCAAACTGTAGAGTTTGTAGGGTGGCCTTGGGGTCGCTAAAAATTGCCCGTCGATTAGGCTTCTGTTGAAGCCCATCATTATCACCACCTTGAATAACCACAAGTTCTGTCGTTGTCGATGTCACAACATGCGAAAGGTTGAGCTGTATGAAGGGTTGGATGGGACAATCGCTGCTCCGGTAGAGCTGTTGGAACTGCAGGGTGGAACCGCCTGTAGTTGAGCGCCGCTTTCACGAACGCTTATTCATTTCTTATTCCAACAAACCCTCAGGCCACGAAAGCGCTAATGCACATCTTCAAGGCAATTGGACTAGACGAGCGCTTGTGTCTATAGACTCTTATTTAATGCGCTCCGCCATATTGCGTAGGCAGTGGCGTCATCTACGGATAGATATGCTGGCTTGGGCGAGCGCTCCATGTATTCCAACGTGTACGCTCGGCGGCAGTTTCTGGTGGTTTTCGCATCGCGCGGACTATTTATTACGACGTGGCGTCTTCAGCATGAGAAACGTTTCTGTGAGACGTACTGAAGCGATTTAAGTCAGTCTGGCCGGAGTTTCTGCGGCGATGAGGCGTACAAAGCACCCAGTGGGATGTGTGCGCGTGTGTTCTTGCCTATAATCAGCCTCGGCGATCAGTTGTGGGTTTCTTCGGCGACCAATTGTGCAGGTAGGTGAGGGGAGGGGGGCGGCATTCTACTACGGCTGCAACTGTGCATGCGGTGGCTGCGCGCGGTCGTGCAACCGTATACCTTGAGAGTGTATAGGCGGGTCGGGAGCTCGTAGCTTTGTGCGTGCTGTGCATTCTCGGCGCTCACTTTACATTGAAGCGATAGGCAGCGCGAAGGTCACTTCGCTCGCTGCTACTGCCACGTTTCCTTACGCCAGCGCTTTGGCAGCGAGTGTCCGCGGTCATCGAGTGTGATGTGTTCATGTTTGCTTTGAGCGCTGACCCCATGCTTGTTAATTTAGTTAGCAAGCAAATGTTTACAAGTTGATACGGCCGATAAAAGTACTATACTTCGTGTCGCTGTCTGCTAATGCGCTATCGCAATCGATGCTTCGCCCTTCGTGCGAAACTGCAACTTTTTTATTTATTTCTTTAGGCGACAATCGCACGGATGCTTCTATCTTGCCAACCCCAGCTATATATATATATAGCTATTTGAGATTATCGCCGCTTGTGTCACATTGCGTATAGCGCGGGTGCGCTAATTAAAGCTCATGCAGTAATGCTAAATGCAGTACGCATAATGCATTACGCTAAATGCAGTATTTAAAGGGACAGATTTACAGCATCTGATTACCCGCTTCACGCGGGCTTCTTTCACGCTCGACAAAACTTTTTATGTAGCACGTAATGCGTAACAGAAAGCTGTATCGGGAGTTTTTCATGTTGGTCTACAATTCTCTCATTGACACTTTTCATCTAATCATAATATTTGAGAAGTTGATTAATAAATTAAGACTAATTCTGTAACTAGGCAAGATGCAAAACATAATCTGAGTATCTACAAGCGTCGGCAAACAACATTACCTTGATTCTGTCCAGCTACGTGGCATATACATATTTTTAAAGTTTCGCTGAAGCTGAGTAGCCGCGGCAGCTGAAACCAAAGTCACATGGGCATCAAATGGGCAATGTAAAGTGAACTCTTGTAATGAAAACTGAATGTGTTAGTCCTGCTATAATCCAGGGCGTGCTATTTGAGGTAGAAGTCGCTGAATTTATAAGCACTCTTTCATCATGAGTATGTGGGTTTGAATTGTTATTGAATTGGTTGCAGCGCGTTTTGTTTTCGTTCTTTCGTTCTTCTTTTTTTAGCTACTTCGATTAAAATAGTTTCGTGATTCAGTTGCGCAAAGAAAAGACAGAATCATTATAAATTATTTATTTTGTCAATAAATATGAAAATAGTATATGTACAAAAAGTGACACAATGACAAGAATGGTGAACTTTGAGTTTCGCGCTAACAACAGCGGTGCTGTCGACTACTCGGAGATGCATTCGCTGACAGAATCCAGGGTCCTTGGAGTTTTCAGGACAGGTCACACACACGCACACACGAACGCAAAAAACACAGTAAAATAATTATACGCATCGTTTGTACACAAATCGAGGTTGTTGGCAACGGCTAGCTTTGAGCAAAGATAGGCTCACAATGTTGAAAAGCGCCTGCACTTATAGCGTGCGTAATCTCTGAGCTTTGAGAAGTACAGTTTTACTGGGAGGTTTCAATTGGCTGGTAACGATGGTGATATAAAATAATAGTTACAATGCTTGCGTGTATTGTAATTCGGAACCCGTATGGACATTGAGGATCGATATGAATAATAATCGGGGACGAGCGATGTTTTCTCTTTAACAAGACATAAAAAAATTAGACGTTCGCGTAATTTAAGGTTTAAATTAACACAGTGCTGGTAAACATGGCACTATACATATGGTATAGAAAAAGGAATGAGGCCAGAAAGTTTAGTGGCAGCTGCCTCAGGGGTAGCATATATCACAACGCACAACTACTCAATCCTATGACGCATTCACTGATAATGCATTGTTCTCACAGCAAGAGAGTTGTAGAAATATGTTCTGCTCTGATGCAGACGTCTGAGCACTCATAAAATTTGCACATCAAAAATAGTTTTCCTCACTTCTGAGCACACTTGGACCCACTGTTGAAATGTGATGCGAAGGCAAGAGGACGTGAGGGCATGCTGTAAAGTTACCCGGCCCTGTCGTGCTCACTTTGTGTAGCAATGTTTCTTATGGCACTCATTGAGTCTATGTATTTGTACAAAACTATAATATTTTTATGTACAAGTTTCGCTCATTTTGTACAGGAGCACTATATAAATATGCTGTCATAAATGATCAATCTTTCTCGCTCATCTAGCACACTTCTTTACTTGAACAGTGCAGTAGAAGACTATACTTAGAAAAGTTGCACAGGTTAAGCTTCGGAACTGGTCTCACGTATCGCTTACTTAGCCTAGCTCATGACCAAGGAAGCTTAATGTCTCATGCAATTACAAGACGGCAGGTATCGTTGCGTCGTATTAACGCTTTAAGAACAGCGATACCTTCGTTAATTACTGGAAGAATGGTAATTTGGAAGGTTCTCTTAGTTGAACAAATAATAACACGCTAAAGAGCTGCAAGGCGAAAAAGAAAGCAACAACGTAGAGTACAGTTGTCCTACGAGGGGAAACAAGTCACGAAATTTTCTCAGTGTGCATACATCGGGTTAGTTCTAGACGTCTTTTTTTAGCGAGGAGTGGCTAGCTCCAAGCAGCGGCCTATTGGTGATGCTGTCCTCGGAGATTGCTGCATTGTTCACAGAAAAGACATTGGCGATGGGTCATCAGAAGTGCGTCCATTTTGTCGGTGGGGCTCACATGAAGAGGAAGTCCGGCGCGCCGCCGAAAAAGTAGGGAAGACCAGGAAGCAGAGCTCGCTCGTGTGTCTTCACGTGCTTTTTGAGGTGGTCCTTGCGGCCGAATGGCTTCTGACACAATGGACACGGGAAGGGCCTTAGTCCCGTGTGAATGCGCTTGTGTCGCGTGAGCTCTTCGTTCCGGGTGAATGTTTTGCCGCAGCCCTCGTGCTCGCAGGCGAACGGGCGCTCCCCTGCAGAGACGTCACAAAGAACAGGCCTTGAGTGCGGCGGAGATTGCAACACTTGTCACAATAACAGCACATCGTATGCTTCTGCAGCCAAATTACCAGAATGAGAATCAATGATGGCTACTATATATAGTGTGCATAAGTTATGATACACGCAGAAGATGCATTCACCTTGGCCGCGGCCCGCGTGCGAGCTTTCTATAGAATGTATATATACTCAATCTCACAAGTCGTTTCTAGCATTGCCGAAGGTACGAGGCGTACACAGGCAATATCCTTGCGCAGCAGAAATATAGTTCCGAGCGTAACTGTCTGATTAATGACAGGATTGGAGAGTTTTGGTTTTGCTTGGTACATGATATGTTACATCAATACGTGTATTGTTAGGACATTTGCGTATGCACGTACCGCGAATTTAGCAGCCTAAATGCAGCCGACGCGGCGCGGATGAACACCTCTCGAGGGTCATTCGGCCTTCTTACTGGATAAGGAGTCCTGCAGCTTCCACAGTGCTGGAAACAACTTGTGAGATGGAGTATAGTTATGGTCCCCACCGAACGCTTTCCGTCTTTGCCGCAATAATACTTTTTTGCATGACATTTTTGTGCCCCCCATGGTGAAACGCACCTCGACAGAAAGCGTCACGCTCTAGCCAAGTGATTTCCGAGTGGCTATTTTGTCAGCAGTGCCTCAACACAAACTTTTACTTTTACGCAGCGATATCATTTCATGTGTTTGCTTTGTTCCAACTTTTCGCTTAATATTTTCTGATACGACAAAGGAAGGAGCCATCGGTACTATTGCGAAAAAATGTGTACCGTTCGTCGCAATCTTTGATTTTTTTTAGTACAGTACCCTGGCAAAGAGCTCATAGTTCAAGCGAAAATAAAGGGAAAATATAAATTAGGGCAATTGAGGCTTCCATCTTTGGCCAAGTAGTCACGAGCCGGTTAGAAACCACGTTACTGTCTCGAGTTCTCATGCAGCGTTTGTTTTTTCTTTTCTTCTTTTCTTTTTTTGAATTCGTACTGAAAGCAGCCACAGCAATTCTAGAAGTTCTTGCAAAACCCCGTTGATGGCATCTCATGGGTGGCGATGTACACAATGCGTCTAATGTGAACACGCAATGTGCGCAATGTGTTTATAAACTCTGGATGTGTAATGACGGCGTGATGACGTACTCGTTGTCGTGTTGCAATTTCTGCTGGCGCTACTGCCTTGTGACTGATCAGGTTATATTGTGGCAGTGTCGAAGATGTTGCACCACCTCTTTGTGGCAACTGAACTAAGTTTGCTAATTTCGATCTGTCGAGAAGAAAATATTCGTAGCAGATTAACGACCGCATTTCTGGCGAGAACAACAAGGTACAATCTCTATACTTACCAGACAGATATACGGCACACATCAGAATTTCAGAGGTTGGGTTATTCTGAGTTTATGACTCAGTCTTGAAAATTCAGATTGAACACGTATACGGCGAAAACCATTGAGAGTGTGCTCGTTAAAAAAATCACCGCCCAAGCACTCCGTACAGATGGTTAACCAGCGAAGGTGAAACGTGCGGCTCCGGTGTTCGTCGCTGGGTTAATCCCGACGGTTCATTAAACGACGGCTTGGTAGGCTGCCGGATTCTCGGTGCGCAGTTGCTGCTTGCGCTCGGTTGCACGAGCATGTTCTAGTGCCCGGGCTGCAGCATCGGCACGGTGCAGACGAGCTTGCTCCAGGTTCTGCTGGCGGCGTTGAAGATCGAAAGCTGCCTGCTCCTCAGGAGTACGTACAACGCGTGGCCTACCCATTTCGGAGCCGGAGAGAAACTGCTGCGCGCGCGCTCGGCAGCGACGGAGAGCAATGACGTCACTACTGTTACAGCTGATCCAACACCACCTAGGTAGCACAAGGCCTTTTCAGTCCGATTCATGACGTCACGTTACCTGGCCAGACTGCCTGAGAATCTAATGGGGATGCTCCCGAGTAGGCAACAGTGATTTTTACGTCACCGCTTTCATCACGCTAGCCTTGTCAATAGAAATTTCGGGCCAGGTAGCGTGACGTCATGGATCGTGTAGTAAACAGGCCTTGTGCTATGTAGGTGGTGTTGGCTAATTGCGCGCCTCTCTATTTCTCTCTCTTTTCGTATACATGCGCATAGGGTTGCGCCGGAGGAGTTTTCGGCGTACAGGCGATCGACAGACAGACGGACGGACGGACGAATCGAGTAGCCATATACAGCTTCGCTGTAAAAAACGAAAGCAGTCCGCCTCACTTGAACGCCTGGTTTGTGCCGCAGCAAGCATGCCACGGTACACGAAAGAACCGGTGCACATATTTTTTACATCATTCACCCTTCAGATGATAAAATGCAATACGGTATTCGGTTATGATAGGGCGTAAAACTTTATTTCATACCAACCATGTCTGTGACGGTTGTTTACATGTTTTGTAGGGAAAAGCAAGATTGAATGTACTTAAGGGAAGTATATACAGAAGTCGCAATAAACCAGTGTAGAATACATGTCAGGTGCTGTGTATATGGCAAATATGCAAACAACTTGACTACCCCCTTATTTTTATCTGCATAGCTACTAGAAAGTACAGGGGCGAAATAAATAATTTGCCACATATGCCAACCTTAATGAAGCTGCATTGCATGTTCACACAGGAATACGTGTTTGAAGCCGCACTACGCTTTACGGCTATATAAATGTGAACTTGCTTAAAAGATCGCCATTCTTGCTTTGAACGTCCTAGTGCATTCCTATATTGCCTTCTTAAAGCTTATCACCTTATTGAAAATTCATTGCATGACAATAAAAATGCATGTTCTCACTTAGCCTAAAATTTCTATCCTTCGATGGTTTTCAACACATTATACAAAAAAAATACATGTTTAGAATATAACTAATTGCGCATGGTGACTATGACCTACAAAACTTAAATTAAATTTAGTGGCGCACATTCGTGAAAGTATTTTCATTTATTCGTGCTCTGAAAATTAGGTCACAAAGTAAATTGTGTTACACACGTAAAAGACTTCACTGCTCTAAAGAAGTATGTTGCAACAAAATTAACTTCTTCCAGCAGCTATAGCTTGTGGTTCCATGCGGGACGATGCTTTAATGTTAAAATTGCTGCTATAGCCGCTGATAGCCGAGGAGTTCGTATACAACCTGAGCTTCTTAAGCGGCCGACGAGAGGTGTCTGTGTCGAGACCCCGGATGGGAAAAAAATGGGACGAAAAAGAATCGCGTTGGCAAGGAAAGATGCTTTATAAAGTGCCAGCCGCCTACCGTGGCTGCAAGTTCTTAGTTGACGATTGAAGTCGCGAGGACTCAACGTACAACTTTATTGTATTTAATGCTAAAACTTGCTTTCGTAAACTCGTGGCACGGTATGCATATTTCTATCCTTAAGTATATATATATATATATATATATATATATATATATATATATATATATATATAATCTGCTTTCCTGAGCGTTCATTGCCATTGGTCACCTTTATTGGACCATCACGTTAAGAGGGGTTGAATCTTTCGCGTTAAAGAACTACAGACACTCATTGTGCTCCTGTCACCCAAGGACAGATGTCTATAAATTTTCTTTGTTTTCTAGGACCGTATCGGAATGGAATTTTTTACCGGTGGAAGTCATGAGACGGAACTCTGCTGATTTCTTTTAGTTTGTTCTATCCCCCATGCAATAATGCATGTTGGCGCTGCCGGATTTGTTTGAATAATGAATGAAGATTGTGCATGGCCATCCTACGCGCACAAGAATGGGCGCATTTTCTTTTCCCTTTAGATATAAAGCTCCATCATAGAGCGTGTGCGCATGGTGGCAGCGTTTCTGGCTCCAGAGTTGCGATATTGGTCAATAGGTCCCATGTATCGTAAAACATGGGACTCGTGAGCAGATAATGAAGAATGAAAGACCAGAGCAGAAAGCCAGACAGCAATGTCGTGTAGAAAGACACAGGACAAATATTTGTACCGAGTCTTTCAACTAGGCTGCCTTATTTTCCGATATAGTCTTTAGTCATTATTGCCTGCGGCCTAAATCTGCTGTATTGGTCGAGTGAACGCCCGCGCGAGGGTCACCGACAGTGCCGTGTAGTTCCCACATACGGTGCGCACGGGCCCCATATCAGGTGTTCTCTTCCCCTTACGTTTCGTTCCTGGTTTTCCATCTCCCACAGTAAGGTAGCAAACCGGATCCTGAACCTCCCTATATTTGTTTCTATCCTGATATCTCTACAGAACGATTCCCTATTACAGACAAAACGCTGTAGGTGTGCTCACGTGAAATCAACGTACACCAAGTGCGAAACGACTGCAAGATCGAGTATTAAGCTTGCTCACTCAGCTGACGTAATCCAACCATATACGTGTGACACGCTTTTCCACTCGAGCAAAGCGTGAGCTGAATTCTTTTATTCTTCTTTAATGCATGCATGCAGCCCTAATACACGGTCAGGTGTGCCGGAAAATGCTCCACTAACGCGCCTTTGTTCCATAAGTGAGGAAATATTCACCGTCGCCACTTCTGCCTCCGCTCGATCTTACCTGCGTGTTACAAAAGCACCCTGTATATGCGTTCCAAAAACACAAGCTTTCGGTTTGGTTATTTTCTCTCGAAGCGTGTTGG